>NC_081535.1:17411819-17744319 GCF_030273125.1 Centropristis striata
ATGTAAACAGGAGTCAGAATGGTGCCGGTTTCGGCAAATGGCACCATTAATGGTATGCCGAATTCACCATTAGCAGCTCCTGTTCGATATGTACTCACTGAAGTAATGACCAACTATCGCTGGATTACCTTGACACCTAAAATGTGTTGATTTAAAGGCAAGTTCTGGAGTTACAAATTTCTGGAGTGAGCCAAATTAACAAATCTGACTACAGTAACTAACTTCCTGTTGTTCAGCTGCAACCACCGTTTTCCTTTAGCTCATGCAGTATTTTTGCCTCACATCCCTCCCTCTCTTCCAACCCTCATGCACCATCCAACAGATAAAAATACTGAAATGCTGGACATCAAATCCAACATTTTCATTTGCATTATAAAGAAAGAAGCCCTTCTTACTGTGAGGTGGTTGTAGATGAGCTGGGACCAGCCAAACAAGTCAGCGAGCCGATAAAAGGCAGCCAGCTTGCAGCGGAGCAGCTTCTCTCCCTTGTCGTAGGAAATAGAGTCTGAGCCACGCAGATCATTCACTGGAGTCACCATACCCAAACCTGCGAGGAAGAGATGGGGTCAGACAGAGAGACAGGGTTCACTTACATGAAGGAGGTTGAAAAATAATAATAAAAGGCAAGAAAAAACAAGGTTAAAATATAGTGCTGTGTACAGAAAACAACAAGAATCACTTCCCGACTTACAGAGAATAACAATTAGTTATGTTAGTCTGCTGTCCAGGAATTAACTTTGGCATATGCTGCATTACTCATTGTAAACACAGACGCAGAAGGGCTGAGGTCAGGAAGTCACACACACTCATTCTCTTCTCTGCTTACTCATGTTTAGGGCCGCCATGCCTCCCTGTGGCGCGGCGGGATACATGGAAGGCATGCTGGTGGTCATGAAGTCAGCGATCTGCTGCAGAGCCAGCAGGCTGGTGGGCGTCTTCCCCTTCTTCAGCTGATCCTGGATCATTGTCTCCAGCTCATCGCAGAATGCCTGCAGGTCATCAACGCAGACACAAACACAGAAACATGAGAAAAATGTAAGGACGAAAAACAAACACACAGGGACACAATGAGCTAAAAACAAAACCTCATAAGATGCACAGAGAAGGCTTGTTTGAGCTTGAGAGGCTACAGCAAAAATCCCACATTATGTGTACAGGCTTTTAAACAACTTCACCATTTTTACCCTATTCATTACAAATTCAAATGACTGCTTACTAACCCTTCAGTCAGTTACTCTTTGAAATTTGTTTCAATGGTATAAAAATGAACTTGAAACATGTTTGAGACAGCCAAGTATGCCTCTGAACCCTACAGCAGTTTTCTTTAAAAAAAACAAAACAACAACAACCCAACAACATTAATCATAACCATAAAATGTAAAGGCACACATTATAGTCCAATTTTCAGATTTCCCACAGTCCTTGAATTAATCATGTGTGATGAATACTTCCATCAGGAAAGGCAACAAAATCCAAGCTTAAAATAGTGATATTTTTCATCAAATAGCATTTTTTTTACATGTCAAAGGAGCAAAATAAAGCTCTGACACCTCTCGGGGGGTTCAGAGGGTAAAGTAATAACAACAAAGAATGCTTTTTAACAGACAAGCCATATCGACAGAGAGGTTTAACCACACAAGTAAACAAGTTAACCACACATTCACCAAACATACACGCTAGTTTAGTCGCTAAAAAAAACTGTGCCGTCTAAAAAATACAGTCCTGCAGAACTCATTCATGACGTTTATAATGTTTCGTTTTTATAAACTGTTTAGAGAGGTGTTGATTCTGCATGGTTATTGTGGAGGCTGCAGTTTGTGGGGCTGTTGTTCTTTGTCATAAGGACAACAAAAAAAACAACACCTCTCTGTATAATGCAACAGAACTATTATATTAGAGCACATTAGTTTTAGTCAGGTGTACCTAATAAACTGGCAACAATGTAATTCAACAGTATATGAGATTGACACACAAAGCCAACAATGACCTGAGCTAAACAAAGTAAAAAACTCATAAGCACCACTCTGTGCCCTTTTTTTCCAGGATGTGAATACATCAGTGCCTTTCACACATACAATAAGCCTTTAAACAGAGCTGTTCTCTGTTAGCTGAGCATTCAGCCGCTCACAAACACACTGTTGATGGGGAATAAACTGGATCCATCATGTGATGTTGAGAAGGCTGCTGCCTTTACACGAAGAGTCTGTTCACATTTTAACATGCTGGCTATGTCGGTGGGAACACAGTATTTTGCCTGTTAACGTAGTGAGTAACAGGTGAGTGTAAGGCAGATGGAGTGAATGCTGCTGAATCAGTGTTTCACTGACCGGGCTCTGTAGGATCATGGAGACCCTCTTCCTCTGCTCCATCATGTTGAAGTCCTGCCGCAGGTCGGGCGCCATGTTTCTCTCCCTCTGGTACTCTGGGCTGCTCTCGTCCACCCGGTCAAAGTAGCGCTCCTTGTGAGGGGCTGTGGTGGGAGGGGGGGCCGTCACCACGCCGGCACCTGAGTCGCCGTTCATCCTGGGCTGGCCTCCTGCAGACGGAGAAAGAAGAGATAACTTTAGACTTGTTCTTTCTTTAAGATAAAAACAAATACATGCCACTGTCCACATGTCTGATTGACATATGAAGGTTTTCCTGAACTGTTTTTCCTGTTAAAAGTACAGCAAGCCCAGATTCCAGAACTCACACTGTTGTTTTTAGTCATCTGAGTGAGGTCATATAGCAACAGCAGACAATAAAGATTTTTGATCATCCTTCTTCAGAAAAATTGAAGTAATTTAAGTTTTATATTATGCTGATGTAAAAAAAAAATGTTATGCAAGCATGGTGAGGTTTAGCATATTTTTTGTCCATTTTATCTTTAATTCTTGATGTGTAAGAAGGTTTCAAGACTGGCTTGCCATGCATCAGTGTACAAACATTTTTTATAATGTAAAATATGGAAAAATATTGGTTTCAATAAATTAACTACAAAAACACTCAAGACTCAGGTAGACTGGTAGATTAACTTTATAAATTGACTATACACAAATGAACTGAAAACAAGATAATAATAATAATAATAATAATAATAATAATAATAATAGATTGGATTTATATAGCGCTTTTAAAAAATTAAAAAAAAAATTAAAAAATTAAAGTGCCGCATATAATTTCACAATGATAATATATATATATTTTTTAATTAAAATCTTACTCGCCTAACACACCAGCAGAGTGGCTGGATTTTTGTTTACTTAAATGTTCCTTTTTTTTCTCATTAATTTCATTTTTTGTTTTTCAGTTTATCTCTATTTAGAGTACAAGAGAATACACTGTTACAATTAGTGTAGTAAGAAGTATGTAGAATGATTTATCAATCCCAGTGTAACATTTTTCTAAAAAAGCACTGGTAGCTGATATATGTCAAATATGAAGATAAATGTTTTCTTTCACAATACTGTACCTGGGGTTACAAACTAATAGTGCATAGTTTAAAAACTGTTACAGTCTGCTTTAAACTTTTTATACATAATTATAAAAAGGTTTGTCTCTTAAATGTGCAGAGGATGTCGGTCCATTTCATGAATTAAACATCAAGTGGGAGACAATGCAACAAGATGCTGACAGAGAAAAGAAAGAGAAAGTCTCTGTGGTGAAATGAGGAAGTGAGCTTCGCCAGTCATTACACCAGAAAACCAATCACACAGACCACACTCTCACTGACTTCCTGTCACGACCATGTGACCACTCTGCCCAGCTGAGATAGCTTTTCATTGATTTCCACGCTGCGTTTCCTGGAATCACAACACTACTCAGCTGTCAAGGCTCAGCACGGGGAAGTCAAACAAAAACTGGAAATAAAGCTTCAGGTCTCTTAAAAAACATTAGATCATCACTGTAGACTGTATCATAACATGTATATTGTATGTTTGGGGATCAATAACCATCATTAAGTTCATGCATCATCATGTGTCACATTAACTGACAAAAGAGACATAAAAACAACAGAGAGACCGATTCCCTATAGATCCACGTCCATCCAGCTGGCTGGGTGGACGTGAGGATAAAAAGTCTCCGCCTGTCTGTCTCAGCACAGACGGCTCAAGCCCTGACCCTGAAGGACACAGACAGTCTTATGAGTGCAGAGAAATGTGTGTCTGTGTGTGTGTGTGTGTGTGTGTGTGTGTGTGTGTGTGTGTGTGTGTAGGCATGCATGGGTAATGTGGGGTTGCTCTGGCAGAAACCGATGCAGCCCATTAGTCGGCATCAATACAAATGTTCGGGCAGAACTACCATGACAACTGAAGACCAAACCCGAAGCATCCAGTGTCACACTGAGAGCTGGCAGAGGCTCCCTCCCTCCGCTTCTGTCCGCTTTTATTGGTGTTCTGAGATTTTTCCACAACATCAAACCCAACGTTTTTTTCCACACATCTCAGGTCGCCTGCTCCAATCAAGGTTTTTGTGTTTTCAAGCTGTTTGGCTAATTCAAGGCCAACAAGGTTTTGTCCATTTTCACCTCATACACACATTAAATGAAGGGAAATTAAATTAAATCACAACACAAGAACATTCTAGGAAGGAAGTACAGAAAAATGAAAGTTTATAAGCTGATGGCGTAAACTGTAACATATGGATAAGAGTCTTTTTTAAAATATTACTATGTAGTTATTATTTTATAAGAAATGATTGACTGGCATAGGCCACATATACGCATAGAATCCAGTCCAGATTAAATAAATAGACAAATAAATGAGTAAATAAATAGACGAATAAGCCTATGAAATAAATTCTTAAATAAATAAATGGGGCAATAAATATATAAATAAATGTGATAACAAATACATATGAGTTAATTAGTTAATAAAATAAATAAATGAATAAATAAATCATTAAATAAATAGGTCTTTATTTAAATATCAATTGTCAGAATTCTAACTTCTGAAAAGACCCATGACATTAATAAAAAATAATAATATACCATAAATCATTTCAAGTATTTACATATTCATTGCCTTATTCCAGGACTTACTTGATATCCATATTCATAGGTATATTATATATTTTTTTTTATAATTTAATCATTTAATATGGACCTAAAATGGTTTGGTTATTAACTGTGTTTCGTAACTGATAACTGAAAATTTTACCAGTTGTTTTCTTAGATATTAGACAATTCTACATCATAAAAATTACTTATTTAAAAAACTAAAACCAAGTAAGATTTAAATATTGAATTAAAATGCTCTGTGAATCCTTACGCCTTCCACGTGTGAAAAGACTCCAAACTGTGGCCAAAGAGGAGGTAGCTGGTGTTGAGACCCACGTTTTTGTCACAACATTCATCCCGATTTGATAAATCCCTCATTTCATGTCTCTGTTGTTTTGCTTTAATCATAACAAACCTTCTTAAATTGCGAAGAAAGAATCTGAGAATCATGAACTGGATACGCTCTCTGCAAACACTCAGGAGGGGAAACTTGTTCTGTCTCACTCGTGTGATTACGACATCAGTTATTGACGGAAGAATAAGAACATCAGCAATTAGCTCTGGTGCCAAATACTCCCATTAGGGAGAAAGACAAAGCCTGGCCTGTTATTAATACAAGTATGTCACCATGCACTGCAAAAGGATTGGTTTGATGCTGGAAAATAAGCAACAAAGTGCGACAAACATCAAATCCTGCCACATAAACACTTCATAACACATAAAAGAAAGGTACATGACAACACTAGAGTCTCTGCAGCCCTTCCCAGACTGGCCCCTGTCAGCTGGGTTAACAGGAAGATTGTCTTAATGCCTCCTGACTGCTGGTCTGATCTCATTCCCTTCGCTCTGAGTTGTTTATGCTGCATTCGCTGTCTGTTGTTCATGTTGGTGTTTATTGCTAGAGGCAACGAAGGGAATCATACATGTCTGCTGACAACGGGACAACAAATAAAAAAGTAACAAAACCCCAAAAGGATTAAACATTCATGCCGCTGCCTTTTTTTGTTTAGAGATAAGAATATACATTTTTAGCATCAAAACCAGAATTTAGGCCCGATATTGATGCTAATTTTGCTCAAAATGACCCATCTGTGTGCACTGAAGCACTGCAGGAATTGTGTAATATGATCCTCAGGCTGCCATCGGTCCAACACCGCAGTGCACACGTCCACAAAATCTGCTAACACCTGCAAATACAGGATGAATGAACCCTAAGTGTTACTAAATCTGCATAACGGAGGAAGATGAAATAGGAGCTGCAGGATGATACCAGATGATATGCAGAAATCACCTCGGTAGCTTCAAATATTCTCCTCTCAGTCTGTATAATCAGCTTGATTTCAGAGTACACAGAGCAAGGAGAGGTTAAAAGGAAACAGGCCGTATTGTGCATTAACAAATATCAGTAATGGAGTTAAATCGGGTCGCTTCCGCTGCCAGCATTTGTCTGAACAAACTAATTTCATGCTGCACTCTGCTTTCACACAAATGAATCACCCCAGCTGTGCAATGCTAAACCAGCATTATCATCTCGAGAGCATCTTGTCCTTTGGTGTCAACTATGCTGAAACAAACGTCCAGATCCCTAACTTGTTTGTTTCTCATGGCCAATGTAGCAATAACAACATACAGGGCGTACACGCAGGAAGCTTTCTCCATCTATGCACGATGTAATCATCTCACAACCACAGGCGCCCCCGCCTCAACAGACGACCCCCCCCCCACCACCACCACTTCTCATCTCTCCTCAGATATGTAGGTGCAGGGGCTCGGCTAGCCTCCGCTCCCGCTAAGAGTGCAATCACTATGGAAACCAAACACATTACCATGGAAACACGGGACAGCCTTTTAAAGATCGCTTGTTATGTAAGAACAGCTGTAGGCCTGCATCACATTGCAGGACAGACAGTGTCACAGAGGCGCACTCCTTCAAATTAATGTGTTACTCGTTTTACATTAGATTCAAACATGTCAACATACAATGAATTAAAAATTTAAAAAACGTATGTTTTATATCATGAAGAAGTTATGTTGGGAATCATAATATATATTTACTGTTATATTTACAGAAAATAATTTTCAATTAAAATGTTGGCTTCCAATGATTATGAAAACAAGATTCGTGAGATACTGATTGGAATTTATTTTCTTCTTATTTATTTATATCTTATTTTTTATATATAAAACATATTGTTTATTGTATTTATTTCTTTTATTCTCTTTAACATTTATTTCTTTTTTGTTTTTCTGTTAAAAACAAAACAGACACTGTTAAAACAATTTTTTTGAAGTTAAAAAATTGCATTATGACATTTGTATTAGATCAGGAAGTAGAACTTCAGAATCAAATTATATATTTTTAATGCAGCAATGAATAGGGTTTGGTGAAAAAAAAAAAAGAGTCTAACTCACTTATTAAAAGCGGTGTGCTTTCATCATTGGCTGGATTTTTCATTTATTTAAATGTATGTACATTTATACATATATTTACTGTATTTTTTTCCCCAATTTTGTTGAATTTATTTAATTTTGTTTTTCAGTTGATTTATATTAAAAGTTCAAGAAAATACACTGCTAAAATGATGATAATGATTTTTGCCATATTGTGCAGCCTTATTCCCAAGTTTACAAACAATCTCAGGGGAATAACATGGCCTGGTTATACTCATATCACATGGTATGAGACTGATGTACAGGGAACCTAAGATATTAACTTTTTTTTTTTTTTTTTTTTTTACAGGTGTGAACTGAAAACTCTCCACTGGACTTTCACCTGGAACAGATAACATGCATATCAATAAATGCAGTAATGGTACAAATGGAGCATCTTGTGATGATCCGTCTCCCTACAGGCAGATTCACACTGCCTTTCATAACTGCACTCATTAAATAATCTGTATCGGAAAGTACCCTGTCGTCATTGAGTGGAACCATGGGTGTGCCTAAAGCTGCAACTCATGCACCACCCTGCAGATGTTGGGGAATTTATAGCAGCTCTGACTGTACGTACCTGGCCCTGGAAGTGTACTGTCTGGCCTGAGTTGCAGGTTTGGACAAGAAGGTGCATGAGAGCTCCTCCAAAAGCAACAAAACAACAACTGTAGGTTTATTCAAAACACTATTTAAACAAAGTCAGTTGTGGGGTGACAAAAGAAAGATGCATATTGCAATTACAGATTAGGGTAGAAACACAACTTCCTAAATTTTGAATATCTTTATTTGTCATGGCATACAGCATGACCCCAGCCTGCAGATTTCTATTCTGAGTCTGTGGACAGTGAGACCAGCTGTACGCCCGCATTGGCTGCCTTTCTGTTATCTTTGACTTGAGTTAGAGAAAATTTGTTAGCTTTTGCCTTCTGGGAAGACTTTAATTCACTTTCTGTTGCCTGTGTGCCAAAGGCCTCTGATACACAGAGCATATCACAGCTTATGTACATCAAGATCTGCTATGTTTGCCTCCATTTTCACTGTGGATGTGGAAAACTCTTGGACTGGATGCATCCAAGGGCTTTCTGGTCTCCAAGCAACAGGAACATGTTGTGACGATGAATCAGGCATCACATTCATACAGCGCAGTATATGCCATCTGCTTTTGTGTGAAAAATTAGATGACATTTTCATTGTAACAATCAAATGTTTTAGACTTGCCAATGCTCAAACATGGAAGGGAAGTCTCCTTTCTCAGGCAAAAAGCTCCTCTTAATCCTAAACTCGTAACTTATATTATGTTCTTTACTGCTCGCCATGACATTGTACAATTTAAAAAGAAAAAAGGAATAGGATGCTGCTGCATTAAACAAGCTATTGAATTTCGTCTACATGACTGACTAAATTGATGCTATGAACTTGCTATGACACCACATAATGCAGATGTTTCCATTCTCCACAGGCTGCTATGAGCCAATGACAGGAAGAGGGGGAAAAAAGAAAGGTGGATATATTATATTAAGAGAGTCTCTTTCCACTTCCACAGTGGCTTTGCATTTGTTAACTTTAAAGTGCTGGATGCACATTGTGCATATTTTAATTAGATCATAATTCTCTTCTGAGAGACGGAAGCTTGCACTAAAACATCTTTTCAGCATGACTAAGCTCTCTGAAAAAAGAATCTCAAGCAAAAAGATCCATTTAGTTTGTTCCAAAAATATGCCAATCAAGCAATCGGCAGTGAAAAGATCATTATGCTGTGAAAAAAAAAAGGTGGCCTCAAAGTCTTGCTGGTCTTTCTGTGAAAGTTTTAGTGTGTGTGTGTGTGTGTGTGTGTGTGTGTGTAAGCAGTGGTCAGACATTTGAGTGAAGCACATAGACGAGGCTCTTTATATCTCTGAGCTGGATGCCTGTCATTACTGGGGACCAAGAATCCACGAGCAACTGCTCTTAAGTGTGTGTGTGTGTGTGTGTGTGTGTGTGTGTGTGTGTGTGTGTGTGTGTGTGTGTGTGTGTGTGTCACAGGCCCTAACTACTATTGCATGACAGGAATGGCAGGAATGCATTAGGTGTCTTTTTAACACTGTCCTATGTATAATTCCGTCCATTAGACAGTAATTGATATTACACAGATAATTTATCATGTTATGAACAATATGAGTTAACAGCAGAAAAACTAGTTTAAGTTTAACAGCAAGAGGAGACAATGTGCATAGTCTGTCACCTACACACCAATCAGCTTTCAAAGTGATCAAACTGTACTATAATGGTCGACAGTGGGTCATAAATAACAAGACATTCCACTTGAAGAATCTCTGAAAGGTCCGTCTGGTCTCCATTTAGTCAATAAACATTTGAGGAGTGACATGGGCAAAGACGCCAGACCATGTACAAGACAGGAGCTACTTTTGGAAAGACGTTGGGAGTGAATTAACAATTTTGCAATGAATGCAGGTAGATGCATGCTTATTCTGTGGCTCAACAACTATCTTCTACTCTTGTTCGCTTTAGGTTGTTGCTACTGTAATTTCCAGTCAAAATTTTTTTCACAAGAGAGGATTTGGACTCAAAAAACGACAGACATCCTAAGAGTATGTCTGAGCTGAAGCAGTTCTGTCAGGAAGAATGGTCCAAAATGACTCCTGAGCGTTGTGCAAGGCTGATCAGCAGCTACGGGAAACTCTTAGTTGAGGTTATTTCTGCCAAAGGAGGTTCGACCAGCAATAAAATCCAAGGGTTCACTTACTTTTTCTACCAGCACCAACAGCATCATTCATGGATGTGTTCAACAAAGACATGAAATATTATAATTGTGTGTATGGTATTAGGTTAAGCACATTGTGTTTGTTTATACTTGGCAAATTAATGCAGAAAACTAGATCATTTCAAAGGGTTCACAGACTTTTTCTTGCCACTGTATATAACCAGCTGATGCTTACCCTAAAAAATAAAAACGCGACCTTAGTTTATATTTTTATATTAATAATGCATCAAATAATGTGAAACGGTGGCGTATAGTGATGAATTAACAGAAACGTATCACTTGTATCTGCAGTTCTCTTCAGCTTTATGGAGCTTTATTCTGACTTTGTTTTTGAACAGCCACAACTTTACCATTTTAGTTCACTCTCGCTGCTCTCATAGTCGCAGCAGGCAGCTGTTTCCAATGAAAAAGCTCTAAAAACCCTCTGTACGCTACCTGTTCAGCACTAAATGGCAGGCAGACACAGTTACCAACTAGCTGGTGAACATATTGGAGCATTTGGCAGCTAAGGAGGCAGATATTTCCCTCTGCTTTGGTATTTTATGTCACCTTTTCCACACTAAAATTAAATGAATGATCATTACATAGAGATACATCCAAGTTTCCTCTGAGAGACAAGTAAATAGCTCCTCAGATGAGGCCAACAATGCGCTACACCATCATATCTTCATGGGAAAGGTATTATCTGCTGCAGACTACCAGGACCAGGCCTGACGCCGTGTTGTGTTAGAGTGCCAGTACAGCAGCTAGGGGTTTATCTGGCTGTCGCATGTCACACGGGACAGAGTGGTGGAAGATTGCTCTCTGAAACAAAACACCCCTCCCTGTACAGTTTCCTTCGTCTCACACTGGCCTGTGCTATCATGTGTGCATCTGTGCAGCATTCTGCTGGCTAAATGTTCGACCCAAACATAGATGCACACAGTGACATGATCTTCAGTGACCTCTGTGGTGTGAATGAAAGTTCAAGAATGAATGTTTTCATGTCCCCATCTTTAAAAAAAAGTCTCCTGCTAAGTGATCACACATGGAGAGGAAGGAAGGAAAGAGTGAAATAGAGAGAACGGACTTGAAATGAGGAACACATTTTCAGCTGCACTGCAGTCAAGGGTGTGGGCGTGGGGAGTGGGAGTAAAACAAACACTCTGTATCTAGAGTGAGTGTGTATCTGTGTGTGTGTTGTAGTAGTGGAGTGTGTGTGAGCTGAAGGTGGCAACATGGAGCCAGACTGACAGAGCTAAGCTCCCTCCTCTGGGAGTTTCACTCATTCTAGCAGAATTACCAAATCCAGGGAGTTACCATCCCTTAACACTCACAGTCAATTTATCTTGGCAGTTCGACTTTGTTAATCCTCATAAAGTGTGAGGGGGAAGGGACTGCACAGTGGACTTTAGAGAGAAACCAGACAGCAATAGCTTAGTGGTTATTGTCTCAAGTTTAGGCCTAAAATCAAACAGCCAACTGTCAACAAGGCACCCATAACCCATAAACACGCTCAGGTTATTATCACCTCTCACTTCTCCATCTGAAACTACAACTAGAACTAAATACACAACTACAACAGTACACAGTACTAATCCAGTACAACTACAATACAACTACTCAGTTTTTAGTCTATAAAATGTCGGGAAATAGTGAAAAACAGTCATCACAAGTTTCCAGAGCCCAACGTGACATTGTTTTGTCTGACAAAGAGCCCAAAACTTTGAGACAATCAATTTAATTTATTTATTTTTAAACAGAGATAAAAGCAAATTATTGCATCTGGGAAACTTTAAGCTGCAAATATTTGAAATTTTCTTCTTGTTGATATATTTTGTGTGTATCCACTTATCAATTAGGGCTGCAACTAACAATATTTTTCATTACCGATTAATCTGCTGTTTATTTTCTTAATAACCATTTAGTTGTCATAAAATGTCAGGAAATAGTGAAAAGTCCAAGGTGATGTCTTTAAGTGTGTTGTTTTGTCAGTCCAATCCCCAAATATAACCAGTTTTATGTGGTGTTTTAAACAAAGAAAAGCAGAAAATTCAGGGTCTAAAAACACCATTTTGCATTTAAAAAAAATACTTTAAAGATGAACCAATAATCAAAATAGTTGGCGATGTTTTCTCCATCTACTTCATGTAATCAATTAGTATCATGGATATTACGATATGGCTTTGGTGCATTTTTGCACTATTAATAAACAAAGTACTACCATGCACTATAGTTTTACAACACAATTTCCCACTGGGATTAATTTAGTATCTCTATCGGATCAGTGTGACATGGAGTTTCCTATTATACTGCCAAAACACTGGATGATGTGACGTGCTTTCAATTAAAAAAAAGGAAAAACGTCCATAATGTATTATTGCAGGACACAGAGCCATCTAAACAACAGGAAACTGCTCCATCACCACTTAAACTCATAGCATCCTGTTTTAAAACACACCCAGCCTTGAAACACAACATGAGGGAATATGTTGACTAAATCTGTCCTTATCAAATAGCTAACGTTACAGTAACTGTGCGCATGTGAAATGAAAAATAATGCACGGGGCCTGCTCGGGCTGCAGGCTAACGACAAAACACACAGTCCGGACAGAAAGTGTGTCTGTGTCCGGGCTGTTGTTCAACACAGGAAGGCGTCTTTATCTCATACGAATTCATTTTATCACGTTAAAAAACGCAGAAATGCTCGTTTAACAGTTAGAAAACGTGCACAGCCGCCTCTCTGCAGACTGCACCGAGCAACATATTAGCAAAACAGTGAGAGGGAGGGAGAGAGAGGCACACCGAAACACAACGAGACTGTGGGACAAACATTAGAAACACACACATGGGTCATGTTGCACAGCTAAAAAACAAACAGTATCGATTATTCCCGAGCTTACCCTCTCTCTGATGAAGTGATGAAATGTATAAACAGTGCTCGGTGAAAGCAGGACGGCGGGTTTCACTATCTTTATCCCCGACCCTGGTGATTTCAGAGTGGGTTTATCTCTCTGCACTCGTCCCTGCGTCGCTCCGCCCAGGCACCATCATCCCACTTGGGTGCGGCAAACTGGTTAATCTGTGGCTTGCTATTGGACAGCCAGCGGCACGTGACATCAGTGGGGACGGTGATTGGAGGACGAGCTGTTGGCCCGCCTCGCAGAGGGGCTTCGGGTATAATCGTGCATCATAGGTATGGTAGGTATAGGATTACAGCATATGGGATTACAGAAGAATTTTTGGTGGATAGTTATTTATTGAACAAATTTTACATATCACACAATTGCATTTCAAAAATAAGAAACACGGTGTAAATTGCACACAATCAAATATACCAGCGGTGCAACCGCAGGAAAGAAAGTGAAAATAATTGACAAAAAAAAAAAATATATATATATATATAATAAAAATGAATAAAAACAGACAAGTGCGAAGACATATCATAAAAATAAAAAAAAATAAAAATTCCAACCATTACGCACATAATTTACAGGCAACACATGTTCTTACAATTTTTTTCAAGTTTTTTTATTGGTACAAGATTAAGTTATTCATTTAATAATAATAATCATAATAATAATAATCATAATAAAAATGACTAAGATGAAGGCTTCGACTTGTAAACTTTCACTTATATATACACAATTTGGCCAGAATAACTAATACTTTCATGATACATCCCTTTTCCTCTGTTCTGTCGTGGGTAAAAGATCGGGATATAACATGCACATTTTGTACAAGCAGATTCTTTGCAGAAGAAGATTTGCAAACATGTCAGAATCAGAACAACTATTTTCTATGTATATCTTAGGTAAGTAAATACAGGTTCACCTCGTTGTAACATGCAGTAAAACTCCATTAACAGATGTGGTGCTATTGCACTGTTCTAGTGCAATAGAAGTATCCATGTTAACTTTATTGTTCATGTCAGGTAGGCTATTTTAAAAAAACCTTTAAGGTGGCACTCAGGGTCAGTAATATCACTTAGATCACTCCATTTTTTTAGAAAACAAAGTAATAACACAAAGATATTCTGTAACTTTAAAACTTATTTTGAGTTATATGTTTGTTTATTTTTTTTATGTAACTGTCCTTGACTATGTACTCCTTTTTCAGTAATTTATTTTATGTTTATATTATGTTATACTATTTTATATCACTGTATCACTTAAAGTTGATTCTTTATGTGCTGTTTAGACGAAGTTATGTATATTATTATTTTGTAAATTAAAACAACAACAAAATATTTGCAAAACTGTAAAAAAAAAAAAAAAAAAAAAAAAAAAGTAAAAAAATAAATAAAAATAAAATATGGCTGTAGTCCTAAGTGTCCAGCAGGGGGCGCAGTTAATTAATTTGTTGGCGATGTGTGGCGCGATTTCCGGTGAAAGCAAACCAATTACATTATAATAAACATTATAGTCATCTTAACTAAAATAACAAATAGGGACTACTACAGGGTTTATGTAAGATACAGCCAAGCCAAGTATTAACACCAGGATGTCATGTTCAGTATTTGCCACTAGATGGTGCTGCTTCCTCACACTGGTGTTAGTCAACCTGTACTGCAAAAATAATTATGTTATTTCCTAAAGCCAACCTGACTGGAGTATATATATTGCACCATTATTTGTTTGGGGAAGTATGAGGGCTAATAATTAAGCTAATCTAAGTATTTAAAAAAAATGTCAATGCATTCACTCAAGTTGGGAGGTACACCAAACTGACCTTCTCCACTCCTTTATGTTTGTTCCACAGGAGGAATTATTTCTGGTCAATAGGACTTAAGATAGTTGCTCAACAACTTAATTTAGAGCAAATGTCTGCCTTAGAGCTTGTAGTTTGTTACATTTCGTTAACAGTAGGAGAGGGGAAGACACATCTCTGTATATTTGATCAATCATTGAACAACATTACACCATTTTTAGGTGTGCAGCAACAGTACTGACTCTTTCAACCTCTGTGTATAGCTGTAAGGCCTCACTCCTTCATAAATATATACAGAGAGTATTTTAAGCTTTGCAGAATCTTGTATTAAAAGTCACTCAGTGGTTAATGTTACATTTAAACATCTGAATCTACTGCGTGTACCTTTGATATGAGTGGCCCTGACCTCTGACTCTTGTGGTGTCGATCCCTTCCCGTACCAGTCGACACACACGCATGCACGCCCCTCTTGACTGATCTCACAAGACCAGCACTGGCCCTTCCAGAGTTGTGAATAATTGTGGTCTGCCTTGTAGCTTGGATACACCAGCTAGGGACTCTAAATATATCCAACTGGTGTGTCTGTAGAGCTCAGGCATGAAGATCATATACTTACACTGAAAATCTACACCTATTACTTTCTCATCTATTGTGTGTGTGACTCTCTGTTCCTGCTAGATTTACATTTGGGGCTTTTATCTGATATTCTTATCTCCAACAGCATTAAAATAAGCCTCACTGTGTTGTGTCTTTCACTTCGCCTTTCTTTAACATCTTTTTAAAAGTCATTCTTTTGTATAGTGAGAGTGTAAATTAGGCATCAACAAGTAGAATTTGTGTACGATGAAAGAGAGATAAATATGAAAAGGGTGGCAGACAATTCAAGAGAAACCTACAGACAGAAATTAATTACAAAATATGTATTTAAAATGCAGATCTGTCTAAGTGGCTACAAATCATTTGAGCACCAGTATTACGTTTGGGTTTCAGCATGCATTCCTTGGTCACCTGTTTTCTCTTAGCAGCACATGTCACAGAGTGAGTGAAGATAAACCCAGCTGCTTTACGTATTCATTTCAGGCAGCACTTACCGTCCCCTTTTAACTCCAGCCAGCCTTCAACCCTAAGCTCTCAAATCACCCGGGGCTGATATGAAAATAAACAATTTGTAGTATAGCGGATGATGCCTGGGAGCACTGGCATATTTAAGGATACCTCGGAGAAAAAGGGCATTATAGACTTATTGTAGCTCAACCGGGCAGGTAAATGTATCAACATTTGTCATTCAGTGAACTCACAAAGCAGCCACAGAGGTAGACTGCCACACTGTTCTATCTTCCACCAGCAGCAATCTGTCTTTTACTCAAAGATGGTATTGTATTCAGCCTGCAGTGCCATGGAAAGCCCCTCTCCCTCCTCCTCTGCCCTGCACAACGAGACAAGGGTCAGCCTGTCTTTGCTCCACTGTGTTTTTGATTCACTTCTCCTTTAGGAAAATGTTGTACAACCTTTGACCTCCAACAGTGACCTTTTAAACCCACTGGCCCCACCTACAGAGTCCCCTCAGCCAAAAGGTTTAAGGTAACTGGTTCTTCACCAGGGCTGGAGCTGGCTACAGGAGAGGACATTGAGGTCGAGTCCTCGGTCATATTTCTCTGAAGCTTGTGGGGTTTGAATAAATTAATTTAAATCAAAAGGGATTGGGACACTCCAGCCATATTACATACCTGTAAAAAAGAAACCTTTGAAAAAGTCCTGCATTTCAAATTTACCAAAAAAGTATAATAGTTTTAAGTATAGAGCCCAACCTGATATGGAACATTTGAGACCAATACTGATTTTAGAGGGTTTAAAGCCAACAAAGTACATTTTTGAGCTGAAGTTAAAAAGTGATCTATTCCATGTGGATTGTGTATCATGTTTGCACCAATATAACTATGCAAAGGTACTCAAAAGGCTGCTTTAAGAAAGTACTTGCTTAAATAATATTTGACATTATTATACATACAAGTAGTACATTATCAACCAATTGAAAGAAAAATTGAGAAATAAGCAATGATGGCTGAATTTACATCAGTACTATTTGTTCAGAATCAGTCAGTTGCTTATCATTTAAATAAAGAATCAATACAAACTTAAAAGGAGCTAACATAATTTCTAAATCACCCAAAACATGGTTTTCTGCATCATATATTGTACATATCGGACAACGGATATATCGGTTGGTCTCTATGCAGAATGGCCCATTTCAGAAATAAATATTGTATATAACTGGAATATAATTATTGATACATTAATAACTTCATATATGACTCCATTTATCACTTTAATTTTAATTACTACATCTACTGCTGGGTGGCTTAATATTCAGCCTAATAATAGCCTACATCATAATTTATTAGTTGATTTATATTTTCCATTAATAATCTGAATCTGGATATAATAATAATATATATAATATTGTGAAGCCCATTTGTTGTTGTTTTTTGTTCTTTTTTTGTTTTTATCTCTCCCCGCACTCATCATCATTTTAAATTGTGCAAAAAAGAATAATAAAAAAAGAATAATACTTTTAGGTTGACCAATAAATGTAGTGGGGTAAAAAGTAAAATATTTCTCTCTGAGATGTAGTGGAGTATAAAGTAGCAAGTAGAAAAACTCAAGTACAGTACAAATAAAGTAGTTAATTACATTCCATCAGTGCCATTACCAGTTGCAACATTAAAGTGATGAACACATTAATGCATCCATAAGTTTTTTCTAACAATATATTTAACTTTATTTTGAAATGCAGCATTTTGCATTATCAGTAGCCTACTTTTACTTTTGGCCCTTTTATTTAAGTGACATTTTGAATGCATGACCATAACGAGGATTAAGTAACAGAGTATTTTTACTTGAGTAAAAAATCTGAGTTGTTACTTCTTCCACCACTGGGTCACCACCACCACCACCACACCGCCGCCGCCGCCTCCCCTGCACCCTGCACCTCCCCCTGTCTGTTGATATCACAGCCCGGAGAGCTTTGAATCCAGTCTCTGGCCCCAGCCGCCATGCTGAGCTGAGAGAGAGAGAGCGACCAACTTAACTTTGTCACGCTGCTGCTGCACCGACGCTGCTCATCTCCGTACACACCGGGACAAAGAGGAAAAACTCCCCACCGGTGAGTAGCACAGGACATTTTTTAACTTCAGTGCACAGTTTTCGGGTTTGGCGCTATCTCAGTAGCACCGGGACTTTTCCAGTTTCTGGGTCATTTCAGCCTGTCTGCCCCGCTGGTCGTGTTCATGCGTGCTGTCGCGGATTCCAGGCTCAGCTGCACTTGTTGCACTGTATCCCAAACCCCCACTGAGACACAAAAGAAGAAAAAAATACGCGAAATAATCCAAATATCTTCCCATTTTCTGCGTTTTTGACTGCGCGTGAAACTTTTCAAACAAATTCCCGCGACGTTTTTAAGCTAAACTGCGTTTAATTTTTTTTTAACACGTTAGCGGACGACTTGTTGCACCACTCAGTCGCTGTCACTGTCCTTGAAGCGCAAAATACCTCCTGAATATAATATCACCAGCCGTGCAAACACACACACACACACACACACACACACACACACACACACACACACACACACACACACACACACAAATCTTTTTAAAGATTAAACTCCCCTTGCACTTTCAAAATGCCACCAGAGGTCATTCAGGGGTTTTCTACCCTTGGCATGCATACATCAAGGGTGCTCTTTCACTGCAACAACAAAAGACTTTTTTATTGATAGCACTGCAGCACACATCCACGTTACCACAGTTTATATGAAGGCTAGCTGGTGCATGAAGCTAAATAAACCCTTGCCCTGCAGCATGCACTCTCTAGTTTGTAAATCCTCAGTTTGTGCCAAGACAGGAGGGCAGTCCAGAGCAGCTGGGGCTCATCAGTGGACGATCATAAACCTTTCACCTGCATGCATGTCTAGTCTTAGCTGATGTGGACCGGAGGGAGTAATAAGAAGTTATGGAGCTGCTCTCTGACTCAACATTTGCCCTCTGGCCTGGCTAACTCAAGTGTTGTGTCTCTCTTGGCTCTGTGCAGTATAATTCAAACTCCACCATCATCACTGTGGCCCTTCTCTTGACCTTCTTCAAACTTAAAATGAACTTCAGACTTTTGAGAGACTAAAGGAGAGACAGATGCCTTCACCAGCCGCAGTTATTCTGAGTATTGCTTGCTGGAATAGAGCTAGAGCAAATTATTAATTAGTGGATTTATTAATCTAAAGTTAAAATGCAAGATGTTAGTTGATTCCATCTTCTCAAATATGAGGACTTAGGTGGCTTTTAGTTTTTATATTCCATAAAACTGCTCAAAGGCGGCAACTAACAATTTTTTTTATCGCTGACCAATCAGCTGATTACCTCCTCAATCAATGCAATATTTGGTCCATTAATGTCATAAAATTGAGCACTTGTGCAATCAGTTTTTCCAAAGTCTGAGGTGATGCTTTTTTAGTTTTTGTCCAAACAACAGGTCAGATAGTCCATTAATTGTCATTAAAGAAAAAAAAATATACAGAAAATCTAAAAAGGTGGAGCTAGTGCCTTTCTGCTTGGAATTTGACTATGAATGGTAATTTTTATTTGTATTGATTAATTGTTGAAACTACTTGTTTCTTTCAGATCCACATCAATTTGTTGTTCAAGTAAGTTTTCAATGGTGAAATGTGAGGGGTTATATTATATAATTTGGGGATTTTTGACTGTGGGTAAGGAGAAACAATATATTAATCAAAAGCATAATTTATGAATCGATTTCTTATGAAAACTAGAATAGCACCAAGGCCAATGATGCATTCACATGCTTCAGATGGTCGTATTTCCTGTGTTGAGAAGTTGTTCTTCTGACTTTTGATGTGTCGATGAGCTTTAAGTTGTAATGTGGGAACACCACACTACAAAGATGTGTTGTACTTTATTTCTCAAAATTTTAAAACATAATGAAGAGCAAAACGAATCAGAATCATGAATTATAATTGGGTTTCATCTTTCAGATTATTCTGACACAACATGAATGCAGCAGAAGTATCCTATCATGCAATTTTACCAAATATGGAGGGTAAAAGTTGTCTAACTGCACCGTGATTTGGATCCTCTTCAAAATTGATTGTTTTCTTCCTCGGCCCATGCTGCACCCTTCTACCAAGTTTCATATGAATCGTGCTGGCTGTTTTTCCGTAATGCTGCTGACAGAAAAACAAACTGAATTGAGAACATGACCTTCTTGGCTGAGGTAATGAAAGTTGGTTGCAGCCCTTTTTGTGATAAACAGAAGTCTCTCCCACATGCTGTTTAACATGTCATATGGGCTCATAGGAAATGCATGAATGCCCCTCGCTTCAGTAACGCCCCTCACATTATATACAGGCTTACATTGCATAAGCACTGTGGAATTTCAGAACATGCCAGCTATTTAGTTTGCCCCTTAAATACAGCTGTTGTGTTTTCTAAATCTGTTTTCCTCAGCTTCGTTAGTGGCATTAACGGCCCCTCGTCTCCATCCTCTTCGCTCAGCGTTTCACCAAAATACATGAGCAGTGACATCCCGTCCCTCGCGGCCTCAATAAGTAATTCTTCTGCCTCATCGAGTTTGATTCCACAGGTCCTTGGCGGGGTCGTATCGGGCATGGGGGGCAGCCACCCGGATCTTGTCAATATGATGGGCTGGCTGACGCTTCAGTGGCACTGGGGCAGGCCAGAATCATGTCAGCCAGACCCTCAGGGGGGCCCGGAGAACTAGCCAGAACAGGATATTGCTGTGTGATCATTCACCAGCAGCAGACAAATCATTAAACCGCTGGCTGCGTGCCGCTGAGAGGCGCAGGCATTTCTGTCTGTCACACTGACTTTCCCCTCAGGTTAGAGGTTGTGTTTGTGTTTTAAAGCTGTCATTGACTCTGTAAGGTTTTGGGATTATCTTTTGAAATAGGGCTGCAAGTTTTCTTTATCGATTGATCTGCCGATTATATATCTCGCTTTATCGTTTCGTCTGTAAAATTGTAAGAAAATAGTGCAAAATGTAAAACTTTCCCCTCTTAGAGTAATCAGTCATTCATTTATGGTGATATTAGTCATTTTTTTCTTGCTTTCTTCATGCTGAGTGACTTTTTCTCAAGAATCTTATGAGCACATCTCTGGTAAACAAGATTTAAAGTGGTTCTTTTGCACGATTCTTTGTGAGCTGAGTTTGATTAAATCATCTAATTGATTAGTCGACAAAATTGTTCTAAAGTCAAGGAAAAATACCCATCCTGACTTTTATTGTCTTGTTTTGTCAGTCCAAAACCCAAATATATTTATTTTATTATGATATGAAATGGGGAAAATAGGGACATTTTCATATATAAAGAGTATATCCTGCCATTGTGGCATAAAAAAAACTTTAGTTATTAATCAACCATCAAAACAAGTGGGCCTTACTTTCCTGTATCATTGCAGCTCTGTTGATAAGAAGGGGAAATTTCTGTAAAATGTATTATTTTGTGCAAAAAGTAGTTGTTAATTTGACTTGCACACATTCCCTTACCTGCTTTTTTATGGGAGGAAATCTTTGCACCCATGTTGCTTTCTTGGGACTTCCCATTTCAGGAAAGCTAATTAGTCTATTTTTAACACGTGTGTCTGTGTTTGATTGGTTTGAACTTGATTAGCGGGGAAGCTGAACTATCTTTGAGTTGTCTTTTTTCCCACATTCATTGGAAGCACAGGATCCACATGTTCTAAATGGAATTACACAGAAGGCTCCTGCTTGTTAATGATAACTGCACGAATGCACGCAAGCCCGTCTGTAGAGTCCTTTTAAAAAAAATCAATAATCAATTTAAAATGGGTGGGAAATAGGAACTGCGTGGCTGAAAGAGGGCTTTGTTTTAAATTTGAACTTTGTGCAGTAATGGCACTTGTTTTGAATGTCAGGGGTTATTTACTTGGATGCCTTGTTTGGGTTTCAGACCAAGTCCTGGCTGTTTGTCAAATTTCTCTCCTGTTAAAAAGTCTGGAGCATTGAAATTGGTTCCTCCTGGAGCGCATCCAGTGTTGCATATAGGAGCTCACATTAGGCACACATACTGCATTTGTGTGTCACTCCTTAGATCCAAATGCAATTATTCAACCACCTCAAAGGGGACTTTTAAGAGACGTCACGTTCCTTCACATGCCTACAGTGAGTGACTGTCAGGTAATTGAATAAACCCCTTAATGGATTTGAGGGTGACCATTCATGAGTCTTTAGAGGCTTTCTTCACGTCTTCTCTGCTGGTCGTCAGCCAGTCTCCTCTGGTAGAAAAGGCTGGAATACCTGCAAACGGCCCGGGCGGCAGCACTCCACCTCCTGTGGTGTAGGTCACTGTAATAGGTGTTATGTCTTTGACACAGACATACATGGCCCCTTATTGTTCCATCCTGTTTGTTAGCGAATTAATGATCAGGAATCTATTGGGTGTCGAGTCAGCAAGCAAGACTCCAGGGTTTCTATAAAGTCTTGAAGCTTGGAAAATGCTCTAATTTCCTGTTTCAAGGTTAAGAATATGATTAAAGTTGAGTACACTCCTTAAAAAATGCTTGATTTTCAACATAATTTGGTGTTTTTTGACACCCATCAGTTGTGTAAAACGAATACAATTTTAAAATTGAAATGATCCCATCATATTTTGTTGTTTCAGTCTTTGTACAGCTTTTTAAGAGTAAAATTCAAGTGTTTTTCTGGAATTTTCAAGCACCCAATTAATAAATATCCAAATTCTTGAAGCCTTTATCATCACATGGAGATTGTTACTTTGAATGAAACCTTTTGGGGAAAAATGGAGGAATTTAAAAAAAAAACCCTTTCCATTTCTGCGCCTATGTCAGTCACCTTGTATTATTACGAGGTGAGGTGATAGAGGCTGCAAGAATTTTTCATTTAGGTCCTTGAAAAAGCTTGGAAACATTTGAATTTTACTCTTATAAAGCTGTATGAACCGTGAAAAGAAAATCTTGTGCACCACATGCTGAAAGATGTACATGACGGTAGTGTCCTTCTCATTGTAGCCTTTTAGGAAACAAGGTGTGTGATTTTGATGTATGACTTGCAGCAGCCTCATTGTTTTGGTCCTGGGGGACTCAAAGGGCAGAGGTCAGGGGCCAGTCTGTGCTGCTCTGATGTTGAGGTGTGCTGTGCTGGCTCGATGAAACAGACATCTGGTGCAACCCCCATCTCTTTTTGAGACGCACACAAACACAAACCTCCCCTGCCACACCCTAGTACCCCAACACCCTCAGGCTGGAATAATTTCCTATTGGCAAAGAGAGCAGAGCATCTGGCTCCATATCAGCAGCAGACAGTGGCATGTGTAGGCGCTTTTATATGTGCGCTAATGTGTTACCGGCAATGCATAATACATTTCCGCATTCCAGAGATGTCTCAGCAAAATTGTCTCATGATTGAACGGTTGTTTCAGATCAGCTGATACAAAGACAAACATTGGACGTTAAGCTCGGTTTCCTGTTTGGCTGCATGTTGCGTGTCAGGTAACAATAAAGGTGAGGAACAGACTGCACCCTGCCAGGCTCGGTAGCTTTCTTTACAACAATCAGAAGTAGTCCTAGTATTAGTGTCACAGAATTGCAGTTGTTTATTTATTTGAAAATGTTGGGGACAAATTACCCCCATATGAAAAAAATACATATTTTTTTCTCTTACCTGCAGTGCTATTTATCCATTTAGATTGTTTTGGTGCGAGTTTCTGAGTGTTGCTTTCTCTCAAATATAATGGAACTAGATGGCACTCAGATTCTGGTGCTTAAAGTACATTTGAAGTCGACAGCAATGTCAGGAGTCATGATCCGGTTACTAGGCTATTTCATGTAGGAACTATTTTCTTTTGAACCAACTACACCCACCAACTGTATCATGGATGAAAGGCTTGTGCTCATGACAGCACGAGATGTAAACCTTAATGGTCTCCTCGGCTCAGCTTTAATGTTTGCTAGCTCGGGTTAACTTGCAGTATCCAACTACTCCTTCTGTGGGGTGATATGATTGGAGGGAGTAGTAAATTAGTTTCTATGTGAAACTGCAACAAGTCTGAATTTCTTTGACTAAGTTAGTCATGATTTCTGAAAAGAGTCATTGTTTTTCAAGTGTTTGTTTTTGGCCCTTTGAGCACCATAAGTAAAGGGACATCTAGTTCCTTTATATTTCAGAGAAGGCAGACATATATACTTGTTCCCAATACTCTGCAACTCACACCAAAACAATCTACTCTAACTAATGGCACTACAGGTAAGCGCACAGATGTTTGTTTTTGGCATGAACTGCATCTTCAATTAAAACTGCAAAGGATATCCACGAAGATTTCCAAGATGCTGCACCCGAAGCTATGACTGTTTTTGCTGAGCGTGCAGGAAGCTTACTGATGCGTTGCTGCAGCGCTATTGACAGCTCGCTTGATGTTTTGAAAAGGTTTCCCAGTGTTGTGCTGCTGAGAGCAGGGAGCTGGAAGGGAATGGAGAGGGGAGCTGGACTACATACAGTACATTCCTGTACTGTGGAGGATATCACTGTGTGACACAGCTGAAGGGAGAAGGTGCGATCTGTCTTTGCCTAACTTGCAGCTGCATTTGTTTATAGATGGTAGTTTTGCATAGAGAAGTTGTTGCATGACAGAAACTTGATTTGCAGTCAGCTGATTTGATCAGTTATCGTTTTATCAACGTGTTGTCGCTCATTGTTTGATTTGTGTCGTATTTGCATATAGAGAAGTAAGTGACCGCATCAACGATCCCTGGCCTGTGGATGCAAACTGTCTTTACTGTTAAACTGCAGCCTCTTTCAGACTGTCATTTCAAGCTGCAATATTTACGCCTCTGACGTTTCGCCTTCAGTCTGAACATCCCAAAGGCATTATGAGGGGACCAAGTGATCCCGGCTATGTACTGCCTTCGGAGGTAGTAACTGATTCATTAAATTGGCGAGACAGTTCAAGGCGGGATCAATGTGAACTTGTGGCGTCGGAGAGACAGAAAATATGTGACGTACGTGATTTGCTGCGGCACTTTTGGGGGAAACCAAGTATGAAAAGGGCTTGCATTTGTTGCCAGGTAATGAGGTTCAGCTAGGTAAAACTATTGTAACAGCCATCATACTGTATTAGACTTAATTAGTTCAATGTACCTAATAACCTGGTAACTGGATGTCTGTCACCCAGGGCTATATACAGTGCTGAGAGAGTGCAGCAGCTGGACCCTGCAGTCCCATTCACAAAAAAAGTCCCCACAACAATAGACACACAACCCCACAGATGCAGATACAGACTACCCTAACCTCAGCCCCCTCCCCCCTGTCTTCTCCCCCCCTCACCCGCCACCTCAAACTCCCCCTCCCCCTCCTCAGCAATTGTGTGCATTGACGCTTTCCAGAGGCGCGATCTCTGCGCTGTCGCTCTCCACCGGCGGGCAGCGTTTGACTGCTGAGAGACAGGAAAAAGGCAAACGGAGACAGTCTGCCACTGTGACGCGTTAAAGTGAAATAGCCCTTTAATTCAAGCACTATCTCTCCACCCTGTGCAGCCTCTTGTGCTCTTTTTTTTCATCTAGTGTTTATCGTGCAAGATAGAGACAGGGAGACAGAGGGAGAGAACGAAGGAGGGAGTGACAGAGAAAAGGAGCATGACTGGGGAGCAGAGAGGGAGGAGGTGACAGACTGCTCGTGCTGGATGATCATATTCTATTTTCTTTTTCGGCTGTCATGCAAACCCTCGCTGACTTTCTCAGTAATAACAGTGTGAGTGAGACGGGTTGGAAGAGCGTCTCTTTCAGCGTTTCTTCTTTTCTCAACCTGCAGGATCTTCCCACTCAGATTATGGTAAGATTCTCATCGCAAACAGCCTGTGTGCGGACGCCCCGCGACTGTGTTGACTGCTGGTGTCTCACAATGTCAACACCTTTTTCCTCTGCCATAGCAACCAGATATGTTTCAATGCTCACTATGTGCAGTGCAGAGGGTCTCCAGTACAGGGCATGCTATTTTTACCCAAAACGCATTTGGGGGGTAAATAATTCAGTGTAGCGGTGGATGGCATGTTATCATGATGCAGTGAGAGGGACTCTGCTGTGCCTTATTTCAGGAATTACCCACTAATTTCACTTAGATTAGCTGCTTTTTCCGTCTTATCTGCTTATTGCATCACTTTTATGAGTGAAGATTTGAGGAGGAAAGAGAAAAATGGCAATATTTTCATTGTTTTTACTACTGTTTTTTTTTTTTTACAGTAAAGACAGTATATGGATTCAGCAGGAATTGTTTGCACCCCAACAAATTTTTGAATAGGGCTGAATTTCTGCCAGATTGGTTGTCGTGCAGCATGCAGTTGGAAGATCACAGCACCTAATTAACAATCAGATGGATGTCTGGCGAATCCAAATTTCTGGTCGCCCATCTTTTGGTTTGAGCAGTTACATGGTCAGATTTCCCTCCTGGCTGCTGTCAGGAGATTGGAGCTGCAGTGAATGAAGTGTTTTGTTATTAATGGAGATATTTGTGGCAAGAATAAACCCTACAGTCTTGAGATTGCCTTGATATTAAACTGAATTCAGACCATTTATTGTCTGCATCTTTCAGACATCTGCGGCGCCACATTTTTCTAATAGAATTGCAGAAAATAACGCTGCCTTTCTCTCACTTTGTCAACATCGAGGATGCAGCCATCTTGTTTTAATAAACTTTATTGCAATTGTCACGAGACATAACCAACCAGAGGTTCTGTGCTTGCATTCAGCGTGATTGGCTGAACTGGCTGCAAGCATAAAAGTTGCAGTTTCTGACTGTGGAGAAAGACTGATTTAAAATAGTGTTGGTTAACACAATGTACAAGAACAATAAAACAGAATCTGAATTGGAAAAATTTCAAGGTTTAAAACTTAGATTTTGAATAGAGTTCTTGAAACTGCTTGAAATTTTGGTTGTATACAATGTAAAGTCTACTTATAAATGGGTGATGCATTTAAAACATGATTCTTTGTGTTTTCCTGTGACTTTTCCCTCTACAAGAATTATGAATCCCAATGTATTTCTTGGCAAGACCCGCCCTGTGTGGCGGCCTGATTGGTTTAGGTTAGGCATTGACCTCGAGTGGTTAAGGTTAGGATATCCCATTGGACAGAGGATGGACAATTCCAGTTGTCGGCTCTTGCCAAGAAAAGCTGTGGGAATCATAATAACGCCACCCTTCTGTTGACATTTTGGTTGTTTAATAGCACAGTAAACAAATAATGAATTATATTTAATGAGATAAAGAAGTGAAGTAATCAGTTTACTGTATACACTGTATTAAAGCCTGAAAATGCACCTTGAAATGCTTGAAAACTGCTTGAATTTGACTTTGGAAAAGGTGTAGGAACCCTGGATAAAGCCACACAGTTTCTGCCCAGCTTAAGATGTGGAAACAGTTTGTTTTCCCCTGGTTGGCGGCTGTCAGGGCTCTATAAATCTCCCTCAAGAGAGGAAGGAGTGGCATTGCCCTCAGAGCTTGGACATTTCAAATTTTCCTTTACCAACCACATGTTGTTCCGTTTAACTGGGCATTGAAACACTTGGAAAAATATTTTTTTATTTAATTGCTTGTGAGTGTTGGGCTCAGGTAGATCAAAGGTAGAGAACTGTGTTTTCAAGTGCTATCATGAATACAGTTCTTCTGGTCTCTATCTTGGTAGAAACCATTCTATCTGATGTCATTAATGTACCTTTTTTTGAAACCACCAGCTGCAGATTCCTTGCAGCACAGTTTGACTGTTCCTTATTGTTCCCTGCATTCAGTATTGTGTTGAACAGCAGCATCCAGCCACATCATTGTTTGCGTGCAAGAGTTTAATTTTGGGCTTTGAGTAAGGAACTCCTGGCTTTGCAGGAAAACACCACATACATCTTCACAACAGCATGCATGGGCGAGCAAGGGACATTTTTCGTATAAAGTTCACATATTTGGGTGGAATGCCACATTGTGCAAAAGCATGGACTCTGGCATATCAGCAATGTAGGGAAATGTCATTTGGAAATGGACTTATTGTGCTTCTCGAGAGATATGTGGTGACATTTCATCAATAGAATTCATAGAGACCAGAGGAAATGGAGCTTAATTGATTGCAGGAGATGAGTTGGGTGTATACAGCTAATGCTCTTTTCTGCACAGCAGACCAACACATGGGAAAAAAGTTCAACGCATTAGAGAACAATAAGAGAGAGAGACTGACAGGTAAGTGCATTAGAAAAGAGAGATATCCTGCAGAGTTCAGGGGTGATGTCGTGTGGAAAAGGTGAAAGAAAAGGAGGCGCAGCAGCCTCTAGAGCCAAGATCCCCTCACAGACAGCGTGCCGCTGGCTGGCTCTGAGGCTGGTGGCTGTCTGTCTGGGTTTGGGGCTGAGAGGATTGGGTGGGGTTTACGCTCACTTTTCTGTCTCCCTCCAGTTGTAGCTGACAGCAGAATAAAACCATTAAGTCCTCTTTGGTTAATCAGTGCTGGATTATTACATGAAACAGGCATATTTCACAGTTAAAGCATGATTTTCAGGCTTTCCTTTTTCTGTTTCAGGCTCATTTCTGTACTTGACTGTCTGTGAACTGGTGTCTGACCTTTTATCTGCTTATGGAGCTGAAATCCCACCCTGGCAGGTCACAATCTGTGTTATTCCAGTGCGTTAACACAACCAGATCTAATCTATGAATCAGATAAACTGCTATCATAATCTCTTAAAGGCAGATCAACTGAATAGCTAATGCCAGGTTCTGGAGTGTGCTCATCAGTGAGCAGGACACAGGACGCGCTTTGTCTTATCGCCTCATTAAAATTTCAAAATCTGGCAGTGAACAGCTGCTGATTTATGTGCATTCCCAAATATGCATCATTAGCAGAGGTGTGTTTTATAGATTATTTTTTAAATGTGGCATTTGTTACATCCTCTTAATAATATGTATTATCTTTTTATTGGTGATGATTTATGGTGAACCAGCTGCGCTGATCCAAAGCTGTCATCACTGCTCCTCAGTCACACAATGCTTCTTCATCTGTGACTGGATTCATACGGTCTCCTCGCCGCCCAGAGGATTTCTCAGTGCACTCTCTATTTGTGTTAGCTAGCTGGCTGGTCGGCTGCCTTGGTAACCATGGTAACAGTATCCCCCAGAAAGTTGAAGAGACCAGGCCTTGCTAAGCTAATTGTGAGCCAGTGAAGCGTGTCTGTAAAGTTAGCTGTAGTCCCAGCCTGGACCATGGCCTGTTAGGGTTTTTGTTGTTATTGCTCTCATTGATTTTCATGATTTTTTTTTAAGTTTCAAGTATTTTTTCCGATCAGCAAGCACTGGATCATCGGACTACTTGACCTACATACACGTAGAATGAAATGCCAAATTAAATCTTTTATTTGTTACACACACAATCAATACTCAGGATGGGCTGCTCCAGAACAACTATCAAATACAGAAAATTTGTGCAATAAAATGTAAAATTGTATTCCACAAATAACAAATTTAACATGAAATGAATTAAAATAAAATATTTTCCAACGCGAAACAATATAACAGTACATTTCAGATAAATCAAACGGTGAAACAATAATTTGCATAATTAATGAATAAATAAAAAAAATTAACACTTATATTATGTTGCGCTCTAATTAAACTGCTTTACTGGTGTGGTTGTAACTGTAATTACCACAATAATATGTCATTATGTTCCTGACTATTGGATTAATTGTTTTGTTCATCTCTCAGGCAAAAATTAAAAAACATTGCCTTTTTTTTATTGTTGAATATAACTCAATATATTTATTTTTTAGACTCTTATTTGAAGTAAACAAACTGTTCAAACACCATCTTTGGCCATGAGAGGCATTTTTCTCTATTTTCTTACATTTTATAGACAAAACAATTAATTGGTGATGGAAATATTTTTGTTACAGCCTTACTTTATGGAATCAAATATCTTTATTGTCATTGTACAAGTACAGCCAAATAAGTATAACAGTGCAATAATAATTGGGTAAAGAAACTAGTATAAATGCAATAAACTGTAAATAAAGTTATAACTGGCAGAATGTCCGTAGTGCAGATAACTCAGGTATGTAACTATAAGGTTTAAGTAATTTTTAAATGAGTTATTGGTATTATCTTGTCTCCCTGCTGTAGATTTACGTTACCTTTCCTCTCTTATAGACTGGTGTTGTGACATTCACCCCTGGCGTCTCCCTCAACCATTTCCAACTGCGTGAAGAAAAGTGAAAAGCAGTTTTAATGAATCAGTATTCGCTCGCCGACGCCATGACAGACAAGTAAGTGGTTTATCTTTTTTTTTGTGAGTGTCTGTTTGTGTTGCATTTGTGTAAAGAGCTCACTGTACTCTGTGCCTCTTTTGTTCAGTGTGAAGTTAGAAGATGATGTTGTCTCTTGTGATTACACTTCTCGCTTTGCAAAAGATTGTCTCCTGGAAGTGTTAGTGTGTGTGTGTGTTTTCAGTACAGAAGTGGAGGAGAGTGGGGGGTTCTGGTAGCACAGAGAGAAGTGTGTTGTGTTGGGGGGTGGGTATAAAGACAGTCTGTTTTGCCCCCGAAGACGTATGACATTTGCATCAGGGCTGATTTGCATTCTCGTTCACTGTGCTGGTATGTTGCTGCTGCTGCTGTTAGTTGGTCTTTATTTCCCTGACAAAACACAGTCCTTTAAAGGGTTTTGAGCCTCTTCCTTTGCTCCTTCTCCGTGTTCACCCCCTTTCTCTTCTTCCTAGTTCCTTCTTCCCTCTTTTCATTTTGGACTCGTTCTCCATGCTTCCTATCTCTTTTCTCTTTTTGTCTCTTTTGTCAACTTTTGCCTTTGTCTAGCAGTCCGCTGTTTGTTGGATTTGATCTATTATAGAGGACGGAGAATTTGGGTGCAGTAAGCAAAATAATCTGCTGTCAGCGTTCATAATAAGCGGAATAAGTGGTGCAGACCAGTCAGCTGAAAGGGATAGGCGCAAAACACACGGCGAAGGCCAAACAAGGCCAGGCCTATTATGTGCTTGAGTTACAGTTCAGTGAAAGGGGCAGCTTGAAAAAAAAAAAAGTTCGGCCCATAACAAAACAGAAGAAACAGGTTGTTTTCAGAACACTTTGGATTGTAGTGATACTGTACGCTGTATGTGGAGGAGGAGGCGAAACTTTCCATGGGAATAAAATGCAAATATAGTTATCTGCTCTGCTGTAATTACCATGTCATATAAGCTTTTACCATATGATAAGCGGCTATAATCAATAATTTGACACATACATGCAGTGTTAATTGTATAATGTACAATATCAGCTGGTGAGCAGGTTAACTTGTGTTTATGTAGAAGATTATTTTAGCTGACGGTATGGACTGTGTGCAGTTGCAGGGTTTTAAGTGAAAAACTAATTTACAAAGAAATGTCTTACAATAAAGAATGAATGGAAACTGATTATTTAAACACCTAAATGAGTCAGTCAAGCTACATACAAGTTTTAAACTGTGCAATACTTTGCTTTAGGCTATTCACTATCTGCTGGATAGCTGAAATGTAATAAAGAAGGATAAAATAAGAGTCACAGTTATATAATCAGAACTTGCATGAAGACATGTAGTTCTTTGGCTCAGGCAGTGCAGTAGTGTGGGCAGCACATGTGATGGGGGAATGCACTGTGCATGCAGATGGTTGTAATTTTACTGAATTCCTATTGAATTGGATGTTGGCATATGATCTGTACATGTGATAGAAGTAGAGCTGCCCCCTCTCAGTCCTTTATTTGCATAACTGGATGCTTTGCTGTTAGTAGACTAAGATTTCCTTAGTACATTAGTCTTTTTTATGCTTTTTTTCATGCTAAATGGCTTATTTCAAAAACACTAATGATATTTTGCTGGTAAACTCAAAATTTAGAGTGGTGATTTTGCACAATTCTTTGTGTAGAAACTCACTTTTACAGATCTATTGGTTAAAGAGTTGACAGAAGTTGAGAAAATGGTATGTGTCTACAAAAAATGTCTAGTCAAGGACAGCCCTTGAAGAAATTGTGCTCTGCTATATGTAGTGCATGGTTACTGTTAATGTAAATGGGTGCACTGCCAACAAAGACTCAGTATTGCTTTTTAATGTGCAGTTCCGCACCCATATTAATTCACTATTAAAAACTATAAAGATTGAAACTGTGCAAAATTCTTGGAAATCTTCAGACATTTTCCGACCATTTGAAACCCTATACAGGACTCAATGAAGAGGCAGAGGAGGTTTATATGCACACAGTAAACTTTCCAAGGTTGTGTTGTTTAGACAGATGTCATTCAGAGTTTGTGTGCACTTAGTCGACCTCCATCATCTTCACTTATACTAATGCACCTGTTTACCCTGTTGGAAAGAGAGAGCGAGAGAGAGAGAGAAAAGGGGGAGTTCCAGTGAGTCACTCAGTCTTTCTATGAAACAGGCCTCAGGGCACCTCCCCTGGCTTACACCAGCACAATATAATGTCAGTATAAATATTGTGCATCTTAGTTGGTTAGTAGAGCCGGATAATGCTATATTTGCCCAAAGGGGAATTTCTCTTGCAAATTAGAAGGTTGCACCACTTCAGCCGTTCCCTTAAGAGGATGCATTGCAATTTCTGCAGAGCCAGACATTTAGGCTTGGAAGTTTATAAGTGTTTTGGATGCAACATAAAAGGCACACAAGGAAAAAAAGATGTTCTTGGAAGCTTTATTTTGAAAAACAAATTGCAGCAGTATTTTATTTAATAAGGCTGTGCTGGAACAAATAAAAGTGAAGCAAAGTGAAGCGAAGGTTGGGAGTTTCTAAGTAAGTGATGATGTTGTTGACAAGCTGTCCCGCTGGATGAAAGGTATCCGGGCAACCAGAAACGGGTGAAAGGGGGTGGGGGTAGTAGTTATTGTGCGCTGGATACTAGTCCATGTTGTAGGATGATTGTTCATCTGGGAGGAATGATAAATGTTACGCCAAAAGGAAGTGAGGGGAAAAGTTGGAGGACGTGCCCCCCGACGGTGACAGCGAACAAAGCCTCCCCTCAACATGGGACTACTTAAGATTCATACAAAGGCAGAAGAAGACGGCCACTTATTTTCTCTCTAACACACACACAAATGCCTCCCTTTTTTTCTCAAGCTCACTCATGAGCAAACATTTACACTTAGTGTGATACCAGTGGACATTCCTGCAGATACGCGCTTTCCAACTGGTATTCCCAGATACATGCTGGCCTGCAAACACATTCAGAACAAGTGGAATAATTTGCATTTGCAATTTTCTGACATTTTCCAACAAAGTGAACCTTTAGTAAAAGAGTTCTGTATCCGTGTTTTTCATGCAGATGTTGCTTTTGATTCAGGAGCTGATAATCCAGCTGCGAATGTGCTCCCGCATCCTCAAAAATGAACATGTTTCAATTGCAGGATTTTAGGTTCAGCCTCCTATTGTACCAGGATGCTCTGGGATGAGGAAAGTTTCTAAAGCCAGATTTGCTCCGTAGTGCTTGTGGACAGGGATTCTTTCTGTTGAAATTCAAGCCCGCGTTAATCCTCTTCAGCACACTGCTTTGTGCGTGTGTGTGCGTGCGCGTTTGTGTGCAAAAGTACAGAGTCCATGCACCCTCCATCCAGGATTTAAATGAACTGGAATTTCACCCAGTTTTGGTTTTTTTTAGCCTTTTTCTAAATGATTTGCACCAGGGTTCACTGTATTGCATCATGTATGAAAGTAGGACAGGAAGACAATGTGCCAAAAGCAAAGAAAATATGTCACTAAATGTGTTATTTTGTCCAAAACACGTTTCTAAATGTAAGCTGTTGGTTGTGCCCCCAACTGGGTGCCTCCTTCTTTGGGGAAAATCGCAAAAACAGAAGAAAGATGGAAAAATCTGTTGTTCCTCAAGCCCTCAAACCATACTCATGTTTCTTTATGCAACGGCTCCATTCTTGTTTTCCATAAGGAGAATCCTCCTCCTACTCATCTCTCCTCTTTCTTCTCTTTGTCTTCTCTTTTCACCCACTGTATGAATTTGCACGCTCGAATATCTTCTCTCATAGCAAACCCTGTTTTCTCTGTCTTCCTCTGTCCCTCTCATTTTCCTTCCCTCCCCCACCTGTGGTGGTGCTCGCTGACAGCCCTGTCAGAGACTTGGGATGTTTATAGATGAACAGTAAGGGTGGCTGCACAGATGAGAGAGAGAGAGTGTGTGTGTTTGTGGTGGGGGGCTTTTACAGGAATGGCCACAGTGTCATATAGATGAGAGGCCTTTTCCCAGTCTACTGTATATCTGTTTGCTTTGTGTATCTGTATCAGTCAAGGCCCCACATGTGTGTGTATTGATGTCAGTCTCAGGGGAACAAGGATCCAAAACCACCACCAGAAGCTGGTTAAGAGCTTTCTGTCACTTACACAAAGCTGCAACATGTGTTCTAGTTAGAAACCTGCTAAACTGCCCAGGGTTTGGTCAGAAGTTGCACCCTTGAGAGTAAAGACATTTCAAAATAGAATAAAGGGATTAGTCGGGAGCACATGTTTAACAGACAGCTCGTCTTTGTGCAATTCCATCTGCAGTTTGACTGTTTGTAGATTAACTAGTGAATGTTCCTATTTTCCACCAAGCACCAAAGTGTTTTTTAAAATGATCTTTGCTCTTAACTGCATCATCATGCAAAATGCATACATGTTCATTTATAGGAATTTATTAGGTCTGTCCACCACTTTTGAGATTTCTTGATAACAATTAGGATTGCCATTTAATTTTAACAGACATTCATGATCCCCAGATGAGGAATCCCTTTACTTTTGAGCTAGTCTCGTTTTTCCTTTTATGTTGTTAACATTTGTGTCTTTGAGTGAGATGTGTGGGCAACTATTGGATGGATACATGGTAAACTTTATACCTTCTAAACATCAGCTTGTTAGCATTGTCATTGTGGAAATGTAGGCATTCTTTGGACGACAATTTTGCTCAAAGCACCGATTTGCCTTTCGACAACCTCACAGCAATGGTAGCTTATCAGCTTAGTTTAGTTTTATGGAACTTAAATTAATGGAAATCTGCTTCCGAACATGGCCCAAAAGACAGAAACCATTTGGTGACACCCTGATAGTAAACATTTGATTAAAACTACCTGAAATTCACTTATTATGGTACTGGTAAGAGAAATAGAATTGTGCTGGTCATAAGACACAAACGAAAGCTAGAGCTGGGATTTTTTTTTTTCAGCTCTGGAGGGAAATCAGGTGTCACAGTGGAGTGAGCTCAATAGCCCATCCTGTCAGTATGTTTACCATAGCCTGGGTTTCTGAAGTAGGCCTATTAATAAATTTGTTCTGGCTTGAAGAGTCTTCCAAAGGCCAGCTTTGGCCATTCCTCATTCAAGTCCACTCATCAATTAAAAAAACCCAGACCCATGACATCTCCACTTCCTCTCCGTGCCCTCTACAGACCGCTGTGTCACCAAGGGCGCGGCTTGGGGGCACGGCTCGGCTCGACACCCACTCAGGACGTCCTGAATTGAGACATGAAGGCGTGGTGTCACTGGTGTCATTGGGATTCGTGGTTGCATAGTAAAAAGTCTGTATCAGCTGTCACTGGGTTTTTGTGGGTGCTGAGGGAAGCCAAGTCAAAGTGCTTCCTAAGGATGTCGAGGGGGATGCACCCTTTGGCCTACGGCTCATCAATCTTACACAACTGTCATCTTCTCCCAACGGTCCATTGATGCTGTCAGAGGAGGGCAAGAGGCAGCGACTCTCTGCATCGTGTATTTGTGCTTGCTCTCATACATGTTTTTTTTTCTTTGTCTGTGTCTTTGAGTGAGGAAGTGACAGACAAATGGGGAAAGTCTGGAGGAAGATGGAAAAGGGTGAAACATTGTGCTGAAAGTGGCTACACATGGCAGCTATCAAGCATGGCTCTCGACCTTGATCTACACGAATAAGCATCCTTCGTGGCTTTGGGAAACTGATAGTAACCATGAAACTGATCTGATGTCATATACTGTGATTTACAGTCAGCCAAAATCTATATTTGTTGACAGAAATGCAATGAGCAATCTTAATAATATGGATAAATATTCTCCACCTCGATCAACTCACTACAGGATATTGTGATCACAGGAAATACGGTAACATGCAGTTAAGTCTAGTCTAAATATAATCAGTTGTAAGTGAGCGGCTCATGCTTGTAGTCTGGTGTGTATCATCGCTGCTCGTAAACGTAATCTGATTATTCTTTTATACAGTGTGGGGGGCCGCATTACAGTAGCTTACCCCACCAAGCATATGCTAATGAATCTGCATATTTGGGTTTATTTGGGTGACCTCAATTCAGTTGTCTGGAAGATTTGTCTCTTTGTCCTGGGACGATATCTGTTGCTCTGCCAGCTCCATCAATTGTGAGTTATTCTACATTTTTTTAAACTGGCTTTTGTTTATTCTTATTTCTTTTTAGGGTTTAGAGATTATTCAACATTGATTCCCTGTTAAAAAGTACCACTAGAAGGTCCCAAACTGAACTATAGTCAAGGCAAAGTAAATATGTAAGCCCATGTTTTCCACTCAAACAGAGTTGGATTGTAGTGGACTGTGGGAATAAAGCTTGTGTACTTGTGCAGGGAGAATGTATTCAGGCCCGTTGTAAAGGTTTTCATCTTGCTCAAGGAAGCAGTCTAAGGGAACAGACTGGAAAGCGTTGTGAATGGAGGTCCAGCCATCTGTCACGATGACTATAAGAAGATTTCTACTTTCATTACCCTTTGACTTATGAAATCTTGTTTTCATGCCCTCAAAAGAAAAGCTAAAGAATTTTACAGCTGACTGTTCAGTTACTGCTGATGCAGATTATTCCCTAAAGTCTTTGTTCTCGTCTTGATTCATTAGTGATGCACAACTCCAGTGCTGACGCTGTACAAAATGTTAAAGGCCCTGATAACCTGTTTTTTTTTTTTTTTTTTTTTTCAGCCAGCCCTTCACAGTGACGCAAAGCTGGGTTTTCCTTAAGTACTGTCATACTGCAGACATTTCTTTCTCCTTGGATTCTTGCAGAAAATCAAAACGTGATTGTTTAAATACATTTTTCGATTAGAATTTGAATAATTATGCAAAACGTATAATTACATCCAGCATCTTAAACCATATTGCAATTGTAAAATCTGTCAAAATATTTCCAATTACATATTTTTGTACTTTATTTTTTTAGTGGCAAAACTCTGGATAGATAAAACCTAAGGATGCTGTATCCTTACTATTTGTGAGGCTCTAGTGATGGCAATGTCAAGTAGTCATTTATTTATACAGTGGTTATGTAAACAAAAGAGATACTTTTTTAGCAAGGTTTTAAGGTTAAGTGGTTTGGCCCATCCTGCAATAGAAATAAGAATTGTATGAAAACAACAAAAGCTCACTTGATTAAATTATATATGCAACTTTATTTTTAGCCAATGCATAATGCTGATAACTGTAAAATTAAACATCCTGTTCTTAGCTTTAAAGTTGTGCAGATTTAAGGCTTGGCTAGAGCTAACCTCTCAGGGATTAGCCCACATCGAGCAGATTCAACCGTGTTTAAAAGGCTTTCTCTTGATTTACATCTGGTTGATCCACAGACATAGCTGCCCACAACCTTATATTTAAAAAATCTCAGACTGCCTGGAAAATGCTGTGAGGCAGCAAACATCGAAAAGCCTGCAGTGGACAAAGTGGAAGAGGAAATTAATATAACCGTCACAGGCCTCGGGTTTCTCTGATGGTGTTAGCACAAGATAATATTTATTATTTGGCGGCTGACCATTCAGCACCATGACCATTTGTCCTTGGTTATAAAAAGTTAGCACAGCATCTGACAGACACACTGACATCATATATCACCGGCTTAGTGGCGTGTGTGTGTGTGTGTGCGTGCGTGCGCGTGTGTGTGTGTCCATGTAAATGTTATTTAATGGCTGTTTAATATGTGTTTTCATTGATTCATCTTTATTTCTGTGTAACCATGGTCTAGACAACTAACCACACATTCAACATGCACACACACACACTGCTTCGTCCTTCTTGTAGGCGCGCACACACACTTCATAACTGTCTTGTCTGATCTTTCTGTCTTCTCCCCCCCCTCCCTAGCTTGAGAATTTTATAATTCTCTCCAGAGGAAGAGCGTCGCATCTTGTAAGGAGCCACAGGTCAGAAACTCTACTCCTGTCTCTCCCTCCCCCTTTTTTTGCTGTGCAGTCCGACACTGAGCTGCTCTCAGGCCGACATGCTTCAACACGAATGCTGCATGCTTCTCCAACCCCCTCCCCTCCCCTCTGTCACTGCCTCAGGGCTTTGCTCCTTGTTTTCCCCCCTGCATGACCACACCTGGGCAATCCACCTTTGATTTGATTCCGCTTGGCTTTGGTGCTTGTGGAGAAAAACGTTTGCAATGATATTTTCCCCTTTTATTAATCATTTTGTCATTTGCCCTCACCATGTGATTTGATTTTCCTTCCCTCTTTCAGTTGTGATCCTCTGGTTTTATATCTGCTTTGAAGCTGATGATCTATGTCTTATTTATCTCTGATGTTTATGGTGTACACACGTGCAGCTGCCTGCTTCCAGCTGCCTTTTGAACAGCCGGCTTTGCTCTGCAATTGAGCGCACATTAAACCACACCCCCAAACAGTGCCTAAGCCACTGTAAGTAAAGTATTTTACCACTTTTCGACCAGAGCCAGTTCAGAGCCAGTTCCTCATCATAAACCAGTTCCTCCCTTCCAGAGCGGCACCAAGTCTTTGCTGGTCTCGAACCAGGAACAGCTTACGTCAGGGGCTGCGGATAGGATTATCATGACCAAAAAGACCATCGAAAACATGCATCATTAATTTAATTGTATTTGTTTAACTGCAGTGGGATCGATATGAGCTAGGGATAGCGGGCTAGGGTTAGCGGGCTAGCGTCAGTTTATATCAAAGTCTAACATGAACGTCTTATGTTCAGTGTTAAAAAGAATGTAATCGGCATCCATACTGATCAAGAAGAGCAAGACAAATGTGTTGTACCAGTCGTGTTTGGATGCCAATGTAGGCTCACAAAGCCAGGAGCAACATTGTAAAAAGATAATGTAGTCCAGCATTGTTATTATACCTGCAGAGAGAGCGGAGACGTATACAGTGACGTAATGACATGGCTCTTGAGCCTGTGGAAAAACAAACAAGTTCTGAGAAGGTTCGCAAGTTGAACCAAATGCGAACCACCAGCCCAGCACTAAAACTAGGTTCATGTTGGTCAGAAGGGGTATTGGTGATAGTTGGCTCACTAGCCAGAGCTAATTAAATATCGTTTCAGACAACACAATCGACAGGCATTGGCTAGAAAAGAAAAGCCTACTTTTATTTACTTCTGTGTGAAATCAAGGATCTGTTGCTTCAAATATTACTTAGAATTTCATTTGTAAATTGCATATGTGCCGTGCATGAACAGTAACTAAGGGAATAGGGGGTTTACGAAGAGTCACTTACAGTGCTGTCAAGAAATTTGCTTTTTGATTACTTTACGATTCATTTGTATTTTTGTTGTTGTTGATTATTCACTTGAATTTTAGGTGACCTTATTTTCTTAAATGTCTTCGATTACTATCCTTACCACAAGACGTGTGCCCTGAATCTGCCCCGCCAGATCATGAGAAAAACGGTGTGATATGTTTAGGCTTGGCTTTGTGTTGTTTATCGGTCTCTGTGCTGTGAAGGAAACGGTGAAATTGGTGTTTTATCTCCTGGTATGCCAAGTTCAGGAGGACACGCTGTTAGTGTTGTGGCAGCCTGTGGGTGATGGGGTGAGTTTTCACACAGCACTCCAGAGGAGGTTTTTGTCTCTGTCGGGCCAAAATTATCACCATGAAATCAGTGCCTGCGGAGAGAAAAGCAGCAGAGAAAGGAGTCCTCCTTAAAGGCAGAAAGAAGAGGAGGAAAATATAGCAGGGATGTTTACAGCCCCCTCAAATGTCCCCTGACTGGTGGGAAAGCCTTGTAACTGTCATTTCAAAGACTGTTTCTTTATAATGTTTGCTCTGTAACAAGAGTCAATCACATTTAGATCATTTTATTCCATGATTCAAAACTCAGACCTCGAGATTTATTCCACTCCGGCAGCTGAAGTCACCTGCCCTTGGCTATTGCTGTTTTAAAAAAAAAAAAAACTACCACCAATGCGACTACCATTCACCAACTTTGGACCGCAAGGCCTTCAGCTGGGGACCACAAGACCTTCAGCTGGGCTTTCGCAGCTTCCCAAAATAGTCCCACATTATACGCCCCAAGGCCTTGCTGGCATCACAGTAGCCTGAAGGAAACTACATCAAGTGAAAGGTTTATGACTTTAATGTGAGCTGTGGCTTCCATGTGACCCCAAACTTTATAACGTACCAGTATTCACCCCAAGATAAGTGACCAGAAAAAAAGTTTTTCACTGGAGCAGTATGTGCTCTTGCAATTTTGCCACAAAGACATTATAGTTATACTGACAGGGAGGGCTGATTGTAGAAGAGTAATGCCTTAATTGCCTACAGGAAGCTGCTCACATTACTGTCTTACAACTTTCTTGTATCAAGATCGCAACTTAAAATATGATCCTCAAAATTTAAAGGCAGCCTTCTGAACACTCAGTTTCCAACAGTTTTTTTCTACTCATGGCTCAAACTGACATCAGCTCATGCTGAGTTTCTATATATGGTCATTTGTTCCTGGCATGTTATGGCAGTGTTTACATTGAGTACTCACATGCTAATGCAGGGGAACCTGTAATTGTGGCCGCCAGTGTTGTTAATTTCTTCCCAGTTTTTGATGACATTCAAGCTGGAACATGTTTGAGTAGTTTTTGGTTTAAAAGCAGTTATTGGTGATTTTCGGGGCAGAAAATGCTGCCAATCCCGACATTTTAGTCACACCTCCTGCTGCTCCAGCTCCCAAAAAACTTGACTTCCGTGCATAAAATTACAGGGGATACAGTAATTAAATTGTGCAGCTCTTGACTTTCTAAATGTTATTGAACCAAATGGACCAACTTCTAATGACATGTCTATTTGGGCCCCTTGGCGATAAACCTGGAAGTTTTAATTCCAGAATTTGGCCACTAAATCAGATTGACTCTTCATTTGGAGCCACAGAGAACAAGAATACAGTAGACCTGGAATCCCTGACAAATCAGAGAAGACTGGCCTTTTTCAGAAGGGGGCCTTAAAGAGACAGGTGCCACAACAAAGCGTCTCAGACAGAGGCTGAAAAGAGGTGTAGCAGCCATGGGTAATATGAAGAAAATAAGGAGTTTGTTCAACATTCAAGCATGTACCCATGTTCCAGTAGAAACCCAAAATACAAGTATGAACATGAGAATGAACATAATGGGTCCCCTTTAAGTTCCTTTATTGTTGTTTTTTGCCAATGCAGATGTCACTAGTAAAACCTCCTCCACTTTTTTCTCCTTTTTAATTAAAAGAAAAAGCGCATGGTGATTATGTTTTCATGTCAGACTACAGAGGCACATTCGGTCCGTGGACGGGGGAACACCACACAGCAGTCGTCGTGCCTCTAGTTAGCTCACTTCACTTGCCTGTATGTTTATAGGGAAGTTTTCAGATCTTCCAGAGCCACGTGACTCAGGGAAAGGGCGTGTTGTTTTTAAAAAGCCTGCCATCGGCAAACTAAATATACCCTTTACTGGACCTGACCCCTCATTTGCCTTTGCTGTGGCCACTTTAGGTCGACATGCTAGCTCAGCAGGGGCCCTACAACTAGTAATTATATAGGAGGGTTTCCATTTAACATCCCCTGTATAGTGTTGCCTTCACACAAGCTCTTTTCCTCAATTTAGACATTTTGGTTGTCATTGATGGTTTACCTTTATTTTAATTCTACTTACTTCATCGCAATGTAACCAAAAGTAGTTTCTGTGTCCAGCCCGCATCAGAAATGAGCATCATGTGCTCCCTGTCATCATTCAGCCTTAAATCTACATGTGAATTAATGAATGTAGTTCATAATGCTGTTAATCCTTGATCTGGCTTTTTAAAACTTTTCCTCCCATCTGTCATGCGATGAGCTCACCACGGATAATGCACGCTGGCTGCTGCATCAGCTGTTGCAGTTTTCAGATGATTTTCTCCGTATGAACAACAGTCAGCTGTGCAGCGCAGGTCGTTCAGCTGTTCTCTGGCTTTCAGATGACTTTATGTTAACATGATGTGGCTTTGACATGGCGGCTTTGCACTTCACAACTGAAGGCTGATGTCTATCTTCAGTGAATCCCACATGGTTTGGACGTGGACCACAGCTGCAGGTTCAAATATTATGTGTTGAATTGAGCCTTTTGTGGCTCCAGGGGCTGCGTGTGGTCTTATAAATTACCTCATATTATGACACTTGGCTATGTTGGGACTAAAGACATCAAGTTTGAAAATCAAAAATATATATATATTGGGGAAAGGTTAGTTTCCAGACCTTTGTAGCCCGCCCCTAATCTCTTCTCCGGACCCAGGGCCACATTAGCTGCTACAAACATAACTGTAAGCGCTTGTGTTGCATTGTGGGTAGTGTAGGTCCAAAATGTTGACAAGAAAGAAGGATGTGTTGAATAAAAGATGATATCTCTGGTTCTTCTGAATATTTTCTTATCCTTTTTTTTTATTTTTAACTTTCTCAACCCCAAGCATCTTCAGGGCTCCTGTCATATTTTTGTTCATTTGGCCTCATTTTTCAGTACCCAATATAAGTCCTACACATCTGTGAAAACAGCACAGTCATGGCTAGAGGTAGGGAGAGTTCAAAATATCTTTTGTGTTGTATGACATAGTTATAATGCCATAAGTCATAAAAATACGCAACTCAAATTTAAGTTTCACTTTTTTTTTCTTGTTAGTTTTGACTAAGTCATTGTCATGGCTTCCAAGATGTGCTGAGTTGCACAAAATGTATTTTCCAGATATTGTTAGTACAAATGGTTTGTTTTTTGTGTAATTTTAAATGGAGCATTTAGAGTATTTGATTTTGATTAAATATCACAATTTCAAGCTTCCATTGGTTACTTTTTGACAGGAAACATGAAGCACTAGTTATCCATTCAAGAACAATTGAAAATCAGACGATATTATTAGTTGGTCCAGTTTATGGAGATGATAAATGCTGTAACTGTATTTCAAAGATGACACGAGTTAAGAAGTTTCACTCTCTATCTTGAGTCAGACGATGATAGGAGTAGGAAAAAAAGTCCAGAGTGGAAGTACAGAAACTGGGCGACAGGCTCTGCCGTGCCATGATCATCAGCTGGAGCTGTAGTACCAGTAGCTCAGCCCTTACTGAGAGACCGTAAAGCCTCAGTTGTCAATACTCAAAATGTCAAAAACATTTCATCAGCCTGTGGGGAAACGCAACCCAAAACTCTGATGCAGCTGGCAGTATTTTAAGATAGGCTCTCGGTCCCTGTCTGGTCTTATAAGAGGGATTTGATGCCCGCAGTTGGCATTATCGTGTACACATGTGAGCGTGCTCGAGTCTCTGCCACATCTATAGCCAAACTCCATTAATCTGCAAATGACATTGGAGCAGACATCTGTCCCCATCAGTGTGTCATCCTCTGCGGTCTCAGTATTTTGTTTCAAGTGAAGGCTCTCTCGATCACTCACTTTCTCATAGAGGCCCAGCTCCAAATAACCCACAATACCCCTGGAGAATATAAGAGCAGGCTCTAGTGCTGCTGTAGGAAGTAGTATCAAGAGTGCTTTGAAACACTGAAGTTCATGCATATGCTTAAAAACCATATAGTGTAATCAGTTGACCAATTTCATGGATGTAAATATATATTACATTTATATTGGCTTTGTGGGATGCTAGAGAGAGGCATTCATTTTAATTATAAGGCTTTGGCTATTACTCCTATTGATCTGCTCAGAATTTCCTCAATCGATCAATTGGTGGTCTTAAATGTCAGTAAATGGGAATTAAATTACCGGTCACAAATTCCTTAACCCCATGGTGACATTGTCTTTTCAGTTTACTATCATACAAGGTGAGGAAAAACAGAAAATATTGACCTTTTCAGAAGCTGGAATCAGTGAAATTTTGCTTTAAAGGTTGCATAAAGGGTTGATCGATTGCTGAAATAACTGATTCATTTTTGTTGTGGGATGAATTGTTTAGGCTCTAATGGGTAAAACCCCAACATTTTAGTACAAGATCATGCTACTACAAAGCAGAGGTTAAGACTTTAGTCACATGACTTCATGTCACGAATTTGAAGACTTTGGACTCGACTGGACATAATCAAAGAGACTTTCAAGTCAACTTGGACTTTAACATAATGACCCTTGAGTTCACTTTGACTTGGGCTTTTTCACTTAAAAACACTTTAACCTCCCCCAAGCCACATAATATACCACTTTTCTATGATTGTTCAGTCATACTTGTTTTAACAAATAAATCCAAATTTATAAAGCAATCGTGATATTTTTATATTTAATAAGATGTTCATTTCGAAAAGCAGTTTAACCTCAAAGTTCAGGAATAGGTCTGTATTTGGGACCCCTCTGCTACAAACTCAGTCTAAGGTTTCCTTTACAAAAGTGTGAATTATGAAAAACAAATCGCCAGCAAATAGTCAGAGGGGAGTTCAAAAACGTATGCAGAAATATCCACTGGCTGTCGCGTGATTGTTACATTTCTGCTAGTTATGATGTCAAACTATATTAGCTACATCAACAAAGCACCCTCATTAGAATAAACTGCCAGATCTGTGTTATCAGCGTCCAGACAGCTGGGTGGGTACTGTACAGACGGTCCTTTTGATTACAGCAGTAGTAATACAACTAAATAACATGGTATATGCACTCAGTTTATTAGGTACACTTAGGATTAGACTTTCTATCCTGTTTTCATGAAGATTGTAATGTTGAGACAGTTTTAGAGAGTTGATTCAACTATATGGTCATTTTTGGAGGATGTAGTTTGTCATGTTGTGTCCTGAATTGACAATAGCTATAGACTTTACAGCAAAAGTTGTTTTCACTAAGATGAATATGAACAACTTACAGCAAACTTAAACTTAAAGCAGCCAAGCATGGAAATGTCATCATGAGCTGCCAAAAGAGACATTCTTTCCACAAAATGAACTACTTTAAGCACATTTCCCATTACAGTTTGTTTGTGCGTGGTTTAGGCCTGTTAGTATTATAGCAACGGACGGGGCAGAAAACAAAATGAGTAGCAGCCTCTTGGCGCACTGCACCAAAAGGAAGAAGAGCATCTCTGTGCATTGATGCTGATGATGAGTACATGGAAAAGACAGCCAGTGAGGGGAAAAGAAGCGAAGGGTTGGAGTTGTTGGCAGGCACTGAATGTCCAAGTCCTTCACATCACCCTCCATCACCCTCTGTATCCTCTCCGTGCTCTCTGCTCACAGGATGTGGAGCTTCTTTTCTGCACTGGAAAGGAGTTGGCAAGTGGAAAAGCCGCTCTGTGGTCTTATTCGACAAGTCATCCCAACGTTTCATCCAGGAATTAGATTATCTTTAAGCTGAATAAGGTTGATTTCCTTGATACAGCTTCGGTATTTTAACAGATGGCAATGACCACCAACAAACTCTAATGACTTTTAGTTCGTGTTCAGACCCACTTGAGCCCTCAATTCATTTGAATGATGCCACTCCGGCGACGCAGCAGGGGTGTCAATCCCCACTTAAGCTAGATTTACAGTCAACACAGGGGGTAACGGACTTAAAGGCGTAGGTTTTAATTTCCTATTCAGTGTCAGATTTCTCCCATTGACTGCAGTACTAAATGCATGCATCGTATAGGATTTAGGCCTTATCGTGCTTCAGTTATATTGGGTGGGAAGGTCCGCCCTTTTTTGATTACTGAGCATGAGACTTATCTGTGCAGTCACTGTATTTACGTTGTTTCACTCACTGCACAGACAGCTACTATTGCAGTGAGGTTGTCTTTGCTACATTTGTGTCGCAAATGCCTCATCCCACTGCATTGTACAACACGGCCCTAGTCAATTTTGCTAATTTTTTGTTTGTTTGTTTTCTATTGGCAAAAGTTGTGGATAGTACCCAGTATTTTTTAGCACCATCTCGGTTGAGGTTCCAAGCGAGTTGAGCGGATACTAAAAGGACGAGTCAAAACACTCGAGACCACTGAGTGGTCAGAGAGAATAGTCATAAGCTTGAAATGAGAAATCCTGCACAAACCTGCAATCTTTATATAGCCAAGCTTCTGTCAATAGTGAATGTGAAAATGGCAGTCTGCAAGACTACACCGTGCACGACTTACACTAACCTATAAAACTTGCATTGAAGATGTCATAGCAGTTTCACATGGCATCGCTATGTCAATCTTCTGTCATTCGCAATGGAAAATACAAAATAGAGAAAAAGGACCTGTTACAAAAAGTGAGTTACAACCCGGATTCCGATAAAGTTGGGATGCTGTGTGAAATGTAAATGAAAACCGATGCATTCAATTTAGAATTTGTTTATGCATTTACAAAAAACAAGTTTTTTCATTTTTAAGCATTATAGCTTACTTGTCTTTGTACTGTATTCGATTGAATGTAGGTCTGAACTGTACCATGTAGTGGGAATGTGCCATAATAATAGGAAAAGTGAGTGTTTTTTTTCCCCCCAAACATGCTTCATGTTTACTCTTGACAGTCTCCATCAGTAGCAGTAATGAGAGCAAAGGGAAACACAGGGAGCCCATGCTGACTAATCACACTTCTTGTGGTCACCATATGGTGTATCCGAAGGCGCCATAATGTGTAGTTACAATATTGAGAACGCATACATCTATGCAGTGTAACAGGGGGTCCAGTAGATCCATGAAAGGGCCATGTGGCCGCAGGAGCACGCCTGACTCAACTCGTCCAATCACCTTAACTGCTTTCACTCAGCTGATGTGTTGTGAAGGCAGTTCAGGTGATTGGATGAGTTGAGTCAGGCGTGCTCTTGCTTGGTTGGAAGGGAAACCTGCAGCCACATGGCTCTTTCATGGATCTATTGGACCCCCCTGCACTATAGTGTAGCCATAGTGTAGAAAGAGATCTGTAATGACATGACAATCGACATGAAGGTATTATTTCTTTGTCTTTATAAAAATCAGATACATCAGGTGGGAATGTAGAAGAACAAACCTTCTAGAGCTAGACCAGAGCTGATTTACCAGCCAGATACACTTTCAGGTCAAACGCTGCCACCTCCGCTAACCAATTTCTGTGAAGTGAGTGTAACAACACACTTGTACTGATTGTCGTTAAACATTTTCAGAACTTTCCGGAAAACCCAGTAGTTTCTTTTCCACCAGAGCATCCCCATGTACAGTAATGAACATGGAGCGGTGGGTTTATACAACTCAGGATAACTGTCAGCTTGTCCTCCCCCTTGATATTTCCAACACCTGCTTGGAATCACACGTTTTTGCTATGCTGCATAATGGACCGGATTTCTCTTCACCACAGTTCTCACTGTAGTCTGTTGACTTTTCATGCCGCTCCTCTGAATTTGACTTTGCATTTTATCTGCACCCAGCAGAAGGAAGTGGTTTTTCTTTGGGATTCCCCCTTTTATTACAGTCCTGCCAATATTTCTCCTCTACCTGTTGGCCTTTAAACAAAGAGTGTTTGCTGTGAAGATACCACTCTCTATCTCTTATCATCCTTTAAAAAGGACACTGCTGCCTTGAGTTAGAAGTAAAAACAAACTTTCTTCTTTTCCTTTTTAAATTGGCTATATTTTAAGTAAGATAAGTGTAGTTTTGGTGGGCTGCCTTGGTAATTCAGCAGTCATTGTGGTCATTCCTAATTAGCTAAGGTTGTGTGCAAAAGGGAAAAACAATAATTGAGAAGTGTATAGCAGCAAACCCCCCACCAGCAGTTAAATCTGGTTAAACTGTGATTTGTTATGATGACCGGCTTTAGTCCAAATGAAATGGTTCACACCCCTAATGATTTGTTTGTGTTGCATAAAGGCCTAAAATCACTTTCCAGATAAAGTTTTCCTCTCTTTCACACTCAAGCAACACATTCACAGTTCGTGTGCACAGATAGGCAGAGCTCCAGTGTCCCCCCTCTCTCTATCCCCTGTCCTGAAGTGGGCAGCCTGCCAATGTCTGTGCCCAGTTAACAGCCCAGTGCTGGGAACCCCAAGGCCCCAAGCAGGTGTCAACCTCCCTGCTCAGCCAAAGGAGCTAAGAGAGGAACACAAAGGGCTCAAAGAGACCTGCCAGCATGGTAACCGTCTTAAATATCCCAGGCCAGTGTGGCCACTCCTCTAAATCTCTCAGCAGCATAGGGTAGCTGCCAGTTTGCTCTTTCTGCTACTGTAACACTCTCAAAGAAAGGGGTTCGAGGCTTTTTTTAAAGCTTTGCCCTTAAAGGGATAGTTTGGACTTTTTGGAGTGGGGTTGCATGAGGTACTTATCCATAGTCAGTGTATTACCTGCAGGAGACAGGGGTCGAAACATCAACAGTTTGGAGAAGTAGGCAGGAATACCAGAGCAAAAATTAAACAATGTACTGCACAGCAGCTAAACATTTTATTTTCCAACAAAAAAAGGCCTATTGTAAGAAATAAGTCAGTTCTACACTGTATTAAGAATATTTTAACTGCTGTGCCTTGCCGTCAGACAAGATGTGGGAGTTGCTAGTTTACCGTTGCCTCAGTGGGTTAGTTAATTTGTGTTATTTTGTGACTTTGGTGTTTTAAAGGTTAATTCGGATTCACCAGTCACACAATAACACAAACTAAGTAACCGATTGAGTCAGCGTTAGACCAGCCACTCCTGTCTTCTGCAAGATAAAATGCTGTTTTTGTCTCGTCTGTTTTTGGTGGTTTCGAAGAAAGCATAGATAACTGCTTCAGTTTCCCCATTTTAAAGTTCAACAGGGCTGTCTAACAGCAAGGGGAAGCAGTGTGCAGTGTGCCAGTACTCCTGCCTGCCTTTCCAAACTGGTGGCCGACCATCATCTACTGTAGATAATTCACTGACTGTGGATAAGTACCTCATATAACCCCACTTGAAAAAAATCTGAACTATCCCTTTAATGGGGCTCAGAGTGGTAAAATTGGCAGAGGGCATCAGGAGTGCACAGATAGAGGGATGAGTGTAGTTTGAGGCTTTTAATAATGCAGCATACAGCTACAGGAAAATAAGCCAAAAAACAGAGAGAAATTTAGTCTCTCTGGTTTTTCCATGATAGATTCGGTATTGTTATCTCATCTGTTCACACTGCTCATCACTCCTTTCTTTCTCTTTGTCGCTGTTTAACAGTTTCTGCTGCCGTCAACAGACAGTTTTCTGGATCATGTTTACGGGATGCTTCAGCATCCAGATCTCATGGGCTTGTGCGATCTTTTGAAAACAGTAGCTTGGCTCAGGGTTAAGCTGTCCTGGCATTTAGATTGGCAACACTGTAAAAGAACTGGATGAGAGGGAGAAGGGATGCCTCTCTCTCTCTCTCTCTCTCTCTCTCTCTCTCTCTGTCTCTGTCTCTGTCTCTCTCTGTCTCTGTCCTCTGTCTCTCTCTCTCTCTCCTGTCTCCTCTCTCTCTCTCTCTGTCTCTCTCTCTCTCTCTCTCTCTCTCTCTCTCTCTCTCTCTCTCTCTCTCTCTCTCTCTCTCTCTCTCTCTCTCTCTCTCTCTCTCTCTCTCTCTCTCTCTCTCTCTCTCTCTCTCTCTCTCTCCTCTCTCTCTCCTCTCTCTCTCTCTCTCTCTCTCTCTCTCTCTCTGTTCATTGTTGCCTACTCTGCAGTGATGATGTGGATGTGATGGGGGTTGTGTGGAGTGGAGTGGAGGCTACCCTCATCTTCAGTAAACAATAGGTCCTTGTGTGTTTGACCCCCCTCTTTAGCAGAGTGGAGTCCATGGCTCAGGCTGAAGCCGGGATGGAATTCCATCTTTGCCAGATTTAGTCGGTGGAAACCCTCTCAAACACAATCCCAGTGTTAGGAGGGTCATACCTCAGGGGCAATTTATTCTTATTTACAACCGCATCAATAATCAATTATAGTTCTCTGCCTTTTTCTCTAGCTGTGGTGGGCCTCATTGATTGGGTGAACGTGCTGTGCCACATGATATATCCCCCCGCCTGGCAGAGTAACTGATTACTAACCTATATTTAAGTGGGATGAGCCACAATGGTGTCACTAGGTCATTAAAAACGGATGACAGTGATTTATTTGTCCTAAAGTTGTATCATTTGTTCTGAAATTTTGGTTAGAAAGTCTAAAATGAGGACAAATGACCCATTAAAGCAGTAAAAACACCTTTTCCTTTCATTGGCAGCAAGAGGATTTACAGTTTTTTGACAGTTATAATTAATTAGGTGCTTATACGAGAGAGAAAAATATGAAAAGTTCAAATAAATTCCATTAGTTTCCTGATCTCTATCTATTTCCAGTGGAAATCTTTACTGAGTTTACTTTTCTTTTACACTTTTCACACTGGAGCACGAATGAAGAGAAGAAAAAAAATGTGTAAATTAATGAAATAATAATATAATACAGCTTTATTTATACAACCCAAACTCACAAATAATAAGTTTGTGTCCGAGGACTGTTTTGAAAATAATGGAAGTTAGTTGGAAGTTAGGAAGTTTGAAAAATTACAATTTTACTTTATTTAGTTTTTTATATATCTCTGTTTTTCCTGACATTTCTCACCATTAACGCTCCGGCAGATTGGAAAAGTGTGTTTTCCTTAAAAAAAGACGTTTATCATAATGGTATGAAGTCAGTGTTAGTTATTATTTACGACTGTGCTTTTCCTGCTTTGACAAGTCAAATGTCTGTTGAGTTAAGGATCTATTGCTGGTACTTATAGCACTACGTACAGCACAAACTAACGGGGAGGAATGGTAATATTTAAATTTTCCACGTGTCCAACATAATGTCTTGTCTTTGTGGACTGAACAAGTAAATCCACCATGGCCATGTATTGGTTAAATTGTCATGTACTCTGAAGGAATATTTAATTTTTTCCATTGTATATATTTGAACTCCAGTCCTCAAACAAAGATTTATTCACCACATCTTCCTGAAGCCTCTGTCTTTTCAGTAGTCTGAATGCTAATAATCATTATTTCCTGTGACATGGTAGGACTGCTTGTTTCTTTCCTGTGAGAGAAAACGTTTGTTATCTTAATCCTCGTCTTACAAGACATCCGATAACCTTAAACCCTTCCTCGTGTGACCGGCCCACCCATTTTGCAGAGGTGTGCTGCAGGTACTTCACCTTCTTTTTAAGCACGTTGTGGAAAACCAGAATAACCTGCTTTGTGCCAGATCACTTTACTTCGTCAGAGAACTGCATGCAAACACGTAATCAGCCAGAACATCCTGCCTTCTGTCTGTTTCATCAACACCGGCCTTCAGAGTCCTCTTAATATTGTAAAAGCAAACTTCATGCATTAGCCGAGAGAAAAGTCAGAATACAAATCTGGAGTTGTGCTGTAACGCCCAACACTGCTCCTCTCACATGATTGGATCGAGAGACAGGAAGCACTTTAGCCTTACAATTGAATTATGTCAGTTAATCACTTTCTGAGCTAATACCATTTCAGCGTTGATAATATTGACAGCGTGAAAGAAGGCAATCAGTCTTTCATCCATGTCAGAATGACAGTCACGGAAATTGACCTTCAAGATTATTTAGCATGTGCCCTGCATTGCAGTAAATTTGGCCAACATTGCATGTATTACAAGCAGGATTGAGAACAGATTTAGAGATTTATTTTAATATTTTACTTAAGCTTTAAAGCATGAGCTTTTTTTCCCCTGCGGCTTTTCTGACCTAAAACACACGACTTGAAATATCGTTTGCTCAACCAGTGATCACCAATTTAGACAAAAAGCTCAAAATATTATTAGTTGTAGTAACTTAATCTTCTTTATTTCAGACATATTGCTTCCCATATAAAATGCACATCAATCAAGTTAAAAAACTTACTTTGATCCTATGACATTTACCAGCAGAATCTGCATTGACTTGCACTTTAAAGCTGAATGCCAAAAAAAAAAAATCTGACAACTCAAGGTTTTATTGAATATGATCCTGAGGTGGGTCTGGATAAGTTGAACACTTCCACATATGGCACAGAGTGGCCTAATGGAGTCCTTATCAGGCACATCCTGAAGTGAATGTGGCAGGGGAGAGCTGTTAAAAGGCACAAAGATCACAATGCTGCACAAATTGGCAAATGGAAAACGACACCCGCATCTGATAAGAGCTGATAGCTGCCAGGAAGGCTGTCATCATCATCACCGTCCTGCTCATTGTCATCATCCTTGCCCGTGGCAAACAGACACACCTTTTACTGTGTCGCAACAATAGTGCAGCGCAGAATAATACAGAGCAAGTTTCTTAATCCTCACGTGTTAAGTTGTTTCATAATGCACATGCCAACAATCATCTGAGGTGTCATACAGTGGTCATAACACGTACATCAATGACCCTCTGAACCCAGAGCAGTTTAGAGGCATGTTTTTTTGCTCCTGTCACAATTTATTTTACAAAAAACATAATTATATAATGGCATCTGTATATCACAACATTTTTCCACAAGTGTTACCAGTATTGGAAACCTAGGGTGCCCATGTGCTTTACCTTTAAAACCTCTACTTACAACTTCTTGTTCTCTCCTCTCTGTTCTGTGTAAACACAATATAAAATAAATACAAAAATATTCAATGATACATGTAGAAAGAATTGATTTTGAGGAAATATCACTGTTTAATAACCAGCTTTAATTTGGTTATTTTACTTGCCTGAAATTCTTCACGCATAATTTGTTCAAGGACCGTTGGAAATTTAAAAATGCGGTGATAATTTCTGCTTTTACAGTTTGTGGCTTTATCAGTGGTGTCATTTTGATGATTTCTTTTTTAAAACAAAACGTGCCTTTGAAAAGCTTATGGGTTACAGGGGTTAACTGCGCTGTTAATAGTTTAAACACGCTTTTATTTGTATGTCAGAGTGTCAGGTCAGCTGTGTGTGTGTGTGATTTTGTCCGCATCACAAACAGGAGTGGGTGTTTTTCTGCTGCTGTAAGTCGTGTCAGTTCAGGGCCTCATCACGTTCTGCAGCCCTCCCTCTCTTTCCTCCTCACTGCCCCTCGTCTGTCTGATACTTCACATTAATCTGTTTTCCTGCTTTGTTATGAAACATTTCTGAAATGGTTCCAAGATCCAGAAGCAACAGGTCATTCATTAGCAACCCTTTGAACACTGGAATGAAAGTATGAAATATGCATATGTTATTTCTGAACAATGCCGAGAGTTTACTTCTTTTTTTTTTTGGTGTGTGTTAAACAATGCGACTGCGGATTTATTACCATGAAGGAGAAATAACATGAGTAGCATTAGTTCCAGATTAATAGGTGACTTTTGCAGCTACATTGAATACAATTTGCTTAAAAACCCATTCAAATGAAGCACAGGATAATAAAAAAGTGAAATAAAAAGCCACACTGGTGTTCTGATATTTCACAACAGCTTACTTAAGAGTAAGCATTGTCACTAACTATTAATCTGCAGGTTTTTTTCTTGATTTAATTGATTTATCACTCAGAGTATAAAATATATATTATTTAAGTCCATTACAAATACTCATTACATACATTACACAGTCCAAAATCCACTGATATTGGCTGTTAAAGAAAACTTGAAACCTGTAAACAGTGGTGTCAACAAAATGGTTGAAGTGTTGTCTTTAATCACTGATTGACTTATCATTGCAACTTGTGTGTCAAACAGCTTCACATGAAAAAATATCTGTCTGTATTTCATGTGAGAAAACATAGATTTCATACATGCATTTTATTTATTATTAGGTGGAGTTTTTTTTATTGAGCCGTTTCTGTCCAAAATATCTTCTGCGTGTGACGTGCTTCACTATCCTCCTCGCGAGCGATACAAAAGAGGATGAATCAGTCCTGCCAGCTCTCAGTATGAGGGAAGTGGATTTGATGCCTGTCCCCTTTTAGCATCTGTGCTGCATGATAAGATCAGCCTGTGAGGAACTCTGTCATTTCTACATCCTTGAAACACTTTTTATTTTTTGGTGCAGGAGGTTTGACCATATTGCTTTGACTTCTTGTCTTGCAGAGGAAACTTCACAGTTCCGAAGTTATCAGAGTCTAATATGGGATTTGGCGTGCTGGGAGTGTTTCTGGGGCTGCTCCTAGAGGTCTCCACCCATGGACCCCACGCTGTGCCTCGAACCTCCTGGAGACATCAAGGTAAGCCATAATATAATTTTATATACATATGTTATATATAAATAAATAAAAATCTAACATTTCTGAGTGAGTAAACAGATTGTTTCATGATTTGAAATTAGAATTATTTGCAGTTTTGACAACTAATCATTCACTAGGTAAAAAAACATTTGCTGATAATAGAAAATAGTATTTTAGTTAGTTATCCATTACTACTATTATGTATGTATATGTCTTATTGTATTGTGTATATTCTTTACTCTGTTTTTTATATCTTTGTAAACTCCTCTGTCTGTATCTTGAGCTGCTTAAATTTGGGATAAATGAAGTCCTATATTATTTATATTCTTACAGAAAAGCAAGAAAGCAAAAAAAGTGTATTTATATATCACAAGGTGCTACACAAGTTGCAGCATTATGTGGCTAGTGCAATGATTAAACAGTAGACACAATAAACGCAGTTAAAACAGACACAAATAATACATGCTTGCTTCAGTTTTACAAATGCATCAACAAATATTTACTTAATTATTATTTAAGGTTTTTCTTTTCTTTACTTCTGTATCATTTTTATTGTAAATCCCATGCTTAAATCTTTTTTAACTGTATTTATAGTATTTTTTTTAAACAAAGTACAATATACAGTTTAACACTACTCCAACAAACATCTTTACCCAAATACATGCACATATATGTAGAGTACATAAAATATAAAATACTAAATGACAGAGGAATAAAAGGGAGAGAAAGGCCCTAGTACACATTTATATACGGTATACATTGTGTCAAAAATATTACCACAGTTTCTGGTAAACGCTCTTTTGAACCCCCTGCAGTGTGCTGATATAAATTGAAACCTTGCTTGAGTCATTAGGAATCTACAGGCATTTAATTTGGGAAGTTGTACTTGTTAGTGTGAGTTGGTATTTATGAGCTTACACAATCTTAAAACAAGAAATATGAGAAGTTCATGCTAAGTTCAGTTGCTCTACTAGCAATGCCTTCATCCTGCATAGATAGATCTGTGTGAAAGATCTTTCCAGTCAGGGTTCACAGATAGTTAGGTGACACCTCTTAAATGTATCTCAGCCTAACCTCAGTCGCACCACAACTCTCATGTTAGAGCGTCTAGGCGCCAGGTGGAAGTTCTCAAAGCATACTTCCGTTTACAAAAATAGCTCCAGTAACTTGTGTGAGAACCAGCACAGCTCACCCTTTGACAAAGTTTCTCCGTTCACCGAGGCACAGTCACCGTTTCAGTCAGTCAGTGAGGGTATTTGCTTTCATCATTGTGGTGTTTATGTCCAGGCACCTGCAACCCGAACCCACTTGCACCTGGCACAACCAAAGCCAGTCAGACACAGGCGCTGTGCTGGGTTTGCCATCAATCACAACACAGTATAACAAGAGATACTCTCATAGAAACCTGGTTTGAGGCCTTTAAAGTAATGCAAGTTGTGTTTTGGTGCCTTGATCTTCAGACTACATATGTCACCTTTGTGGACGCCGTGATTAGGAATCCCACTGCTCCTCTTGGCGCCCTGCATGGCAATCAAATTTTAGGATTAACAGTTGTCTGTGCTCTTGCAAGGCACCAGAACCAGATTTGTTCAAGCAATTTAACTTGTTCATTAAACAATGAGCAATCCTGACCATAACGACTCAACCTCAATCATCAGGCTGCTAAAAGGAAACCAGTTAAACTTGTAATCAGGCTTGTGGACATTGATATCTTATCCTGATGAACTTAAATCTGCGTTGGGTTTTTTGGCCACTTGGGGGCAGCAGAAACAAGCTGTGTATATAAAACTGACATATTATTGGCTTATAAACATTGTTTGTGATGGTGAGCAGGTGGAAAAAGCTATCAGTGTGTTGTCTTAAGCTCTAAGCATGCAACACACCTTATTTGTAGTGTCCATGTTGTTACCACATTACAACTTAAAGCTTAATGAACACACCAAAGTCAGAAAAACATGTGAATGCACCACTGGCCTTGATTTGAGGTCTGCACACTCACAGAAGGGTCATTCTAGTTATCTAGTGTTAATTACATTACATAGTTATTCACTATTAATATAAAAATGTCAGTTATAGCAACTTTTTATTGAATTCTCGATACTTTTGACTACACATGTTGATAAGTAAATCTGTTTTTGGAAGTTAAAGTAACCTGTTCCAATGGTTTTGTGCTCAGATCTAGATCTGATGGAGTTCTCTGAGCCTGACATCTATAACTACTCCACATTGTTGTTGAGTGAGAAAAGAGACGCACTGTATGTGGGAGCCAGGGAGGCCATCTTTGAGCTCAGCAAGAAGAATGTGACGGTCAAAAACAACAAGGTACCACAATATTAATAATATTAGTGAAAAAAAGTGGGAAAAAAACATGTAAAACTTTAATGTTCTGATTTCTTTTCTTTACATTTTGAAGGTTCAATGGACAGTTGCAGAAAACCCCATGTTGATGTGCACGCTCAAAGGGAAATCAAAAGAGGTTTGTTTAATAATTAATGTGTTAATTATATTGTATTATGGCGCCAGAGTCATTAAGTGTGTTTATGAAATTATTTCATGAGTGTTTATCAAATGTTGCTTTCCAGAGGGATTGTCTAAACTACATCCGAGTGCTCCAAGTCGTAGATGATGAGCGGCTGTATGTCTGCGGCACGCATGCCTTTCAACCACAGTGTGACTACTTGGTAGGTTAATGCTCGATCTGTCCTTAAGTGGAAACCTCACACTGCACAAATAAACATGTGCTCGGGCTCGCCAGTCATTGCAGCAACCTTTAACTGAAATTTAACCCTGAACTCCTCTTTCAGAACCTGGCTGACTTTTCGTTGGACGGTCGACCCGAGGACGGCCGGGGGAAGTGCTCCTTTGACCCGTCACAGAGCTTCACTACTGTCATGGTTGGTGAGTTGAGGCCAGGTTTTTTTTTTTCTCATTCCACAAAGAGCTCTCTTGGTTGTCAGCCCTGCAGTAAAATGCATAATAATCTCCAATAATCTCTTGTTTTTTGGAGGCAAAATGGACTTGCTGGACAATGAATTGCTTTTTTTGTTGTTATTTTTATCAGATGGAGCGCTGTACTCGGGGACAGCTTATAACTTCTTAGGCAGTGAACCGATTATTTCCAGATACTCTCCATCACAGCCACTGCTGAGGACGGAGTACTCCACATCATGGCTCAATGGTGAGTTTGGACATTATGTGACCAGTAATCCTCTTGAATCAATGTAACTAAAGTAATGGATAAAAAAAAGATGTTGTGTCTGGTTGAGATGTTCTGAGCTGAACCTAAGGCTGTCTAACAGGGATGATCAGGGTTTTAGTGGATCGGTTGGATGAAAATTGACATAAACCAATAATTTTTTATAGTACTGTGTAGCTAATGTTGATGCACTGCCCTCCTTTAAGACATCCAAATGTGCAAACATTTTTCTCACATATGCGAGTAAAAATACAGTGTGACCATGTGTTAAATGATTTGTTCGCACCGGTATGAGTGACTCTGAGTTCAGACACTGAGGTCGACACATTGCACAGACTTGCTTTGATGGTAACACATCTGTTATCTGTCCTTGCTCTTTCTTGTTGGCAAAGAGCAGAGTACAAAACATTTACCAACTCATTTGTTTCCTTAACTAACATTTTGAATGGGGTTTCCAAAACACAAATCTGAAGAAATATTGTAAATAGTAGGTCAAACTGTCAGATTTTCTTATTTTCAAGATATATTTAGTTTTCCAACCCATTGGACTACTGTTTACTAAATATAGTATAAGAAAATGGCTGTATCTCAGAAACAACAATGAGCACAATCAAGTATTCAACATCTGTAAGATCATGACAAGTTATGCAAGTTACAAGATATGCACCCTTATTTAATAAATAAAAAGTTTGCAAGTTGCCCGAAATATGTCCATACAAGATTGCGGGACGTTAGATCAATCAGAATAAATGTTGCAATATTATTCCTTATCATACTACACTCACAGGCCACTTTATAAGCAGGCAAGGTGTACCTAATAAAGTGGTAGTGTGGTCTTCTGCTGCTGTAGCCCATCTGCTTCAAGGTTGGATGTGTTGTGTATTCAGAGATGGTCTTCGGCGTACCTTGGTTATAACAAGTGGTTATTTAAGTTGCTGATGCCTTTCTAGCATCTTAATCCAACAACCATGCCACGTTCAAATTCACTTAAGTCACCTTTCTTTCACGTACTGAAGCTCGTTTTTCAACATCAGCAGCTCGTCTTCACCATGTCTGCATGCCTAAATGCATTGAGTTGCTGCCATGTGATTGGCTGTTTAGATATTTGCGTAAACAACAGTTGGACAGATGTACCTGATAAAGTGGCTGGTGAGTGTAAATATAGTCAGCGAATATGTGTTAAAATGAAAAACCTTGCTAATGGCAGGTCATATCCGCTGACGCTCATTAATGTTCGTTTGCTATCAGGCCAAAATGAAATGGTTTGAATAGTTGATGAGGTAAAGGATACTCCACTCTGTAACACCACTTTACAACCAAGAGTGGACTGACTGATACGTCTCTTGTCATCATCTTCTCGCCAGTTTCAGGAGTCCAATTCTCCTGCTACACTTTCGTTCATATCATATCAATAATTGAAGCTTATGAACGTTATATTGTTAACCTTTAGACCTTCAGTAATTGGATCAAGTAGCTCATGAAATAGAAGGTGTGTAAGGTTAAGTAGTCTACAGCTGTTGTGTTAATGTCTGAGATGCATAATTTATCAACATTTGGGGAATTATATACATTGGATCCTACTCTCACTAGCCAACATTAAGGTCGTCTAGTGTCTGGTTTTTAGGGTTCAAAAAAAGTTTATATATGTTTTTGTTGAATTGTGTGTAACAGCACCCTTTGGAGCAGGAACACAACAAGGGTTTCCCAGTAGCACACCAGTGACCTTAGTCTTAGTCTTTACTCCCTTTAACTGATTCCTTTCTCTCTCTCCTGTCTGCTTTCAATCTCAGAGCCCAGTTTTGTTTTTGCTGACGTGATCAGTGAAGGGACAAACAGAGTAGATGGCGAGGACGATAAAATCTACTACTTCTTCACCGAGGTGTCAGTGGAGTACGAATTCTTTGGCAAGCTGCTCATCCCCAGGGTGGCGCGCGTCTGTAAGGTCAGTACACGTCATGTACCATCTGCACATAGCAGGAGTGATGCTGCTGCTCTCCTAATGTGTGCCTGTCTTCCACACCCCTTCTATTATCTTCCTTCTCTAACCTGACCGCCTATTATTAGACAAATAAACTACAGTCAGTTTGTAGGTTATGTTATTCATTGTGTCATGAACAGTTCCCAGAACCACATGGATTTATAAGACACAGAAAATGCTTTTGCAGCAGTGAAATAAAGAACCTGTCTCAAAGTTTAAAAATTAAGCTTGCCACAAAATAAGTCCCCTTCCCAAAACATAACAGTTTAAATGATTATATAATTAGCATAGCAATAAGACATAAAAATAAAACAAGTACTTTTATTTTCTTGGGATGTGCAAAATTAGTTGACTAGTCAATTCAAAAGTTGCTCCCTTTAGTCTGCACCAGAAAAGACATTTAGTTAAACTTATAATTAAACGTATTATTTTATTAATCACACATTCAAATTACATATGACATATTTTTTTTGTTTTAGAAAAATACAAAAACAAGTATCCATTGGCTTGCTACTTATTTTATTAATCAGGTGCGTTTCCTAAAGATCATTCTTTTTAATAAATGTTATTTTTTAACTTTTATTTAGTGAGTTATGTTTTTTTCATCATGCATGGTGCATAGTGCCTCGCCTCTCAGCTGCAAAATATGATAAACAATTTTAAATGACTCTTATGATAAAGGTAATTTTTTTTTTTGTGTATTCTTACGTTAAATGTTTGAAATTAGTAAATAGGAGCATCCCCAGTATTTACAAAAATGTATTGGCATAATTGTTTAACATTTCTATAATTTAATGATACTGGTGGTTTAACAAAAAATAGAAATGCCTTGTAAACCTTAAAAGCTCCCATCCCAAAAACATATAAATAATTAAATGTTTAATAGTATCTGATAGATGTTTTATTTGTCTCTTTACTACAAAGAGCTCTGTGCTTTACTGTCATGTCTTTAACTGATGCTCACTGATGCTAACTGATTTAAGACTCATTTTAGGAGAATATTAACTTTAAATATAGATATGACCTAAAAAACTCAAACTCCAAGCTCTGTTAGCACTAACTGTTTTGCATGAATTTTCATAACTTAACCGAAGGCACAAATAAGATTTTGCAAAGTAATGGTGACTTGTTCCCTCTATCCCCAGAGGAAATGATGCCCTTGCACACTATCTTACACTAGCCATTCCCACTCCCTCTCCTCATTCCCCTTTTCCTCCGCCTCTCCCCACACCGCATAATGTGCTGATAAACCTCTGCTCTGCAGGGTGACCTCGGGGGGCAGCGCACTCTGCAGAAGAAATGGACGTCCTTCCTGAAAGCCAAGCTGGTGTGCTCCATGCCTGAGCTCAACTTTGTTTTCAATGTAGTGCACGATGTCTTCATTCTGAAGGGGGCAGACTGGAAGGACACAGTCATCTATGGGGTCTTCACCTCGCAGTGGTCAGTGATTTACAGATCTACAAAACGAGATCAGTAGGAGTCACAAAAAGACAATATTTCAATATAATGCGGGTCCTTAACCCATTTAGGCCTAAAACGCCTGGAAAAAATGCCTGGAAAACCTATGGGCGATTTTGAAAGAACCCCCTAAAAAATAAAAAAGTAATTTAAAGTAAAAAAAGTATTTGAGAGCAAACTCAGCAAATAGAGAAAAAAGGCCTTTTCGCCTTTTATTGAACAGGAGAGTTGAAAGAGACAGAATGGGAGTGAGAACTAGAGCCTCAACACATGGGGCAGGTGCTCTGCCAACTGAGCAGCACTATTTTCAATCAAAAATGTAAAAATAAAGTGTCAGTACAATATTTTTTGTGGTGCAGTGTCAGTGCAGCATTATTTTCAATAAATGCAGTAGTATGACTGTATATGGACTGTAAACTACTGTTTATACCTGTATGTGATGACTGAATAAAAATCCTATGCATAATACCAATACATGCCCATTAGCAAGATTGTAAACATGATATGACCATTGGAAGAAATAGACATAGTTCTCATTAGCCTACTGTAATAAAAATAATAATGATAATAATAATACATTTTATCTATATTGCACTTTTCAGGGTACTCAACAACGTATAAAGTAATATAAGACAAACAGCCATGATTTCTTATATCATCATCACAATCAATTAGTATGATTATTGTTATGATCTCCAGATGGCCACAAATCTGTCTGTTCTTCGGTGAAAATATGTCTTCTAAAAACATAGATACAAGATCACTTCAGTCACTTACTTCTGAGCTCCCTTCGCTATAGTCGTCTTCTGCCAACTATTTCAAAGTTCTGGAAAAGTCCCATGATGCATTGCGACACTCCCGCATGTATTCTGATGCATTTCATTGGCCAAGAGACCAAAAATAAGTGGAAAAAACTACAAATACTACAAAATGACGTATCCGCTTTCCCGGCCTTAATGGTAGAATAACGCAACGGCGCTCCCGGTTTTAATGGTAGAAATGCAGTAATGCTTTCCCGGCTTAAATGGGTTAAATTCACTTCTCTTCCCTCTCCCTCTTCTCTCTCTACTCCATCATCGTGCTCATCCCTCAGGGGTAACGTGGGCTTGTCAGCAGTGTGCGCTTACAACATGACAGCTGTGGAAGAAGTCTTCTCCAAGGGCAAGTACATGCAGAAGGCCACAGTGGAGCAGTCCCACACCAAGTGGGTCCGATACAACGGCATCACTCCCACTCCTCGTCCTGGAGCAGTAAGTACCTTTTAAAACATCCAGTAATAAGACTGATTGTGCAAACTTTCTGTTGTCTAGGGCCAGGAAATTATTTATTTTGTATTTATATTACAGATGGAAAAAGCAAAAGAATAAACGTTTATACTAGTGGTTGTCTCAACCACTAGAATAAAAAAATATGACATAAAAAATATGACAAGAGCTTTTTTGCCCCTGTCATATTTTACTCACCGAGTGGTCCAGATGGTTAATAGACAAACAAATGTGAACCTACTTTACAATTAAATATTTATTGTTTTTCCCCCACCAGTGTATTAACAGCCAGTTGCGACAGCAGAACATCAACAGCTCTCTCCACCTGCCAGACAAGACCCTCCAGTTTGTGAAGGACCACCCTCTGCTGGAGGACCCCGTGGTGCCCATCGGCAACGGCCCTCGTCTCATCACCAAAGACGTCAACTACACTCAGATCGTGGTGGAGAGGGTCCGCGCGTTGGATAGGAACATTTACGACGTAATCTTCACTGGAACTGGTAAGAACATATCAGTTATTCATTAAAAATGTGAAAATATATAAACCTTTTATAAAGAAGGTTGTTTTAATTGAGTTTATTAGCCACTACTTTCATATTTTAATATACAGTATATAATATATTTTTTCAGTATTTGTTGATTGTATACAGTTAAATAGCTCTGTTAAGAATAAAGCTTCCTGCTTCACAACTATTATATAATGATTCAGATTTTTTATTTTTAACAAAAAAATGAAAGTAGGCAATATGTAGAATACTTTTAAATATTGAAACACGAAAAAATATTACATGCAAATCACAATTCTACCCAAAGGAGGTACCTTATCATAATATAGGTTATGTTTAAAGTTGTCAAACTCTGGCAACAACAATAGATGATAAATAGAGAAATATGTAAAACTAAAGTAAGGATGGAATAAAAAACATATAACATGTCTCCAAAAAGATGCAAATAAGCAAATGTGTATTGATCGGCTTGTTTTGAAGAGGCTAATTTCTGTCTTCTACCTCAGCTGATTTACTGACAATTTACCATTCTCACCTTTTTAGATAAGGGAGTCCTGCACAAGTCAGTGGTGTATGAAGGAGAAGTGCACATTGTGGAGGAGATCCAGCTCCTGAAGAACTCTGAGTCCATCAAGAACCTGCTGCTCTCCTCTGAGGTCAGTGATATAACTGTAAAGGTTACTAACTACAGCAGAAGAATTAGAAAATGTGTTTTGAGTTTATAATGTACACTAAGCTAAAAGAAGCTTTTAAGCAATCTTAATCAGGAGTGTTGGAAATAAATGCAAACTGTGTTTGAACAGTTTTAGAGCCCTGTGGGTTCAACTGTATGATCTTTGTGAGAGGGTGTTGTCTGCCTTCATACAAACTTGCATGTGTGTGTTTTGCATGCTTTTCTGATGTGCTTACTGGGCTGTGAAAAAGCATACAACAGGAAGTGTTCAAGAAGATGACATGACTGTTAAAAACCAGCAGTTCTGTAAATCAGATGAGACTGCACTTTTATCGTGACTGTGGTGTTTGTGGCTGTGGTGTTTGCATTTCAACTTTTTCCAACGGCAATTTTGCAGATTTTTAAAAAGTGTTTATAGACTTTTGGGTGGTTAAAGATTTATCTTTGTGAACCTGGTAAAGTGGTCTGCAGCTATGAGTGTACTTTTGTCGTGCACCATTTCCCCAACACATGAACAATGTTGTGCTTCTACAGACACGATCCCTGTACGCTGGCTCAGACTCGGGTGTAGTACAGTCCCCTACAGCCTTCTGTGGCCGCTATCTATCCTGTGTAGACTGTGTGCTGGCTCGAGACCCGTACTGTGCCTGGGACCCTCACACTGCTGCTTGTGTCAATATCTTTGATGCTCCCAGTCAACGGCTTAGGTAATTTTTTACATACCGGTACTCCACTCATGCACTACACCGGCTAACGAAAGCAAAACCACCATCAAAAGACGTGTTTACTGATTCCAGTTTGACCTGCTTTACTGCCTCAATCTAGATTCATTTCATGTGTGCCCAAACATTTGGTTGCCAAGGAAATAATGCTTGTTTGTTTTTACAGGAAGCTAGTCCAGAGTCTGAATGGTGATGCAGACAAGTGTCCTTCAGGTAAGGTGCAACATGTTCACACACGGGCTAATCAAGAAGCTTTATAATATGGACAGTGAGAGTAAAAACATTTAATATTGATCATCATATTAAATCCTTGAATTATGTGTTATTATCTGTATGCCTATATTGTAGTATAGCTGAGTGAAAATCAAATTTTTTGTCACTAGTCTTAAATATAAGCTTAATTCTATAATTGTCCTCTAATGAGGATAACACACCAATGTTGGCCTTACACCAAAGCGATTTTAGTGTTGCAGAGAAATTTCTAATTTTTGAATTAGTTTGTGGAGTTGTGATATGCTCCAGCTATCTCAGTTGTGTAGTGTACATTGCAGGGTCATAAAATTCAGTTTGGGGCTGTCAAAATATTGCATCTTTTGGTTTGAGTTTCTGGAGTTTGGGTTTTTGCAGTTAGCAAGGAACTGTTAATATGTCATATTTTAAAGGGGGTTTGGTGTAAAGCTTTCCACCTGGAGCAGGATGGGAAATAATCTCTAAATTAATCTAGTAGTCTTGCAAATAGTTATCCAGAGTTAGTGCAAAATCTTACAGTCTGTGACTTAAACTGTCAGACTTGAGTCTTGGTAGACGTTAACCTCTCACTGGGCCCAAAAGTCATTACTTTCTTTCTGTTTTACCCCTTAGCGCCAGCTCTGTCTCTGAAGGACTACCAGCGTGTGACAGTGAAACCAGGGAGCTCTGCCGAGCTGCCGTGCCTGGTCCACTCCAACCTGGCCCAGGTGATGTGGAAATCCAACGACTCCATTCTCACCGAGGCCTCTCGCTTCCACCTCATAGGCGAAAACGGTCTCCTTATTTACAGCGTCGCTCCAGAGGATCAAGGTCACTACGAGTGCTGGTCAGTGGAGTGGGCCCCCGCTGCTGGGAAAAACTTCAGCCGCCTCCTGGCTGGATACGTCCTCACTCTGGACCTCCCACCCAGAGCCCCTCACCAGGCAGGGCACGTGACCACCACCCTCGGCAGCCAGGAGACATCTAGCACGCATGCAGCTGAAGGTAATGGTAAGACAGACAGAGCCCTACTAACGTCGGCCCTTGCCTCTCCCAGCTTCACAGCCACAGTCCAATTCACCTCCCCACCCCAAACTGACTCATCACTAACCCCGCCGCCCAGCAGCACAATCAAGTTCCAGCCGAAGCCGCATCTTCCCCTGAGCTCCAATGCTCCCCGCCCAGACAGCCGAGACCCAGCGGCGGAGTATTTGCAGCACAACAACAGCACCGCCCTCCTCTTCCTCTTCCTCCTGTTTTTCCTCCTCTTCCTGGCTGCGTTAGCGTACAACTGCTACATGCAGTATCTCCCAGCTCCCTGCCTGCGGATGCGAGCGGCTCTGCTGGGCAGTCACAAGAGCGCCAATCAGCCGGAGTATCTGGCCTGTGAAGCAGGTCTAATGGAGGCATCCGCGACTGATAAAATTAACATGACGGAGCAACCGACGCAGAACGGCAGCCAGAGCACTCAAAACCTCCGGGCGCTCCGCGACACCGGGTACGAGACTGAGCCGGAGTGCGGCAACGGTCAGATACCCTCTCGCGCTTTCGGAGGAGACAGCCCGTCTCAGGAGAAACCCTTCGATGTGGACTGTGAATCTCAGCCCATCCAGTTTGCAGATGCAGATGAACCTTACTGCTAGCCAGAAGCTTCTGTCCTGCTTTAGTTTCTCTCAGCATACAGACTGTTTGTTTTATTGGGGGTCATGCTTTGGCTGCATCTTCCAACTTACAAGTCCAAGTGGTTTCCTCCTATATGAAAGTATGTTCACATGAAGTTTAATCATCACAAGGCTTAAAGTCATCCTGAAGATTTTCATTCAGATAAATGTCTGTTTAGTCACCATCTGTCACCGAATGAGGTAACACAATGGTGACTGAGCCAGTGGCCCGCTGAGGAAAGCCCTTGCAGTGGCGTTATTGTGTCTGTGGCGACATTTCTGGAAACAAATCCCAAGCGGCACAGTTAGTGGCTGCTTTACATCCTCCAGCAGTGGTTGGTCTGCCAGAGGGGGTGGGTGGAGACTCGATTAGCTGCATTTTTTTTAGGTTTCTCCTAGTGTTGTGAGTAAACGGTTACTTTGGCTGAAAAACACAAAGAAAAGAGTGATGACTACAGACGACGAAACTTCAAAATACAAGTGAAAGTTGGATCTAAAAAACACACCTGCAATTACCGCGTATTGCCATAGTTGCAGCTAAAACGGAGATCTCCGATATTTTAACTTCAAGGATTATGTCACACTCAAAATTATGTTCTCTTATATATATATATATATGAATTATTCACCCTCGGTTTACCCTAAAGTTGTGAAGAAAACGTTGTTTTTGTCACAATCCTTTATGAATTGAAGTAATTGGAAGCTATGTTTAACAGCAGCAAAACTATATCAAAACATCTGTTTGCAAACTCACACAATTACAGCTGCTCCCCAAACACATGAATTCTTGCTATAATCTCTCAACAGTGAGACTTGGATTATTCTGCATGAGTTATTTTAGAGTTTGTAAACAGGTGTTTTGATACATTTTTGCTGTTGCTAAATTTAAATTTACTTGCAGACGCTTGGAGGAAAAAAGTTTTCTTAAAGAATTCTAGGTAACATTGGGTGAGTACACAAATGACCATTCTGGGGGTTACATTTTTCTTTAAGTCAGGCGTGCCATTTGTCTATAGAGACTGAACTCTGATTTAGGGCTTATGATGATAAAGCAAAAACTGTGTCTACAGAAGCTGCACCCTCTCAGCTTAGGTCCAGCAAGAGAAGCTATTTCTTAAATTCCAAATTGGAAACATTGTTTACCAAATTGGTAAGTTACCTTGATGTTTTCCAAATTGGAGTCATGTTTTTTTGTACAGCCTGAGTAAAAAAAAAAAAAATCTCTTGAAGCTTTTGCATCTCTCTTGGAAGCGACGTGTAGGCTATTGGACTTGGGTAAATGCTTCATCGTTACAGTAATTTCTCAGGGAAGATTTGCTCAGTACGTTTTGGCCTAGCTTTGTTTGTACAGTGTTGCCATCTGCAGCACCTGGTATGTGGGCCTTAATCTCACCCTGTGAGGTGGCAGTGGAGGGTTTGAAGGTCCGAAAAAGAGACGTGGACAAGCGACAACTTGCATGATAGAAAAATGCTGGAATAAATCAAACCACTGTCCTGTGTAGAGTTGTCTTTGAGTGACAAAGTTTCTCTGTATTTTATTTTTTTTCCTTCCTGTGAAGTCGACATTCCTACATGGATACAACTCTGATGGTCCTGTTTATTAACCTCTACTAGTAATTGTCCATTATGTGGTCTGTTATATATGACGTGATGACTCGATCGTCAGCCCTTGAAACGATCTTTAAAAGTTATTTTTTATTATTTTTGATTAAGCCTTCATTTTTAGAACTGTTTCAGAGAATTATTATTTAAAAAGTCACATCATTTTGTCTATTGTGTAAGTAGTTGTGATCTTCATTTGTTTTTATTTATTGCAGCAGATTTTTAATTTTTTTTTAGATCCTAGCCCATTAGTCTCCCTCGTGTCTGTGTTGCATGTCACCTCCTGTTTAGATTTTCCTCAACACTCTCTTTTCCCATCACTCCCTCCCTCACAGCCTCCTCTCCTGTCGACACTTCATCTTCCCTGTCCTCTTCTGGCGGTAGCACTCCCTCTGCCCTCCCTTCCTCCTCCTCCTCTTCCTCCTCTTCTTCCTCCACCTCTTCCTCCATGAAGCCCCACAGTGTGGAGGCGCGGGAGGCAGAGGTGAGACTGTTGCCTCCCCTGCTGAAGGACCAGGCCTGGGGGGTTCACGCCCAGGAGGCCTTCCTGCTCTTCTGCCTGGCTCTGGGTGAGTGGTGTCTGTGACATTAACTCACCTGAACTGGAATCCTCTCACTTTATAACCCTCCTTCTTTTCTCTCATTCTCTCCCCATTCTGCATGTTGCATGTTACCATTTCCCAAACATAAACTAACTGGGAGTGTGTGTGTGTGTGTGTGTGTTTCTGCTTAAATCAAGCCTGCCCTTTCTTTGCGTCAAGGCATCTGACTCGTGGAGAACTGTTTGTCTCCATTTTTTTTAGGTGTCTGGAAAGATACCTGTTTAATGAACGAATGTTTAAAAAGACAATATTCTCAATTAAACTGTCAACCTCTCAGTGATCTCACAATTCTCAACTCTATGTTAATGAAAGGTACAGTTTTGTGTATAGTATTATGTAACAACCGTCTGTAAAATTTAGAAGTGAATCCTTTCTATCCAGGGTGTTATTGTAGGCTCTAATGTCTTACATCTCAATACTTTATCTGGATCATTTTTTGTGCCTGTAAACAAATGTAAATATATTTGTATATATGGAAAAATACCATTTGAAGATGTACATAAATCTAGGGGACACTTTGGGACTACTGCTCTTGGTAGGGAGGCTAAATAAATCCTGTCAAATGTTTTCAACACTGGCTTGTTTTATTACATTTTTGACTTGAATGTGGACTCGTTAGTGACGATAATGAAAAAAAGTAGGGGGGATCGGGGTTGGTCGTCACACTTTTACTGTCATTGAAATCCCTCAAAACCTGTATCCTCAATAGATTCCCTTTAATGTGTAATGGAAGCCAAGGAAGTGTCATGTAGGAGTAGAGTGACTTTAAGCTTATTCTGTTCAAAAGATACGGACTGCCAAACACACTGAGGTTGTTTTTTTTTTATCCCTGTTTTAGTTTAAGAGGTTGATTTCATTGAAATGCAACAAATGCAACACACCTACTGCACCTACTGAGAGACCTTAAACAGGAAAAATAAATCCTTTAAGTGAATTTTTGTCCTTGTATAACAATACAAAGAACAATAATACTCAGCTCTTATGTCAGTCACTCACTATCATGTGACAACCCAATAGCGAACGTGACCAGCATCCCCCACTGGGATTTTTTGTTCACGACTAAGCTAATAATATGTTGTAGCCTAACTAAAATATAGCTTCCCATTCATACTTTTTAAAGGTAATAATTGATGTATAGGTGCATCTCAATACATTAGAATATCATGGAAAAGTCAATTTCCAATAGTTCAAGTCAAATAGCCCCAACCAAGTATTGAGTGCAAATAGATGGACATGGACATACTTTTCAGAGGCCAGCATTTCCATACTAAACATATTTTTTGAAATTGGTCTTTTGTAATATAACAAAAAATTTGAGACACTGAATTTTAGGTCTTCATTATATGTAACCCAAATTAAATAAATTAAGACATGAAATGTTTCATTCTGTGTTAGATTATATATTCTATTATTTCCACTTTTTTAATTGAATTACTGACATAAATAAACTTCTCTATGATATTCTTATTTACCGAGATGCACCTGTATATGCACTCAATCCTTGGTTGGGGCTATTTGACTTGAACTACTGGAAATTGACTTTTCCATGATATTCTAATGTATTGAGATACACCTGTATTATAAACCCACTGTGTAAAAGTCTTTAGAAGATAAACACAGAAGAGCTGGAAATGTACATTTTGACAAGAAAAACACCAAAGGTCCCTCAATGTCAGGTTTCCTAATCGTGAAATGATCCTGTAGATGACCTCTGATCACAATAATGAAAATATGACCAACATTTTTTAACAGCACCCTGTAGGAAGTCTAATGAATGTGATAATCGACCCATATACTGAAAATATAAACTGCATATCTTAAAATGCTGGTAATCTTATATAAGTTATGTGCAAAAAATGTACAGCTCAGTAAATCTGGCTTCATCAGTGACTCCACTTGTTTGAATTGCACTGAATAACAGAGCTGAGATCGGATATGATGTTTACACTGCATGTATATTCAGTCACACCCCTAGAACTGTTCATTGAAACTTGAACACCACAAACAGATCTACCAAAGGCAAGTATTTGTGCAGTACGTATATGTGGCGTGTCAGTGTCTCGACCATCGGGGGGTCAATATGAAGTCCTATTCTGTCCCTCAGGTCCCAGTGATGTCCACATTCACTGGCTAATAAATGGTCACACTCTGGACACGCCCATAATGGAGTACCGCCGGCCGCTGGGTCAGAAGGAGGTACTAGTGAGCAGCTGGCTCCGAGAGGGGCCGCTGATCAAGGACGCCCATTACCACTGTGTCGCTGAGGCCAGCACAGGAAATGACATGTCTGAGGTGGACCTCCGCCTCACTATTGGAGGTATCTGGACCTGATGCTTGTATGGCTGTGAAAATGTCCAGTATTTGACAATTCAATCCTATTGTCTCCAGAAATGTGGCATACATTGTCAGTGGTGCATGTAGAGAGGTGATAGTGTCTGGGATTGGTTGTCAGCGCTTGTTTCCAAATTTCCAGCCATTATTTCCATAAAAGATGTTGTTATTTGACAGATGAGGAGAGCATTCCATCCAGGGATTTGAACCAATGGAGAGGTGCACTCACAGAGCATGAGCAACTGCTAAAAAGATGGTCAAAGGCCTGGGTAGGTCTATGTTTGTGCATGTCAGTGTGTTTTATCCCAAACCTCATTATAGTTATTGTGCAGTTGCACCAGTTTTAACCTGCTCTGCATGTTTGGCTTCAGGCAGGTGGTTTGAACACTGCCAGTTTGAGTTTTTTCTTCTTTGTTGGAGCACTAGAGAAGTGCAAAGTCCAGATTTATTGAGGTATATAATTAGGGACACAAAGCCAGCTGATTGATACCCAATTTGATAAAGTGTTTGTGTTTTGCAGTGACATTTACTTGAATGTTTTCCACAGTCTGAAAAAGACTCTTTTCAGGGCTACACACTTGTTTAACTAAATTACTAGCTGTTCCTGCAGCCTTTTTGTTAACTACTTTTAGCCATCACATTTAATTGCATTACATTTAACAACATTTTCTGTTCCATGTGATCTTTTAACCACAGCTAACTAAAGATTAATAAAGTCTTGTGACATTTTTAACTAAAATATAACATTTCTCATTAGGTCACACACAGTAGATTTGAGTTTGCAATTATGTCAGTTTTGCCATTTAGGTAATGTGCTTTATTATGTAATGTTTATCATCTATCTGTCCCTTTTACAAGGTTAAGATCCAGTCTCAGATGTAAGCTACTACTTGCATGCATCAAGTTTAACCAGAAAAACATGCAAGCTCTCTCTAATTGCGAAGCATTTTCCAAATGGTAATTACATTTCAGAGGTCAGTTTAACTTCTGTTGTTAACACTGGAAAGAATTAGCATTTGTCATGGCGAATGGCAGTTTCTTGTGGCTTTAGGTGCATTTAGTGAGGTTTTTGCACATTACAGATCAATCCCAATTCCATAAACAAACATTTGCAGTGGTGGAAATGTCCTCAGATCCTTCACTAAGTATAGGTAGCAATATGAAGAAATACGTAAACGTAAAGGTCTGCATTAAAATCGTTACTTGAGTAAAAGTACAACAGTATTGCATCAAAATATACTTAAATACCAAAGTAAAAGTACTCTACATGGAGAATAGTTCATTTCAGGGTAATGCCTGGCCTATATTATGATCATGAATTATAAGTATTGATGCTTTAATGTGTATGTTAGCTTAATGTTGCAGATGGTGGGGTGGGTAATGGTGGGGCTGATATATATATATATATATATATATATATATATATATATATATATATATATCAGCCCCTATATATATATATATATATATATATCTCACCAAGAGATTAATAAAATCTTAATCAACGAATTTGTATCATGATAATCTTAAGTGGAGGGAGTAAAAGTAACAATATTTGTCTCTGAAATGTAGAAAAGGTACAGAGTAGCATAAAATAGAAATACTCAAGTACAGTACATGAGTAAAGTACTATCCACTACTTAACATTTTTCCCATAATCCTCTTCTTGCACAGTCCAACTCTGTTTTCCCTCCACAGGAAAGCTGTGAGGGCCACTGAGCTCTGTGAAGACGTCATGAGCTTCACTCGTGTTGGCTGACTCTGGTTGTGAACATGGTCCTTGGCCAAGGTGGACCACACCTTTTGACACTGAAACTATCATAAACAGATGGAATACAATGTCCCAGTGTCACGTCTCACGTAGGACTTTGATGGAGTTTCGTGCAGCAAAGAATCCACAACACCTGCCTCCTGCAGGAGGCTCACCTGGCTGTGATGGCGGTGTTGGGACTCCTTCCAAAACTGATGAGGAGATAAAGGTCATCGCTCTGACGATGTGTGGGCTGCCTTTCTTCCAAAAATGCATTTATTTAAATTTTTACTGATGAGAATGAACATCCTGAAAGCAGTGCTTGTATGGAACAATAAAACTGATGGTTTATGAGGAGCACTGATGATGCAGCATCTGTTAATAGTTTGATTTTTTTTTTTAATGTCTCAGATGTTTGCACCTTTACACCACCTTCCAAAGCCACAGTATGGTCTTTGAAAGCTGCCTCGCAGTTTGACATTTTCACTAGAAATCATATGTCTTTGATATTTATTGGGCATTTATTTTTCCTTCCAGAGAGTCAAAGACTGATCTTATTCACAGGATTATGATTGCAGGACTGGAGTCGGTGAGTTCGTTTGAACCACAGTATACCTCTGATGTTTGACATTAAGCATGATTATATCACCAGAATTGAAATTCAGATAAAAAACCCAACATCCAAAATGTCATCCTTGGCACAGGTTAAATTGTGACAGTCACTGCTTTCTGTCTGCAGTTAATGTTTGTTCACATTTTGTTCAACTGTGACTACCTATTTGCCTTTGAAGCAGAAATAAAGGAAGTTTATCTGTTGCTTACATTGACTTAAATATCAATGCATCACATTTTTGTTTGAATTAAGCATGCTCATCATCACTTTAATATTAGATGATAGATTAAATATTCACAGACCTGATTCACCCCATTTATAAACAGGTTATTATTCCTGCAGGATCAAAACTAGAGTGGCACATTGACACGTAAGCCTTTTCCACAGGAACACTTTCTACCATCTGAATTATTAACAGACCTCCACTGCGCATTTCTCCTTCGAAGCCAGTTATGACATTTTCAGAGGATGCAATAACATCATAGACTGAAAGCTTATTTCCTTTCTACATGTAAGTTAGAGATTTTATCTGAGAAACGTGTGCCTCAGGTTATAGACAAATGGGAATTCAATATTATAAACTTAATATAACTAGGAATAACGACAAAAAGGTTCAAGCTTAAGTAGTTATGGTTAATATTAGACATTTAATGTTTAACAAAAAATAGTAGAGCAAAATAAATAATAAATGCTGGTTATAGGCCACGTTTCTGCAGTTCAGCATGGCACTGTAATGCTTTTCGATTTTTCATGGCACCATCTACCACAACTGGAGCCATAGCGCCCCCGTGTGTCCAAGTTAAAGAGAACAAGCAGAAAAGGAAAAAAACATGCAGATAGTTAATTTATCAAATAGGTATATTATATAAATATATATAAATACTCAAGTGTCACAGCAGAAAATTCATCTTAATTCATATAGATTCTGATGTAAATTAAGTCATTTTTCCAGTATCTGCTGTATCTACCAACCACACAAGCAATGTTTAGTTTTAAATCATCACCACAAATAAAGAGAAGAAAGGAAAAAGCACTAGTTACTAGTTTCATAATTCACAAACCTCATAATTCACAAATTCAGCCCAACCTGCTGATTCTGGCAAAAAGTCATGACTGTGCTTTTCCTACTGAATGTATGAAATAAATGAAAACTAATGCAAACTCCTGTCACATGTCATCAAATAGAAACACTTTAAGCTTATAATGTAGGCATTTTGGAGGTGTTGTTTGACAACCTGCAGGATCAGTAGGATTTTATTCACTTCAAAATGAGTAACAGACAAGTCCAATATCTTTACACAAATGGAGCTCTTTGGCTGAGAAAATACAGCTCATGCACAATAGAAAGTGTATCCCCTAATACTAAAGTCACAGGAGAAAGTTTTCGGATGAGTGGCAGTGGGGGCATGTCAGTGCCTTGGTGGAGCTCTTCTGAAGAGGAGGATATGAGGCTCTGAAATGACAGATAAATGATATGTGCAGATTACTGCATTGCTTTACTGTTCTCACAATATACGTTTTTACATTTCTAAACTTATCATGGAGGACAAATTGAATTTTCCTCTTAATTTTGGCACAATGACGTTGTGCCAATGACTTCTTTAAGAACAGTACATTTTGCATTTTGAAAGCTAGTCATAATGTTTGTGGAACAGAATAAAAGTTATGACACACAGTACCTGGTTCATGGATCATGTAGTGGATCCACCCTTAGGACTGCTGCACTCATAGTTTTCTCGTCATCAGACATCAGATGTGTTTTTGGAAGATATTGAACCATTTTCCAAGGCTAAAATCGATTATTGTCATTGGTAAAGATGATTTTATGGTCTATTTGTTAAAATAAACTTAACAATTTACCTAAATGTACATAGGGCAAGTATGAGTATTCATGCAAGTATAAGTTTTAATTTCACAACTTGCAAATTAAAAAGAAAAAAAAGGTAAGAAAATCATGACTGAAATTTAATTTAGGTTTAGTTAAAGGTGCAGCTGTGCAGGCCGGGCTACAGCACTACATTAAATAATGGCTCTGTAATAAACAGTCTGCCAGAGAGCTTCATTTTTGCAGGCTGTAGGTAACCTTGGTGGTGCATTATTTTCAAGAGATTTCTGTTCATATAAGAAACACTCCCCTGGCAAACCAAATACTGACGTTGCTAAATTAATATGGCAATTGAAAAGGAAAGAAGAGGCTGCAGATCTATACCTGTAGAGCTGTACCTGCATTTCAAGACCTGTCAGTCCCCTACTGGACGGATGTAGAACTGCAACTAAATCTCACCCAAGCACCACTTTTTGAAATAAGTTACACTTGTATTACAATTTTAAAATTTTACTACACCCGAGTAAAAACACTAAGATTTAATTATTGACGATCATGAAGCTTCTAACTAAAGAATTTCCCTTCAGAAATCAGTCTGTTTCTGATGAAGCTATAAGTCTCTATCCGATTTATTTACACCATCAATTCTAACAGTTTAAAGGTTTAGTACACCACAACACTAAATAGTTGGAAGGGTGATTACACCAAAATACAATATATTAACAAATGATTAAAGGTTTGTTACACCTTTCCTTTCTTTACATTTAATCACACCCAAATATGTATTTTTGTATACAGCTATATAATTTACACATGTTGTTTGATCCAACTATTTCTTTATTTCTTAATATTCATCAGAGCACAAAACTTGCACTGTATTGATCAAAACCGCCACAACATATAAAAGGAAATGTCTGGTCTTGGGTGTTTAGTCCTCACTGTTGTTGTGGGAATTTGAAACAAAGGCTGTGAAATACTGAAATGGTTTAACACGATTTATTTAATAAATTAACTATTGAATGAATGAAAAAAAAAACATCTTCAATAGTTGTAATGCTTGCACGGAAATTGGGGGCGCTGTCGCAAAATACAAGAGGTCTAGAAATGCAGGTACAGATCTGCAGGTACAGATCTGCAGCCTCCGGGTCTGCAGACACACCCTACTCCTATTTTTACAGTCTATGGTGAGAACTAACGTTACAGTTGTTAGTGGATGTTTTTCTCCCAACCGCTACAAAGGGTAACAAAATTCGACAACAGTCACAATGGTGAGATCTTTGTTTGTCTTAAGTGCTTAAGAATATTTTCTGTTTCCTAATTTAAAGTGCGTCAAGGACGGAGAATACCGTTAGTTGTTGTTTTGGCTAACTCTATGGAGTCTTGGGCTATTTTGTCCATTTTTGAATCATTTTCCTCCTGCCTGTTTACACCACTCAAAAATGTTTAAATGCCATGTTGGTTAATTTTTTTCAGCACAACCTCATCTATATGACCTAATAATAATAATTGATTTTTATTCTGACTTACTGTATCAACATTTTGAACCAAAAAGAAACAAAGAAAAACCAACATAAATGTGATCTTGTGATTGTGTGTGATCCTGTCATCCAACTCTGGTTTTTATTCTAGTGTCACTCTATTTTATTTGTGTCTTGTGTGTTTAGCGTAACAATTTTAGTCATTTTGTGTCTTTGTAAGTCATTTTGTGTCTTTTTAGGTCATTTTGTGTATTTTTTGTCATTTTATGTCTTTTTTAGTCATTTTGTGTATTTTTTTGTGTAATTTTGTGTCTTTTTGTGTATTTTTTAGTCATTTTGTGTCCTTTCTAATCCTTTAGTCAAACATAAAATGTGATTTCGAATCTTTGTTTTACTTTCAAAACACTATCATGCTCAATAAAGAATTTGAAATGTTGCAAATGTGAACACAGGTTGCAAATATAGCATATAAGAGGGTTATATCCAGTTCTATAATTTTATACAAAATATATTTGACCTTGTCTCCAGTTGGTATATCATCATCCAACTGATACTGGCCTGATATTATATTTGGTTGCGGGACATGTTTTCTTCTTGTTAAAGTCTAGCTACAACTAGCTAAACAACTCACACTTAGCTCAATTGCTCAAAGGCTTTCATTGGACGATTTAAGTCATGTGACCAGACTCTTTCATCAACTCACAGGTGAGTGCCATGAATTTATGATTATGAATTATGCTAACATTTTCAAATCATGGCTGTTCTTATCTATATAAAGAAGTGATAGTTATGTCGTATGTACTTAAGAGCAAAGGTGAACCTTTACAAACTACAACACCCATAGCTCTCGGCACTTAAAGGTGCAGACATTTTTATTTTGCTGGGGACATATTTGGCGGTAAATGACACCTGGTCAATATACAAAAATGCACTCATCTTGAAAATTGTTCATTCAATCATTATCCTAAACCGCTTATCCGCAGTTTGGTCGACCCAATCCCAGCTGACATTGGGCGAGAGGCGGGGTACACACTGGACAGGTCACCAGACTATCACAGGGCAGACACATAGAGACAGACAATCACGCTCCCATTCACTCCTACGGACAATTTAGAGTCACTTAGAGCCAATTAAACCTAAGAGCATGTGTTTGGACTGTGGGAGGAAGCCGTAGTGCCCGGTGAGAACCCAAGCTAACACGAGGAGAACATGCAAACTCCTTACTCCTATATATATATATATATATATATATATACGTGACTAAACACAAGGAGAACATGCAAACTCCTTACTTATACACACACACACACACACACACACACACACACACACACACAGGAATACACTTGTATGATCCTCTTGTGCTTCCGCTGCCTGTGCCGCTTTTTTAATGAACCATTCACAGAAAGCTCAAATGATGCCCCAGACATGATTATGAAAATGAGCTCTCAAGGCTACACATTGTCCACACAGGAAATTCTTACATCACTCGGCTCTCTTCAAGTAGGCTATCAATATTGTTTCCCTTTGCTATTCATTTGATTGTGTTTCACTGAGCTTTTAAGAAACACGACACACAATTGTATAACCACAGGCAGTAATGTTATTGAAATGTAGTCACAAACAGGCTCATATTAGGTCATGGATGTAGGGCAGGAAAATGACACTTATTTTCATTCAGTGTGAACATAATAGACACCAAATATTGTGTAACTTTTATTTATATTTTTAATCAAAAAGAGTTGTCCCTGGCCCATATAATCTGTATAGACTGAATATGTAACTATTTCTTGCCATCAGTGCATAACTATAAAAGTGGTCATTGGATGTAACCCATAGTAAAATAAATGTATAGCTGTATTAGAGCAATAAAGCAAATTAGTGGCAGAAAACAGGTGCAATGAACACATGTTTTTTCCCTAATATTAATTTGTCAAAACTAAGCTTGCACTTAACTGTTATTAATAATAATAATAATAATAATCATTATCATCGCAGGTTGTTTTAATTATTTTAGATCGTGTAGAAGTAAAATCATGGGTATCGGCAAATTTGGTCAGGCTGGAGTAGAGCCTGACCGATATGGGAGTTTTAGACCGATGTCGATACTGGTTTTAGAGCGGGAAAATTCATTGATAACCGATATGTTTGCCCATTTAGAACGTTTTTTAACTGGAATGAACAGTTTTATGAGGATTGTGCACCGATTTTTCACCAATTTGCAAATGTACCCAGAGAGCTACCCCCTCAAACATAAAACTTTATTAAATAATATTTAACGTTGTCATACATTATTATACAAACAGGAATAAAAAAGATAGCTAAATAAACACTTTCTGTTCCGTTTCAGTCAATTGCTGACTATTTAAAAGAATAAATAGCTAATACCATTTCTAAATCACGGCAAGCTACATTTTCTGTATTATATATTGTGTAAAAACTTTTTTTTTTTTAAATGCCACATATCAGACAGCATATTTGACGATACTGATCAGCATTTTTTTGGGCCAATATTGGCTGATAATATTAGTCAACCGATATATCTTTTGGGCTCTACACAGGAGAATGAATATCAGATGGTCTTAAAGAAAATAGCTAAGGACAAATAAAGGAAATGCTAACATTGTAATTTGCCTTTAACTTAGTAAAATTGGTCAAAAGTCTGTTGCATCTACACTGTATATTCATGTTTTATTGTGAATGTTAAAAGCAGCCTCAAACGTCACAATGCCAAATCTCTGGAGCTTTTCATTGCTGTTGGTGAAGGTTTTTTTTTAAATTACAACAAAAATGGTCACATTTTACCAGTTTCCTGCGTCTGCCCTTTCTGTAACATTGGTTATTTTGCTTCTAGCTTGTCTGAAAATAACTCTTGCTTTTTTGAATGTTTTTGGTAACCTGGCAACAGTAGTCAAGTGGAGAAGTGTCTGCTGCTTTCCTTGCCAATGGATGCTCTATTTCCCTGTCTCTCCTTTCTCATTCACTCTTAATGTATATCTGAAAAAATACATAGAAGATAGACATTAAATCATGTTTTAATTGCAATGGTCAATATGTTCTTTATTACTACAAGTAGCTACTCTTACTTATTTTAAATTCTATAAACTTTGGATGATTATCTGCATCAATGGTATGCATATGTTGAATGTTTGTAGTTGATAATTTATGAATTAAGTGGAAGGCATGTTCATATTTATGCTTTCAGTGCCTCTGATTTTAACATTTTTACCTGTGCATCAAGATCTTACAAGAGTGTCATTGGAGAGAGAATCCTGTTTATGTTTGTGCCAACTTATTTATTATTTATTGGAAGCTCTGCGACCTATCCACAGATGGACCACATCATACACTACTGGAAGCTCCCAGCTGTGGCCTATACAGCCTACTACACAGGAAACGCCCCCAGTGACCAGCCATCAGTGGTCATTCCAGCAGCAGCAGCCGCAAAAGCAGCAGGTATTCCTCTCTTGTCTTTTCAACTCAGCCCCCTTGTGTTTCTCTCCACAGTGGCAGGGAAACGGTGGGTGGGCCTTCAGTGCCTCAAGATTTCTGGACACCTGCAAGAGAGCACTAAAATGTGTGAGTATAGCTTTTTTTCACTTCTATCCCCATGTCTGCACAGTACAATGAAGAGTGGCAACGGGGGGAAGTTCACCTGTATGTCTACACCCTTCCTTCGGGTTATTGAGTGGACTTTTCTCAATTCTATATTTAGACAAAAGTGCAATAGTAAAGGAAAACAATGATGTGTAGGAATAACATATTTAAACAGTATCAAACAAGACTAAATTTGTGTTGTGCTGTGCACTTACAGGAAATGATTGCAGCATTTGACTTCTTCTTCCTTTTAATAAGAAATTGCAACCACAAGGAGCATTACCGCAAACATTTGACTGCGATTGTTGCTGGCTTGTTTGCTCAATTGACAACTCTATTAACCTCCTGAGACTCAAGTTTTAGTTTGGTAAGTATTGTTAGTTTCTCCTAAATATTTAGGATTAGTAGGACATGATAAGTACAAAAACTAAGCATTATTAAAAACAAAGCATTATTAAAACCAAAGTATTATTAAAAACTAAGCGTTATTTTACTGTAGAACACAATTAATTCACCAGTGTGTAAATCTGTTTATTTCCATACATTTACAGCCTCTCTTTGAAAGAACGATAGCAAAATCTATTCGTTGTCAAATGAGAACTTCCTGATTAGCAGTAGTAGCTTGTTGCTATTGCTAAAAATAGTCAAATTTGTACTGAATCTCAAACTACAAACATTATTAAGCACAAATAAACAAGTTTTAACCATAAAATCTGATCAGGTTTTGTACCTGGTCCACTTTTTTCTGGGGATAAGCTGTTGATTGACTTTACCAAGATGCTGCCATCTGATTTTTTCACTCATTGATGTATTTTCTAGAGTGTGTACTGCTGAGGACAACATGTCATAGTTAAGCAGAATGAAGTATAAGGTCCAGCAAACCTAAAATGTAATGTCCACATATGAGGACGCAGGTTCTCAGGAGGTTAAAGCTGAACATGGTTTTACTTTTACTTGAATTATATATAGGTAAATATTTATATAAACATAATTATGACCAATATAAAATTCAAGCATATGACAAATATGCTGCTTTAATCAGTGAATCAACAGAAAAATGTATTCGCTGGAAAATTTGCAGGATAAGCATTACAACCCTGATTTGAAGAAAGCCGTGTGAAACGTAGTAGAAAATGTACTGCCCTTGTATAGTTTTCATTTGAATGTATGTAAAGAAGGATTAAATGATTATTACATTCTGTTTTATTTACATTTAAAGACAATGTCCCGATTTAAATCCCAAAGACTTCATGACATGTTATGAACATTACAACATTATCAACAAAAACATATAATAATAAACAATAATAAAAGGAAAAATGGTGCCAATTTAATATTTTTTAAATGAGAAATGTTGTTCAAATATATGTCTACCCATATTTGTTTACCCAAAACACATTTGTTGTTCTAGTACATTTGTACTATCTGCCCTCATACATATAAACAGTAAATTGCTAATTAAATGTGTAGGTGGTAACTGTTCACATGAATGTGGAAAAAAAAAAGCTAATAATGGTGACAATCACATCCATGGGGGTGGCATTTTTACTTCTACCTTTTTCCCTGGATATTTTTCTTATTTCCTATTTTGTTAACGGAACACTATCATATTAAAACATGCAAACATCTCATATCTGATGATGTACGTGTTTTTTTTAAAGGGCAGGCAAGAAAAATCAAAATGTACACCTGCGTCTGGAATGGTCTCTTCCACTATTCTGCAAGCCTCCCCTGAATGAGTCATCCAGCCGGCTCCTCATTGGATAAGACCATGCCATCCCAAGGGATTGCCTTGCAGAGGCAGAAAGGCCTTGCTTCCATTCACAGAAACATTGGTATGCCAGCCTGCTATTTCATTCACATAAAAGACTAAATATTGCATGCTTTTTGTCCTCTGCTCTTATCCTCCTTTGTCTTTTTGCCTCCTCTTTTGATTTGCGAGGGCTTGCCTTTTCTTCCCTGCTTTTGTGTTTGCCTTTTTTTTCTGAGGAGAGAAAGCAGACGTGCTGTCTTTTTTTTTTTTTTTTCTATATTTGCCAGGCAGGAAAGAGAGATGTTGGGAGGGACTGCAGTGCGAAATCTGCAGCAGAGTGCGAGCGGAAGCTGCTTATGAATGAGTGTCAGTCTTTCGGCTTTGCTAGATGCTCCTGAGGACATTTTACATGAATGGTGTCTGGCTGTGTGCTTTCCGCTACCGGGAAGACAAAGATGCTTCATTGCTGCTGCTTTTAAGGAGACTCATGGGCTTTTTCTGTTTATCCTTTTGGTTGTTTCATTGACTCATCTGCCTGAGAAACATGTCGTTCATAATGTTTTTTGAGTTGTGTCATTCATGTAATTCAACTTGGACCAATTGCTTGGTATTTTAGACAAGCTGTGAGATTGTATCTGCCTGCTTGTTGCGAACTGTCTTTTTTATTCCTTTGTTGCAGAATACTGACAGAGAATTTGTGCTGCACATTGGACAAATGATCTAAAAACAGTTTAATGTGGGGAAAAAATGTTATTATTTTTGCATTTATGCTTGATTATTAATATTTTGTGCAGAAACAAGAAGTGTATTTAGTAGTCGTAGGTTTTTCAGAGTACATAACTAAAAACCAGGAGTGATGTCTGCCCATATTCTGCAGCTATTATAAATTAACATGGACAATATATTAATGATGTTGCGTATTTCCGGTCATGCTAAAATTTTACTGTATTGTTGCTTTTAGTGACTTACTGTGCAGACGTTTCTTAGAAAAAATACAACTTCATGAAACATTTAAATAGAGATATTTATTCTTGAATCAAAGTATTTTTGTTAGAATAGATTTTGGCAGGATTTAGGCTGTCAATTAAATGGATGCTAGTTTTCATTACTTATTTATTTATTATCTTTGTGATTAGTTTATAGTGGTAATCATCCATTTATCACAACTTTTAGCAGTTCATCCATTTAGTAAGATATTCATTGTGTAGGACATTAATTTATTCAACATATTATGAATAATTATGTTAAATAATCAAGCTACCTCTCATTCTTCATTTCCTTTTCTCAGAAAAACAAATAAGAAGGAAAGAATTACAGAGAATAAATATCAGACTAGGGAATTTAAAAATTGATTGGTTCTAGTGTGCTGTAAGTGGGAGGTTTTTTTTTCTCCCTCCGACAGGAAGTGATTTGCAGTGTTCAGCAAGCCTTTTGTTGAGAAGGTTTTCTCAGATCAGTGAGTCATGCTTTAGCTCTGAGCCGGCAGGCAGGCAGGCAGGCAGGCAGCAGTCAGTAGAGAGTATTTGCTCTTCCCTCGCAGTATCCGTGATCATCGACAACATAGACCTTTCTCTGTTTTCTTACTTTTTGGATTTTTGAGGCTAGAAATCAGCAGCAGCAGCAGCATCATCGCTGGAAACCAAACAAGCTGCACCACAACACTGGCAGGCTTTTAGAGACCTTTTTCCTCTCCATCCTCTTCTTCCTCTGCCTCAATGCTGTGTTTCCATGGATTGTCTCTGTATATTTCCCTCTGACGGATTGGATTGCAGCTCTGGATTTTTCTGAGAGCAGATTGGACTTTGGCGACAGCAGCAGCAACAGCAGCAGCTCAACACAACCACCACTGTAACCTCAATAGAGAAAATTACAGTCAGGTGGCCTGTGATTGCTAAAAGGCGTTTGCTGCCTGTACCGCTGCTGCTATGTTACAGGAGAGGGTAATCAGCACGGCTCAGCCACGTCTGCCAGCACACTTGTGAAAGAGGCAGGCTGTGCGTGTCGGTTGGTGGAGAGAGGGGAGAGAGCAAGAGAGAGAAGGGTATGCTTCACCGTACCAAATACAACCGCTTCAGGAATGAGTCAGTAACATCCGTCGATGAGCTTCTCCACGGCCTGTCCATGAACCCCAAGGTCTCGGCCACCCCCCAGTCTGCAGCCGAGACAACTTACACACCCCCGACTGAGGTCCAGACCTCCACCACCACCACTGCTTCCAGCACCCCCACCAGCCACGGCTCCGACCACCTGGAAGATGGAGGCACCACCCTCTGCACCCTCATCAACAAGGTGTCCAGCCTGAAATTCAGCAACTCAGGCAGCTTGCTGGGCATCAAGGGTCTGCCCTCAGCTGTCAAGGACCTGGCTGTGTCTAAGCTGCAGGGGGGTGGGGGATCGGGCTCAGGCAGCTCCAGTGGCCCGAGCCCCAGTGCGGCAACAGCAGCGGCGGCAGCAGCCTCTGGTGTGGGCGGCTCTCTGTGCAGCTCGGCCTCCCATTCAACCCCCTGCTCGCAGCTGGAGCCGGCCGTCAGCATGAGCAAGAAGAGCAGGCTGGACGAGCTCCAGCCCGGCGGAGAGGACTGGAATCCTGGTGGAGGTGGTGGACTGGTGAGCAAGCCCTCCAGAGGGTGGCTACACTCGAGTGAGAAGATCTCTGGTCCAGGAGTGACATACATTGTAAAGGTTGGTGGACTCGCTGTCTCAGTTTCTCATTTCTGTTTTCATTCTTTGCCCATTCTCTCTTTTCTTTCAATGACTCAAGCTCAGCTACCTGCAAGGGGGGCGATAAAGGAGAGATAATGTAGTTTCATTGGCACATCACAACATGCCCTTGAGTGGGTGGATGTAGGTTGGCTACAGCAGAAGGCTGAGTGAAGGAGCAGCGACCAGAAAATAGGCATTGAATTATTCAGGAAATAGAGAAGGTGAACATTGGGGAAAAGTAGAAGAAAAAACCTGCAATGTGAATTTTTTTTTAGCAATTATCAGCATTATTTTGAGCATGCTGTAAACATTTCAATTCATATGGTTAGGCTTGAGTATGTGGAGCCACAGCGTTATGCTTTTGTAACCATGGTGACATGTTATTTCTGTACATTGTGCATCTCTATGGCTGTTTTAGCTCGCAGATAGTGAAATGGTGGAATAGGAAGAAAAAAAACGACATACAGTGCATGTTTGTGTCATCGCATCCGTACCTCATGTTAATGTTGTTCAGCCATCATACATCATTTAAAGGGGCACAAGTTGGCGCACAACTACAAGAGCTGTGAATGTCATCATGCCGGCAATGAGTCACTAGCATGAGGAGTGATGATGCTGAGCCCTGGCTCTTCAAGGTGTAAAGTGAATGGAAAAATGGAGCAAACCATTTTCATTGAAACGAGAACGCAGCAGGAAAGTGTCCATTTGCCTTTTATTTATGCAGCACATTAAACAAATGGGTAAAATCTAGATTTCGGGGGCTAAATGAGCACACTGAAGAGGTGTAGTGTGTTATATTCCAAATCAAGTTACACTGCATGATTGCCATCATATGACACCTACTACAACTTAGCTGAACAAAGCCTACAGTATCTGTGACCAGCGTGACATTCCATTAACTGCATTAAGGATGCGAGCGCTTATTTGTCCAGTCAATGCTGCTGAAAGCATCCACACTGTGAGAGGGGAAATGGGTCCGGTCCGCGCTCCCCCACCCTCTGCTTTTCCTGTGGTTTGAGGTCCTGTGTGTATTGAGTTCAACGTGGTGTTATGCTCACAGCACTTTTAATTAACGTCATGTGGTCACTCCTCACGCATCATGCACCATTACTCTAAAGGGACATTGATTGACAGTGACACTGTTTACACTAGCACTTTTAGCCCATGGTAGCTACGTGTTTCTGCAAAAGAAAAGAGGAACAACAAAAAGCTAAAAACCACAACAATAAAGCTCCATAGAACTGAGGGGAACTGGCTGATATGGGCAATACTTCTTTAAAGGCTCATCACCACAAGTGACCCCTAAAAAAACTGTTGTTATTAAAAAATATTGATTATAGCTGCAGTTATCCCCATCCTTTTTGCACTGCTTAGTATGTAATTAGTTACTGCTCTTACCTGTTCATCATCTTTATTTAGAACAAATGTAACATTTATCAGTACTTAATTCATCAACCCAATTAAAGCTGGGTAGGCAGTTTTCTGGAAAAAGGGAAAAAATTTAAAAAAGCCAGAATTTGAAATTACAGCCCTTCTGCAGCTTCCCCCTCTCTGTCCTAAGCCCCTCCCACCAGATAGGCATGCTTTATTACAGTAACCTACATGAGTGCTGGTCATTCATTTCAGTCATCCCAGTTGTGATTATGATCTTGATGTTGTTTGATAGCAGCAATTACTGCCTTGTTTATTTTGCAAACTGTATCGCCCTTTGAGATGAGGTACTATGATTCAAGGCTCTAGCTAGCTACATGGAAACCTAAATTAGCTGCAACCGTGACCCTTCGGCTACAGTTGGCAGAAGGCTATTAGCTAAATGCTTCGCCAATATTGACACGTTTAAGTTTGTTTATTGTCAGACTCTCTTTTAGACTCTTATTTTGATAAGTTGGGTTGCTTTGCAGTGTAGGTGCAGTGCTTTTTCTGCAGGCTTTTACCATCTGAAGGGACGCGCATCTGCATTTGTAGAACAGCCAAAAGGAACGCTCTCACCAAAATGACCTGTCATAGGCCAAAGTCTCCCATCCTGGGCTAGATTTTCTGAAGCCAGAAAACAGAGCTAATGCCCAATGATGCAAAAAAACAAGAACTGCCTGACCCAGCTTTAATTGAGCCTATTTATTGAACAAGTGCTTTATCCTCTTGACCTGACACATCCTGTCTAGACTGGACAGAACTGACTGGAAGTATCTAAAGTAATAACTGTACACATTAGCACCTGAGTGCAATGGAAATTAACTTATGACTCAATGTGTCATGTCTTTGTTATAAAGCCAGTCGTGTGCTTGCATCTGTAGTTTTGTCAGCGAATGTTAAAGAATCTGTGATCACTTAGAAGTTGTGTTATTCACTGGGATCGTTGATGGGCTCTTCAGTGCTGGCCTCCCATTGATTTTCATAATTAATTTGAGGTTGAGTTTTACTGTGTGAACCATTTACTTGTTTGCTGTGCAGCATGAGAGAACAACATCTTCACGTTGTGCTCAGAATAGGTCTCTACCAATTTTAGAACTGTTTGATATATTTTTGGCCCTGCTGAATCGTGCACTTCAAAGTCACTGTATCTGAAAATAGATAGCATTAAAACGTCATGTTGACAAAATGTTTTTTATTTGCTGCTGCTTGCAAAATGCTCACTGGAGAGAAAGGGGCCTCATAATATTAAAGTTATGATTCTAATAACTAAGTTCATTCTAAAAAAGGAGTGGAAATATAAACATTAGTGTGTCTGGATGCCTGCTGTGTTTACAGCCAGATTATGAATGTGATTCCGATAACAATAGGGACTCGTCAGCACAAAATGTTCTCAGTCCGTGTAATATTAATCAGAGGAGGTGTTGTAATGTGAGTAGGTGGCTGGTACTGAAGATTGTTTTATAGGATGGTAAGACTACAGTCACATTATGTGGCATAGTAACACACTGCTGCAGTTTCCAAATCACTTTTTTTATTTTTTATTCCAAGATTGCAACAACTCGTGTCAGAGTTTGGCTTTGTGAAATCCTGCTGGATGTTTCTGATTTGAACTGAAATAGTGGAAAACAACAATATATATTAGCTGATGTAACGCAGGTTTAGGTGTGCTTTCAAGTCTTGACTTACATGTGCACAGTTTTTAATAACTTGCTTGTTGTTTTTGTCATATCACTGTGTTTGTCACTGGACAGTCAGGTATTCCAAAATGCAGTAGTGGAAGAAGTATTCAGATCCTTCATTCAAGTAAATATACTAATACCACTCTGTGATATGTAATACTCCACTTAAAGTCAAAGTTCGGCATTATCAGACTTACTGGAGTAAAAGTATGTTTTATCTGCTGTATATGTTTAATGTTTTGCTAATTTCACTCTATAGTAATGCAACCAATTCTATAAGAGCATTGTATGATTGTAATGTTGCTGTCCTGTGGGGACCATTTTGTGGGAGAATTTTGCCAACACATAAAGGAACATTTCATCCAAGTTATCAGAAAGATTTAAATAATTTTTTTTTGTTTTCACTGGACTGCAAGGGTATGAAAATGTTTAATCTTAAAAGTAAGTAAAGCTGTAAGATAAATCTAGTGGAGTATAAACTACATTTGTTTATAGGGAAAGACACATTACAGTTTTTTTTCAAATTGTAATCAAACACATTTATCCTTTAAGTTTTTCTTATCGAAATGCATGATGTGTATCTTTGATAAGTTAAATTCATTTTGTTCCTCCATAAAATACTCTTGTAGTTGATTGATTTTAAGCATTATCAGTCTTCCATCAGTCGATGGATCTGTTGATTAGCATGAAACTCTTGCCATTTTCAGACGTATCGCACATTTGGACATGCATGTGTGTTGACTGTCCATGTTTACCAGGATTGGAATCAGCATCTGTTTCAAAATATTACATTATATGTTTTAGGGATTTTGTAAACCTGAGGATTGCAATTATTCATAATACATTTTGGATTAGAAACAAATCAGGTGTGTTTTTCTGTGCACAATGATGTACTTATCATGAATGTAAGACGTTTTTTTTTTTTTTTTTTTCATTCCAGTATCTGGGCTGTATAGAAGTCCTTCGGTCGATGAGATCACTGGATTTCACCACAAGATCACAAATTACGAGGTACGTCCATACTTGGTATTCTGATTTTTCATGATTCATTAGATTTCCTTTAAAGCAATTCCCAGTAAACCAATTATTCCACCAACTGGTTTATTGTTTAAACCAACAAACAACATGCACAAGATTTGTGTTTATTTGTATATGTATTTTAGCAGTAATAGCAGTCACTTATATGTCAGCCATTATTAACAGTTCTCAAAAAGAATACACATAAAAATGAAAAACATTAAGATAATACATTTGAAATAAAAACATTAAATAAATTATATGATCTATATATGATCTATTATCTTTGTTCACAACCTCTGAAACACACTTTCATTCACACACTTTCACCATAAGCTACAATGCAAGCTTAGCTAGCTTGTTAATGATATGCCAATGTAAGTTTGCATGAATAAATGTTATGATTGGTGACTCAAAGTTACTGTGACTAATTTAGTGATGATGGCAATAAATGCTGAACTTTTAAAATGCACAAATCTACAGAGAGATGCATTTTTGTACTTCTGGACCAGGCCTGAGAGAGTGACAGTAATGACTCTATAACTTGTCCAGGCAAAACAAGTAGGAGAAAACGTGGCGACAAGTCCAACGAAAAGAAGAACAGCAGAGAACTGAAAGAATCTGAATGGCATTGCTAATAAAACTTTATGAACTGTATTATCAGTTTAAATTGATCTGTGAAAAACACATTTTAACACAGGATAGGATTTTGATATGATATGTATTTGGAGCACATTTAGGGTGCCTGTTATCACAATTTGTTTGCATGGAATTTTGTGTGACTCCATGTGTATCTTTGAAATCATTGACCAATGTGCAGTGAGGCAAAGGCCAGCAGTGAATCGGTTTGTGTCATGTCCACTTTTATGCTTGACTTCCTGAAGTTAGCTTGGAAGGCCACACAGCATTGGTCTCTCTCTCTCTCTCTCTCTCTCTCTCTCTCCCCCCCCCCCCCCCCTTACTGTGTGTATGTGTGTTTCTGTTTCCCTCTAATAAAGAGAGAGAGAGACAAACAGAGAGAAATCTTATGTCTCACGCTTTAGCTATTATTAGAGTTTGCCTTTTCTAAAGAACCTACTGCTCTGCATGTTTTATCCACGTAGAAAGGATGAAAAATGAACGTTTCTGTTTTGTTATGAAACCAATATTACTTTGTCTCTTTGTCTCAAAGGGGAATTTGACTTTGCTGCATCAAAGCAGCTCTATCTTTAGCCATTATTTAATCCACGTATTGTTGTCTTTTACATGAAAATGACAGCACGGCGATGGCCGCGGCAGATAAAGCGGTTCACTTCACATCTTAAAGACAGTTTTAGATTTCACTGTGATGTGTAGTGCTGTATACCAGATATAGCATGGTTAAGAGGTGCAGTGCATTTGTAATATTCCCTACGGCGCCATATAAAACACTCTGCACTGCATATTGAATCTTGACTCAGGTCTCTTGTGGCCGAGGTGATTTCATTTTATGTGTAGCAACCTGTAGTGTTCAGACATAATGTAAATGCATTTTTTTTGGTTTACTGTATTAATTCACTTATTTTTTTGTCTTTTCTCTCACTTATTTATCAGTCATTCATATTTTATCCTCTATATGTTTATAGACAAAAAAATTAAAACATATTGAAAATAAAACACACTTGATAATAACTGTACAAATAAGATAGAAACTAAGATGAAAATAGAATTCATAGAATGCCTAAGATAAATAAAAAAAATATTTAAAAATATCTTTCTACCTAAGTATCTCTGAGTAAATAAATAAACACAATTAATGAACCAGTAGTTATATTAAATAAAGGGAACCATGAAATACAGGAAGTTAAAATAAGAACAATGAAGTCAAGCATGTAAAATCTGAATAAAATATACATTTGTATTAACAGTGTTTATTGTGCATCTAGCCAACATTTAATTTAATTTATTTTCTTATTTATTTATTTTTTACATAATATTCCATACTTATTTCTATTGTTCTTATCATTTGTCTTTGTTTACATATCGTCATTTCCCTAAAATAATGGCCCATGTCATTTTCTTTGACAAAAATGATAATGAAATGAAAATCCCCAGGAAAAAAAACGGAAAAAATGACTTTGGCCATTATTTAAAAGGGTATCGATATATTTCTAGAACGGAAGCAACAGAAATGTAACCCAATCTCCACTCAGGGATCAATAGTTTTTCTGATTTTGATTCTGAAATACAGGCTCAACATAATGCCAAAATAACTGATTCTTTGGCTGTCTGTGGTCACCATCTTCGTTTCACCCTCCTCTCGCCCTCCCTCTAGGGAAGCCATCAGCCTGGTGTGTGAGGCTGTTCCAGGGACCAAAGGAGCTCTGCGGAAGAGAAAGGTACATGGATGGACAGAGAGGGGAAGGGGGGAAGGGAGATGGAGTGATCATTTGAGAAGTGATGCCCACACCGAGAGAGCTGAGAAAATGAATGTTGGTGAAAGGTATAGTGGAGAGAAAAAGAGGAAACGGCATTAGATATTCATTTACCCTTCCACGTTCTATATATAGCATCGCCTCTGTAAGTTCTCTCATCCTTCCTTCATGTAAAAAGAGAGGGAAAACGGAGACAGATAAAGAGAGGAAGAAATGATGAGAGAGAGAGAGAGGGAGAGAGATATAGAGAAAGATTGTACTTGGAGAAGAGAGAGAGAGAGAGAGAGAGAGAGAGAGAGAGAGGCTAAGGAGAGAGATGAAGAGGTATGGGACTGTATGTGCGTGGGCGTAGCTCCAGCCCACGATGCATTGCACACCGCGCACAGTGCTTAGTGACTCATGTAGTGCACAATATCTGTGATCAGGAGGCTGAGCTAGTGTGTGTGTGCGTGTGTGCTCATGTGCATGTGTGTGTGTGTGTGTGTGAGCGTCTGTCTTCCGCGTGCATGCATGTACATGGTGTGTGTCCACAGTGTGTGAGGAGACTGTGTCTTAATGTGGGGTGTGAAATGAAGCATTACTCTGCTCTCTAGAGCTTGTTCAAATGTCAGGGAAGAGTATATAACACAAAATCAGAGCTGACTAGATTCCCTCTCAGAATAGATGTAGGATATAAGATAATGTTATTTTGGCTGGGTAACAAATACACCGTACTGACATCAGCTTCATACTGGGAATTTTGAATGGGTCTTGGCTCTGATTTTATCCGGCCTATTTGCCTCATCAAAATCACTCACTGCAGAATTAAGTAGCCAAGTAAAAAATCCACCTACTAGTGCCTTTAAAGCTCAATCATTAACACGTCACATGTCATTCATTTAATCTGTACAAGAAACGAAATGTAAAAGGCATGCACAGAGCCATTTTCTCTGTAGAAGTAGAGAACAGTATACACCAAACATTGTATTTGTGCTGTAATTATTTTTAGCAATTTATTCACTTATCAACATAACTGTCACTTACCTCCAAGTCTAAATTACTGTCCAACTCTCGATGTAATGATACAGACTTCTCATCATCTTAGCTTTGACAACTGATCTCTTGTGTTTTTACAAACTTTCCTGCAAGCCACAACTTCTGAGAGGGTGTTTGGCCTTTTCATATTAGGCCAGGGCCACAACGTCAAGCATAAACCTAGCTTAGGTTCTTGTTTTAGATTAGGCTATGTTCCTGACTGTTTCTTGGTTCAGGGTCAGTGGACATCCCAATAAATCACTGTGCCTGGAAAAGACAGAGTTCATATAACTTGTCCATTAGTGAGCTTAAGAGGTGCTGATACTGATTTTGTTTCATTTGAGCAGAGCCAGGCTAACTTTTCACCTCCGTATCCAGTCTTTATGCTAAGCTAAGCTAAGGTAAGCAGCTCTGTCTGCTAACACGGCTGCTAACAGGGCTGCTGAATGTAGCTTCATATTTACCATAAAGACATGTGAGAGGTATCAATCTTCTCATCTTATTTTTCAGCAGGAAAGCTAAGAAGCTTTTTATTTCCAAAAAATGCAGTATTATTCCTTAAAGTTTTGCTGTCTTAATTGGTAAAATGAGACTCAGTTGCTGTAATTTGTTTTGTGTGTTTGTCTGTGTCTTCCTCTGATCCTCTCAGCCACCATCCAAAGCTCTGTCCAGTATCCTGGGGAAGAGCAACCTACAGTTTGCTGGCATGTCCATCAACTTAAATATCTCCACCAGTAGCCTCAACCTGATGACCCCTGACTGCAAACAGGTCAGTGTGCAACATTTGTAAACAATTACAGGGTTCTATGAGGCACACACATGTGATCATTGTATGATTGTTTTAGAGAGGTCTACACAAACCTCATTACACTGGGTAAGAAAAAGAGATGCATAAAAAGATCCACTGAAGAAGACAACTGGATACGCTTGAAAGCTCAGTTACTAATAGCTAAGTAAGCAGAACTTTTACCCGTAAAACAGTATGTGAAAAAGATGAAAAAAGTGCTCAAAGGACATTTGTTTCCAAATTTAGCTTGATGCGATGGAGGGGAAATTATTTTTAGCCGTTGCTGAAGTGACAAGACTTTTTATAATAGAATTCAGGATGTTTGTTTAAGGAGGTTTATTTAATAAAAGAGCAGTTAAAGGAAGAAGACAAGTAAGACATACAGATGTTGCTTGAATAACCAGAGGGGGTTGGCAACTTGACTTTCCCTATGCACGTCACTATATTTAGTTATATTTAGTTAGTTATATGGGTAATAAAATTGGTTTCTTAGTGGTGGCAGTGGTTAGTGGTCACAGAGTGCAATGCTGTCCAACCTCATGTTCTCCTTGATGCTGCCAGCAGATGGTGCCAAATTAAAAATAATAATATAAAAAATAACCCTACACATAGTAACTAAAAATGACAAAATAACATTTCTGATGTCTTGAGTAATACTTCCTCTGTTCACAATGCAGAGAAGGTTTCAGAAAAGCTGTTTACAATGTACCAAAACAGACTCAATCAATCTCTTGCCTCTGGTTTTAATTAACCAAATTCTGATATGCATGTTAAAGTATATGTGTGTGTAGAATGTAAGTACAATGATCATATGTGCATTTGTATCCATCTGTGTGTATAAAGAGACATTTATTAACTTGTATATACTGCATATATTTTTCTCCTGACAGATCATAGCCAACCATCACATGCAGTCCATCTCCTTTGCATCAGGTGGAGACCCTGTAAGTAACACAGTTGCTTTTATCAGATTAACAATTGGCATCTGTGATAATGTAATCCTTGTGCATCATTAGACATCTTAGCTCTTTTTTTCAATCATTGTGGGTGTGTTTATGCATATGGCAAGGTAGCTTTTTTTGTTTTTATTTTTTATAGATAACCAGAAAATAAAGGTTGTGCTATGAAGCTATTGTGGTATTTTATACTTGGATATTATTACAACAGTTGTTATTGTTTTTTTGCTTTTAGGACACAACAGATTATGTTGCCTATGTAGCAAAGGACCCTGTGAACAGAAGAGGTAGGTGTTCATTCCTTTAATACTCTAGTAGTTCCTCATATCTTACATGCAGCATGCCCATTGAAATGAGTCCCTCTGATCCTCTTCAGCGTGTCACATCCTGGAGTGCTCTGACGGGCTGGCCCAGGACGTCATCAGCACCATCGGCCAGGCCTTTGACCTTCGCTTCCAGGCGTACCTGCAGTGTCCCTCAAGCAAAATGTCCTCCACACATGACAGGTGAGGTGCTCATGAAACACTCACAAATGTGCATATTCACAAACACACACACACACACACACACACACACACACACACACACAAAGGTGGCATTGAGTTTCATGATTAAACCATGTTTGCAGGGTATTAAACATGGAGGAGTTACCATGGACGGAGGAAGAGGAGGAGTCAGCAGAACACCCTTACTATAACAACATCCCCGGCAAGATGCCACCCCCCGGAGGCTTCATCGACACCCGGCTGACCAATCAAAATGCAGCGTCAGATGGATGCCAGGTACAATTAGTTTATGTGGATAAATGTCTAATACAATTAACATGGTATGCATAGGTTTCATGTATGTGGGGTGGGGTTTTGTAAAGAGGTTAAAATGTAGAATATGCATTGTTTCTTTTATATGCTTTCTCAATAAAAAAAAAAAGGAACTTCAGCAGAATAACTTTTGTCAATTACATAATTTAATGTTTGGGCTTTTATGGTCTACTAACTGATAACTGTGTGTCTCTTTGTCATCAGATGGGCCCAGGTTCAGTAGATCAGACATATTACCAAGGACGGCACTGTGGAGAAAACTGGGGAGATGAAAGAAAGCCCATATTCATACAGCAGGGTAAGAAAGTCATGCTTCCCACTAACCTAACCCTTGTGCCTCACTAGGGATAATTTAAATTTTCTCTTTAAAAAAAAAGGGGTAAGGGTATAAACTTGTTGTCGTTTCCCCCAGAAAACTTCCTAACAGAAAATAATTTGATTGAATCTGTTGTTGTTTTTTCCTAAAAATAAAAAAAAACATCAGCAGCATTATGTTAATAAACTTTTAAAGGGTTAACATTCTGGGAATGAAAGATGCTTGGTAGTTATTAGGTTAAAATATTTAACTCTAACTATATAATATTTTTATGGTAATTCTTCTATGTTTTCCTCCTTTTATGTACATGAGAGCATTTATTTTTAAATGAGGCACAAGGGTTGAGTATTATAAGACATCATTTTGCATCCTTTCATGAATTAAACACTGGCTTTGAATGTCTCCGCTGTAGGATCATTTGATATAAGCAGTCTGCCCGAGAGTAAATGTCAGGCACCAAAAACAGGAGAGATGCCCGCGTATGTGAACACTCAGCAGATTGACGCCCAGGTGCTCGCAGCACTCCAGGCAGAGGCGGAAAATGTGACAAAGGGCATGGCAGCTGCAGCCAAAGAGAGCCCACAGAAGGACCTGTTTGACATGAGTAAGTCCTGGCTGGTCTGTACTGAAGTTTCTGTTGGTCATGTGATTTGAATAATGGCCTTATTATTTCCTTGCTTTCAGAAACACATTGTAATGACTTTGTAATCAGAGTTCTTAATTATAGAGGTTTTCCATCTTTTTGTTTCTCAGTGACTTCAGCATGGCATTATAATAACACCATATCTGTGTGGAGACAATAGGAGGAGTGTTAATGTCGGAGTACAGCTTTATTCATTCCTCCTTTCAACTTCCACCTTAGCTTTGCTATTATTATACATGAAAGATCAGTTACCTAAAGATGTGTGATACTATGTATGAGGAATCCATGACACAAATTACCTGTGAGCAGTGACCTATAACATTGAAAAGTGAACTGTGAAGTCTGAGTGCAGGTGTTATCTTCAAACACTGGAGCTCTTTAACCGTTAACAGTCACATTTGACTTTGTTCCTTCATTAACTAACTGCAGCACTCGAATGACAGAATGTTATGATTTAATCACATTGTATTCAGATCAACCAAAATTTGGTTAAGTATTTATTTAATTAGCTTCTTAAAGTACAAGTACAACTATTATTTCTAATATAGATTATGTGCATAAATGCCATGGGGGAAAAACAGCTAAAATTAATTAACTAAATAAAATAAGTAAGTGACATAATCATAAAATTTGAAAAGAAAAGCATTTCCTGTGTTTCATATCGTGCTTCTGCTTCTGTTTAAATAATTTGGATTATTTTTGATTACTTTTCGATTAAAATGACTGTATAAGTAATTAATTGCAGGACTGTATGGTAGGTTAATGTATAATGAAGATAATGCAATTGGCCTGTACTAGTAAGCTATTAAAGTCAGGTTTGCACCATTAAAGTAGAAAAAAAGAAAATTTGTGAATTATATTTATGATTTATCTAGAAAAAGTTCAAAAACAAGCAATATGATAACAATAAATACAAAATTACAAGATAAAGTATGGAGCTACTCTGCATAGAGACTCATTGGTTATTTCTGTTTGGTGTCTCATATAAAAAACTTTCTGTGTTTTAAACAACTCGTTGGTTCTTCATGTGCAAATTATATATGTTCTACCTCCTTACATGTCCTGTTTGCACCCATTTCCTCTCCCCGTCCAAATGATATGACATACAATGGAAGTATATAGGTTTATTATGTACCCACATCAATTGAGATGGAAAAAAAGCCCCAATTAACCTGGTCTACTCTATGTATACAGCAGATTTTTGTAAGTGATAAAAATGGCATGTGCACCTTTTTCAGTGAAGTGGTCAACAAAAGTAAAATCAGTTCAGTTATATTCTTTAAATGCACCCACATATTTTTCTGTATCCTCTGGAGAATGGCAGGTTATTTAAAGAAAATCTTGATATTGTTTTAGGAAGAGAAAGAGAAACACAGTGTACTCTTACTAAAACACAAGTAGATCTATCATCATCTTCTGTTCTGTTTCTGATGAGTCCTTCCTTCTAGAACTTGTATGCTACAATGTCCTTTCTTTCTTAAATGCCATTTTATTTCATGGTGTTTCCGCACCACTGCTGTGTTTTTGCTTGCTTTGCTATAAGATGTTTGTGTGGAGCACAACACTGTTAAAAATATGTAAAGCAAAGGGGCATCAGCATTTAGATTTGATAGGAAAGGCAAAGAGTCAAGATTCTTTAAAAATTGCATTATTGGATTTATGTTTATGTCTACCAGTGCAATATATTGTTTTCCTAGTTTTTGATTGCATTAAGTGCTGTTTACCAAAATGTTCTGAGAATAACATATTTTAATGTTTTAAAAATTTCATTGTTTACATCCATGTTTACTTGCTTGCAGTCTGCTTCTTCCTGGGGCCCACACACATTTGCCAAAGCAAATGAAACATGAGCTCACAGATTCTCACAGATTCTCACAGGCATTAAAACTTGTAAACAAATGTCCTTCCTCTCTTAATTTATCCTCTTGGCACTGCCCTCACCTATACCAGAGCCCTTTGAGGACGCCATTCAGTCACAGTCCCATCCGCCGCCCCAGTCCCAGGCCTCCAGCCTTCATAAGGCAGCGTCGGTGGACAACTCGAGTCCTCTTCTAGTGCGCTCGGTGGCCTTCCGGGCACAGGAGGAGCTGGAGGGCCAGACGTGGTACCATGGCAAAATGAGCCGCCGTGACGCTGAAAAACTGCTGAAAGAAGACGGGGACTTCCTGGTTCGTAAGAGCACTACCAACCCAGGGTCCTACGTACTGACGGGCATGCACAATGGACTTGCGAAACACCTCCTGCTGGTGGACCCTGAGGGCACGGTAAGATTTAAAAACCTGTCGAGGTAGATGTTGTACATTAATATTATTTGTGAAAGTGTAAGTGAGTGTTAGGGCTGTACTGAATATTCATTATGTTAACATTTAAATTATAAATTAACATATGAATGCTGTTAAGCTTTTTTTTTTTTTCGCATGTCCGTTCAGTGTGTTTCAACCCAGTATTTTCTGTGTAGTTGCAGATAAAGATTAGGCTACACTTATATGATTAGTATCATACAATTTATAGAACTGGATTCCAGTGTGTAGGGTTATGACTTAGTATGTAGTGTTTTTGTTAAAAAACATACAATTTTAAAATACTTAAAATGCTAAAAAAAAAAAAGGTCTAATTATAGTTTGTTGATAAATTTAGTAGTATAGTTTGTTAAAAAAATACAGAAAAACACCATATTATGGGATGTACAAAAGCTGAAAAAAAGTCATACTATAGTATGTTACTATCTTATATGTATGAGATAAACTAAGGAAAGAAAATTCACCTTGCCTTTCAGGGCTTCTGTAGTCTGTCGTTTTTTCTGTAAAAAAGAAAAAGAAAAGGTCAAATTTAAAATGCCTAAAAATGCTCAAAATATCCAACGGTATAATCTGCCATACTTCCTGCTGCTTGGAGACTTCACCAGGAGACAGACCTCCATTTAGCCACTGTAGCAACTTGAATTCAGCCAGTACAAACCCCAGCTCCAGGGGTCTGATCCCTGGGGTCTAAGGGTTTTTGATTTTTTTTTTTTAGAGTGATGGCATCATAAAATATTATATACATTCAAAGCTTCATTCAGAGACCTTTATAAAAGTCTTGAGTGTGAAAAAAATGACATTCAGTACAGCCCTAGTGAGTAAGAATGCATAAAGTAAAGTAAAATAAACAGACATTTAACATGCATTTCTTTTTTTAAAGGTACGGACAAAAGATCATATATTTGACAGCATTAGCCATCTTATTGGCCATCATCGTGACAACAATCTGCCGATTGTTTCAGCTGGGAGTGAACTGTGTCTCCTACAGCCTGTTGGAAGGAAACAGTGATGCTTGCAATGCCTGGTGGGAAAAAGGAAGCTCTGAACAGTCTCTCCTACCATCCTGAAACTTGAAGATGAAACATGACGAGAAGATGCTTGAAGGCTCTATGCGCTGACTGTGTTTTTTTGGAAATTGACCCGTGGTTATTTTACTGGAGGCACTGAAAGACGCAAGATTTGTTTAAGATAAAAAAATATTTATAGAACTGTTATTATTTTGTTGTGACGACTGAAATGCTATATTTTTGAGAAGACATAGGTGCATTTGGACATAATATCTTGATTTGGTGTTTTAAAAGATTTAAAAAAAAGAGACAATTGTTCTTGTAGTTTAGATGAAGTGCAAATCGAACCTCAAAGAGGTGATTACAAGAGTATTTTAGAATAAAAAACCTGAAATTTTAGTTTTGTCTGTCAAGCACAACCACATTTCTACAGGAACTGTTGGCTAAGAGGTCGAGGAAACAAAAACAGTTTGGACAACAAATGCTGTTTATAATGAATTACTTTAGGAAAAATGTCCTTTAATCTCACCAATAGCGTGACAGCTCACTCAATTAGTCACTATATGAAATCTGCTTTTATCTGGGATTAGAACTGAATGTGTTTTGCTTTGCAGTAGTCACAAAGTGTCGGGGTGCAAACAGACATCCTTCATAGTGCTGTCAATGGCTTTAAAGATAAACTTTTTTTATGAAGTATTTTCTTGTGTCACTGCAGTCGCATGACTTAAAATCAACTGTTCTTGTGGACATTGTTCGTAGACCTTGATACCCCTTTATTTGAAAGAGGTGCTTGTGTATGCTGACACTGTAAAAAAAAAATATTTATGCTTTTCAACCAGTGATTATTTCTTAATTGGTTTTCTCTGGATTCTTCTTTTAGGTGTATAGTCAATGATTAGTTTTGGGGCTTTAGTCATGCAATTGATATTCTCACATTCTTAATTAGCATTTTTCGGCTTTTTTCGTGAACTTTTAAAAGTTAGTGTTATATTATTTGAATGACCACAAATGAATAGCACAATCAGAAAGTTAGATCAGTTAGATCATCTGTGTCAGTTGTACCAAGACGAATTACCAATGTGTCGAGACGTAATTTACACTTTTGACTTAAAAGACGGAATTAGACAAACACTCACTCAATACAGATTGTTTAGCTCACCTTCACTTATTGATGTTAAATGAAAAGATTTTATTTCTCAGTGTGTGGATATTTAATGGCAAGGCTTCTGTTCTGCCACTAGATGTCATCACAGAAATGCTTGTTTCCCCCTGTTAGTCCTCACTTCAGTTTCTTGTGTTATTAGTAGCAAAGGATGCTGGCTGTGTATTACTTTACAGTACAGGGGAAACCATTGTTGCTTGACAAGTCAGAGTTCATTTGCATTTTGCAGTCCACTGTACACAATCATTCCTCAGAACAGTTCCCTGTATTTAGTGTTATACAGACTGTTTTTGTAGAGTGGGAATCAAACATTTGAAACGGCTATTAGAAATAGTACACAGTTCTAGCAACAGACTTTTAAAAATGCTCTCATCCTTACTATTGTCAGTACTCTGATGGATACCAAATGAATGGGGCATTGTATTTTATATGCACTGGACCACTTCAATTGAACCAAAATCAGCATGTGTTCAATGAGTTTGACAAGACAGATGCAATGTAATATAACGTGCCTGTATTTTGCTGCAAGAGGGAGTGTACAGTACATGCATCTCACGCATATTTTAGCAAAGAGCAGTATTGGGATTGTTATAAAATACATTCACCACCTTTTTTGGTTTAAGACAATAAGACTTTCTTTGCTTCCTTGTGTCCCTTTTAGCAGAGCGATGTGAGGAACGGCATTTTGACATTTTTGAGAGAAAGAGAGAAAAGGGCACAAGGAATCATTGGGTGTTTGTTTGTTTTATTACAGTGATCCACCATTAACTTTTTTATGGAATTGTAATGCATTCACTTGAGAAAAAAATATTTCCCCTGTTTTTCATAATTAATTAAATAATTATCTCTATAATGTGTTAGATAGTTATGTCACTAGTTCCGAATTTCTGCAAATTCTTCAAAATTCTGCGGTTTTTGTGAATGAATTAGATAATTATCAGATTTTTCTTTTATTTATTAAATAAATCTGTGTTTTTCTGGATGAATGAGAGGTTTATCTCATAAAATCAGAAATACAGAGCACAATTTCTAAGCAAAAATCTGGATATTGTTTTTCGTATTTAATGTTTTTTTTAATTAATTCAATTAAATGCTGTTTGAAAAAAAGAGAGAATTTCTTACCCTTAGAAATTTTCTCTGAATAATCATATTTTCACTAAAACAAGGCAAATATTTAATTTCTCATTTTCACATGAATTCATTATGCTTCCATAAATTTTAGTAATTCTTTGTGACATAATTTCATCAAATCTAATATCTTGGGAGAAGGAATAATGTGCAAAATTAGGTAAAGAATTCTTTTGAGAATTATTTCTGAAGAGCAAATTACTAGAATCACCTGGGCAAATTGGCATACATATATATATATATTTAGCAGGAACAACTTTATACTTGAATCTCTCTGATTACATGAAGATAAGCTGTGTGGCATAAAGAAATTATACAACCAAACACGCTGGGACACAAAAATACCATGGCTTCTTTCCAGATTTCTGTTGATGAAAATGTGCCTTTTATTTGTACAAATGGTATTTTTATTTCTCTTTTCTCTCTCTCTCTTCAAAGTGCAATAGCTGATCTTCAATGGGGCATGCCTGTTCACTAGAGGTTGTGTTTTGCCCTGCTGCGTGTTGCTGCTTGAGACTACTGTTTTCTCTCTCTATCTGTCTCTTTCTCTCCTCCCTCCCTCCCTCTCTATTATATATTATAAATGTATCATTTCCAGATTCTAAATATAAATCTTTGTCGGAGGGAATCACACAGAAACTCACTATTTTGGAACAGGTATAGTTAAAAAAAGGAAATAAAAACAAAGAAGTCCAAATGATGTTTACAGATTTAATCTTTTGGTTGTATGGGTTTATCATTATTCTGTATGACTGTTGGCAATAAAACCGTGAATGTGTAGAATCTCTGTTGGTCATATCTATTGTAATACTCGAAAACACATTTTATTTTATTATGGAAGCCCTCAGAGGCAAGTAATTTTAAAAAATTAATCCTGGTAACCCAATGACTAAATCTAAGCTTTAATTTATCATGCACTATATACAAAATGTACATATATTGTGTGCTAATATTACATATCCTGCTAACACAATATTTTTAGCTTGTAAGAAACTGAAATGCTTTTAGTCCCAGAACAGAAGGTAGTAGTGCACTTTTGCCTCCTGTGGCTGAAATAAGTATAACAACAACAAACACTGAAATAAATTATTTTAAATCTAATCTATTTAAATCTTTTTTTTTTGCTTGTTTTCACAAATAGAAAAAAGTAACTACAGTAAAAAATAATCCTGTTTCGCCTGTTTCACAGAACTTCAAAAGATTGTCTTGTCAAAAACCTTTTTTCACCTTTTCTGTAGTTACAAGAACAGGAAAGAAAATATTTAGATCAGACTGAGAAAAAGGATCACAGATTTTTTTTTTCATGGCTCATTTAGTTTGAACAATTTATGGCTATTTGGAGTTGACTTCTCTCATATTTAAGAAAAGAAATAAATAAATTAAGAGATGCTGCTGCATGAGGCCTATTGTTTTGTAATTTGAGTGAACCTTTAACTTAATTTCTCAAAGCAATGCGGCATACACAGCTTCAGATAACAAGGACAGAAATGCACTCTACTGTAAACATGAGGTTTATTGTGTCAAAGCTAATATTTACCATCATATAAATAGCTGCATGTAGTAAACTACTTCTGTTTCACATGCTGCATTCACATGCCTCTTCCTTCAGTTTACCCGCTTCATGCTTCTACAAGTGATTTAGCTGTCTTCTGGAATAATCAGATTAACACACACACACACGCTCAAAACAACATCATTTTGCAACTAAAATGAGCATTGATCTCCTGTTCTGAACATGCAGCCTGTTATGAGAGAATATCTAATCTAATCTGAGGATATTACCTACCATTATTAACCAGCAGATGGAGTCCTTGTATCACCTAAACTGCTGAGGTCGAACGCTGCATCAACTACATTACGTCTTTAAACAGTGCTAAAGGTTTGAACATGATGAAAAGACATATTTCACTCATCACCATGTGCGTTTAAAAATCATTAGCATCACATATACAATTTATAATGCAGTTTTCATTACAGAAACTGCAGTATACTGTGGAATTACTGAGTAAATACAATATGACACTGCATAGAATAATAAATAACTTCAACTGTTTGTCATTACACTAATAATTGACTACAATCATTCTTCATTACATCATTTTGCAGAACTATAATTGCACTTAAATTAATTGCATGTGATTTTTCACTTCTTTTTTTGAGAGAGCACCATTCAATCACAAATCGTCACTATCCTACGAAAACCACATACCTCCCTCCAAAACGTCCACTTTTTCAACCCTGTAAAACTGGGTTTTTGCACAAAGAATCATGCAAAAGCACCACTTTAAATCTTGTTTAGCCAGGGATGTGCTCATAAGTTTCTTGAAAATAAGTCATTCAGCATGGATAAGGAATAAAAATTGACTAACCAACTAAAGAAATCTTAGTCGACTAAGACCCAAACAACTGATGAGTCGACTATTCACAGGAGGCAGCCTTGGGTAGTCCAATTGGTTTTTAGATGGTTTATATTCTCAAACCATAAAAATCTTCCCTTTAAATGTGAAATGACGACATTTGGAGATAAGTGGTTCTCACTGGACGGTGATGAGATATGACTTCACAAAGAGGTGATATTGATTGTGTCTTTGAACATATTGCCCCCATACATTAAGTCTAATGCCAAGTGTGCATTTTTTAATTAGCCTCCAAGTTATGGATGATGCAGATATATCAATATCAAGCACAAAAGAGAAACCACTGCCCTGCAGTCTAAGAAATCCTTCATTCTGAATCGATCAAAACTTCCTTTTCGTTCTGACCACTAAGCTCTAACATTAGGACCACTCTCACGTCCTGCTGTTCCCTTTGTTTAGTCTTTTCTGTCGCTCTCAATGACGGCCTGACTGGCCCCTCCTGCCACCACTGAGACCTCGCCATTGGCCGTCTCCTGCCCTCTCTCCAGCTCCGCCTGCCTGGAGCTGTGCTGGTTCTGGTTGGGGTTGTTCTGGCTGCTCCACGACTTGCTCCTGCTGCGGCTCGGCTCTAGAGACTGCTTGTTCCCGCTGCCGTTCACAGAGACCTTCCCCCTGTAGCAGACTCCACACACCAGACCCAGGAAGGCCCGTCTCATCTCGCGGCTGGCCAGGGTGTAAATGATGGGGTTCATGGCTGAGTTGAGCACAGCCAGTGCAATGAACCAGTCGGCCTTGTAGAGGATGGGGCAGCGCTGCTTGCACGCCACATCCACCAGGAGCAGGACGAAGAGGGGCGTCCAGCAGGCGATGAAAACTCCAACTACAATGATGATAGTGCGCAGCAGGGACATTGCATGCTCAGAGTTCCTGTTCTTGCTCACCTTTCGGCTGCTGGACTTCACCAGGATGTAGATACGGGCATACAACACTGACATGGCTAAGAGCAAAACCATGAAAACTGTGATATAGAAAGCTACATATTTCTTAGTGTAGAGAGGGAGGATTGTGGAGCAGTCGGGGAGGTTGTTGAGGCAGTTCCAGCCTAGAATAGGCAACGCTCCAAGAGATATGGCGATCAGCCAGCATGTTCCTATGAGCAGAAACACTCTGTAGTTCTTGTTGGCATCATAAGGCCTCATTTTGATCATAGTCAGGTGTCGCTCTATGGCAATAGCCAGGAGACTGAAAATGGAGGCGCCAAGTGCTACAAACATGCTCCCTTCTCTGACAAACCAGAGAGCAGGTGAGAGCTGCAGGGTCTTCTCTCCTGACAGGAGCAGGTTGACCAGGTAAGCGACTCCGGCCAGCATGTCGCACAGCGCCAGGTTGCCGATGAAGAAGTACATGCGATTGTGGAACCGTTGGTTTCTCCATATCGCCACCAGCACAGTGAGGTTCTCCAGAACAATGAAGCTGCATATGATGAGGAACACGATGGTTTGGGTGTCCACGGTGCCTGGGCTCGTGCCAACTCTGGGCCGGTGGTCCAACTTTCCTGTGTAGTTGTAGTGGAGGTATATTTGAGGGTTGATCATCTTCACAGCACCGGCTGCTGACACTGGATGTCAGAAGTGAGCAAGTGAGTCCACCGTGTTCAGCTGCAGTGGAAGATGTGAGGAATGGTATTATAAAAAGCAGCAAATTTATAGTTTAATAAAGTGCATTAACCCAACAATCCAGCCTATATTGGTTTTATACAATGGGTTTAAACTGAATAATCTAGCTTTGTTCATTACTGTGGGAACAAAAGGGCTTTAAGATGAACAAAGACCTGCAGAAATAGTTCAAAAGCCTAAAGTCTGCACCTTAAAATACACCATGATGCTGTTTGTTTGTTTGTTGACATAGGAGTATTGGACCACTGCCCAAACTTCCAGGGACTCATTTAAAAATTCTACTGAATTTTTACTTTGACTTTTCAAAATTAAATAGCTTTACTTATCACAATCATATAAGCTACTTTCGACGTATTTAATTTAACTTTACAGTTAATTAGATGTAATTGGCTTATTGGTGAAGATTCAAGCGGACTACTTTTTCCCAAATTAGAGCCAACTTACCGTGGGATGCTCGCAGTCAGGGTTTAGCTGAAAGTAAAAGACACTCATTTCATTGCAGAGTTAGTCGATTCTCCGTGTTTTCTCGAGTAAATGTTGAACTTTAATTCCGTCTCATTCCTCGGCTCAGCGGCAGAGAGCAGTTCCTCATCTTTCTCTGATGTCTAAACTCCGGAGGAGCTGTCGACGGTTGGCTGGAAGTCACTCCTCCTCCCTCCTGCAGCCCGGCAGGCAGAGCAGGACGGGGCTGAGGGGTCATTTCAATTCATGAAGCAAATCAAAGCCAGCCAGGAGGTATGTGGACACTCATAATGTTTTAAACACATGTTGCGATAATATTGTCCCAGACATGTTAAAGAGAGTCCCCAGGAATATTGTTCAGAGTTGTAAAAGGAACATAACGTCACACTATTAAAATAATCGCCTAAGTCATTTTTTGTCAAAATTGTTTTTTTTTTTTTTTGCCTAAATCATCTCCTCATGACGCCGGCCACCTATGGTAAAATCGCCTACATCCTCAGTTGATCAGATCATGTGATTTTTGATAATGGCCTATATCAGGTGTGTGATTTAAGCGGATTTATTATGCCTAAATCACAATAAAATGTGACTTAGGCATTTTTTGAACATGCCTTTATGACTTAAGCAAGATATGGTAACACTTTATTTTGAAGGTGTCTTCATAAGAGTGACACGAGCGTGTCATAAACATGACATGGGCTGTGTCATGAACATTAATGACACTTTGAAGTAACATTAATGCTCATGCTACTTGTGATGTCATGTTTCTGACAGGCTTGTGTGACTCTTATGTAGACACCTTCAAAATAAAGTGTTACCATATCTTGCTTAAGTCATAAAGGCATGTTCAAAAACATGCCTAAGTCATTTATTTCTCTTAAGTTACATAATTTACACACAGTGTTATTACTATGCCAATAGCCATCCTTTGTTACATCCCTTTTGAGTGAAATGATCAATAAATGCCATATGTTACACTTTTGGTGAAGTTTTTTGTGTTTCCTGCAAAACTTGAAAAAAAATGAGTTAGGCGATTATTTTAACAGGGTGACGATAAATTCCATATCAACTGCTTCTTTTGTTATGTTTTTGAAGGAAATTAGCATTTATTATACATTTAGCTAAATGTATACCCTCAGGTTTTTGTCATTTATCGACACAAACATGATTTATTCAGTTGCTTAAAGGGCTTTTGAGTTTATGATTGAGGATAATTTAGACTAGCTTAGCTAGCTAAAGTAGCTTAAATTTCATTTAATTTAGATAATTAGTTAGCTAGCTTAAATCAATTCAAGCTAGCTAGCTAGCTATTCTAGCTATGTTGCTTGAATTAATTTCAATTGAAGCTATTTTAAATTAGTTTACTTTAGTTTAGATAAGATAGATAGCAAGATTAATAATAATTTAAGCAAGCTAGCTAACTGAAATTATTGTAAGCCACTTACAGTAGCAATATGGTTAGATTCAGAGATAGTTAATTGAACTTAATTGATAAAAATGTAATTATTTTGTGACACATTGGTAATTAAAAGACAAATGAGATAGGTAAAAAATTTTATATATAATACAAATCCAAAATGATATAAATCAACAATAACTTAATATATGAAATAAAAACTGAGAATAGAGACTTAAAAGCATTACATTTTCTGTGTTAAAATGTCTAAAAACAACTAGACCTATGTTCTGTTTTGCTGAGTTGCAATTTCTTTTTCAAATTTCTTCCAACAATGTCAAAACATACTAAATTCATAATTGCATGTCTGCAAGAAGCTCTCATAAATTGACATTTTATCCAGCTTGAACTCACATTTTTACAATCTTTAAAAAAACCCAAAACGTTATGTTTTTAACTACATATTTTACCCGCATGAAGGATTTCAGTCATTGGACATTTGGATCTTAAGTTGTCAGAGTAACAAGCTGAATAAATGTTAGCTCCGTTCGCTGCCCCTCCAGCATCAGTAAAAACATGAAACTGCTTTAATCTGTGTTTTTACTGGTTTTAATCACTGGTTCCATTTGTTTTGGAGAAAAGGAGCCCTCTGCGGATACTAAATACTACACTGAAGGAATCTTAATTAGGAAAAGCTGACTGCAATGACGGCAGTGTTGGTGGAAACACCAACTACCATGACACCATGATGCTATTTTGATTGAGAGACCCCTAGTGGCAGAAAATTACATATTATGTACTTAACTAAAACAAGGACCAAACTCTAATAATTAAATGCCCGGTAATATTATATGCAAAGTTTAGGGAAATTCTGAAGTCTGGGTGGATTTACATACACATCATAAAAATAGCTTATTTCAAGCCTATTGTCTGTAGACTGATTTCCCCTTTTGTGTTTCAACTTGACATAGACAAAAAAGAGAAATAGCGTGCATACAATATGCTGTAAGAGTTTAAGTTAAGATGACTGCAGCCCATCCTTTGTTCTGGTCCTTCTGTCGTGACCTCATATCCAGGAAGGATGGGCAGGGCTGGCAGCAAGGAGAGGGACTGAGAGAGTCTGGGAGGCAGAAAGACAGATGATGACTCTTTGAAATAGATGTGACAGAGTGGAATCTAGGTTTAAAACTTCCCTGACTGAAACTAAACATAAAATGACCAAAATGTGACTAAAACAATAAACTTTATCTTCAAACAAAGTCCAAAAATTGCACCAAGAATAACTGAGTCATGAGCATTGTGCACTGGATGTGTGCACTATGTGAATATGGCTAAAATGCTAAGGATCTTATTGCCTTACTTTATCCAGTGCCACACATTTAGCTGCTTGTGATTTTCCCCAAACTAAGCACATATTGTACTGTGTCACAGACCAAATCATTAAATAGTAGATCTCTTCCAGTGTCTGTGGTTATTAACCCAGAGGAATGTTTTGTGTGGTTGAATAAACAGCTGTGGTCTGGCATTGGTCCATTAGCATTGTTACAGTCACAATTCTCAGTCATTTCCTCTAGGTCGCACTGTGCCAGCAGCAATGGGAAAATCTCAGGGAGAAAGCCAAATAGTTACTCTGGACCCGCAGCAAATCTGGGACCAATCACAGAGTTGGTCCACGTAAAGGCAGCTGGATTAACAGACGGGGAACATGGTTGGAAAAACCTTGGGTTTTTCAGCAAACTACAGTGATGTGGGGCTCGCATCTGCATTTACATAAACTTTGAGCCAAATATGAAACCATCAGCAAGTACAAACCCATAATATGTGGTTAGAGTGAGTCTATGTCTATGTGTATTCATAGACTACTGAAGAGGAGCATGGGTGGAGGGTTTTCACTTTTCTGGGACCACCCTCACTACTCTGTAGGCAACCACTTCTTTGGTTTAGGCACAGCTGAATTTTCCTGTCATCTTTGTCAGCAGGACAGTAATTAAAGCTGTCTCTAGCTGCCATTTTCCAGCATCAGGAGCTGTACGTCTCCCCTGAATCATCAATGCACAGTATGTGTGATTTCCTGCTATTATAACGTTATATTACTTAAGTATATACCTACAAGCTGCAACCCATCATTTGAAAGTACTGTACAATAAAGCCTTCCTTTCCTCAGAGTCGCTGGCCTCACAGCTGGTAAAACCATTCCTCAGGGAAAGTTTCCACTGCTCATCTACAGTACAGCCAGCCCTGGACCTCATACAGTATACAGTTTCTGTGGGACACTGTCAGTGGTTGGAAGAAGTTTTGACATACTTTATTTAAGTAAAAGTAGCAATGCCACACTGTAGAACTATTCCATTACATGTAAAAGTTCTACATTAAAATGTACTTAGGTTAAAGTGCTAATTATGCAGCAGAGTACCCTGCCTGTGGTATATCATTATCAAGCAGGCTGAAAGATGAAGACAATGCGGAAGTGGCAGTTCCTCGAATTGTCATTTCGGTTCTTTAAAAACCAGTGGTCATTGTCACAGAGACTAACAATTCTTATTATATATGACAATTAGAGCTGGGCGATATGACCTCAAATAAGTTAACGATTAATTAAACATTTTACCTTGATTCCGATTAATGAACGATTATTTTGTCACATTTTTTGCCCTCAAAGTTCATTGACATGGTCTCTACTGTAAATATGCTCAACTTTATCTTTGTGATTTTAAAGAAATTAAGGAAAAACACAGATTAACTATTTTGTGGTTATTTATTGAATATTTTGAACTGAAATCAAAGCATCGCTTGAAATGAAAACGTCACATTTTAGCCAACCTCTCTAAAACAGTAGAAAATAAATAACTTGCACTTCTTGCAGTTTTTCTGCAGTGTTTGCATTTGACCTCTTTTTGTCCGGTGTCGTCTTCCATAAAGCCAAAATTTGTCAAAATGACCGACATGGCATTTTTCTTGGGTACTTTGGCTGCTTGATTTGCTTAGTTGGCTCAGTGTTTGAGTTCTCCTCCATGTTGCTTCCATATCGTGTATTGGACGTAAAGAATTAAAATAATTGTCATGGGCAAGATTACATCGGTTAGAGGTTCTTAATGACGGTTTAGATTAATTTTTGATTTATTGCTCAGCACTGATGACAATATTTAATTATTACCTCCACCAAAGAGGTTATGTTTTCAGGTTGAGTGTTTGACTGTAAGCAAGATTTTGAAAAACTATTGGTCCAATTTTCATGGAACTTGGTGGAAGCATGGGTGAAAGTAGAACCCTTTACATTTTGGAACAAATCTGAATCACAGGGCGCATATATATTGACTATTTTTCACTTTGGTTAACATTACGAGTAGAGGAATTGTGCTGCATCAATGTGGTGTCAGCATAATCGGATATGTTAGTTCCCAGTCATACTTAATGGCTCACCCGATCCATTTCCTTTGGTCTTTGTTGTCTAATGTAAACAGCTATCAACGATCTAAGCAATGAAAAACAGCATCCTCTTTGTAGCCTCCATATTGTTTCTACATTAAAACTTAAAGCTAATGGACACACCGAAGTCGTCGCTCTAGTTGTTACATATACATTAATGTATAAGCTGCAGTTTGATGTTGCAGCTGGTCAAGGTGGCGCTATAACTACTTCAGTTGGATATTTTTTTAGCTATAACAATTCTAAGACGAACATGTTCCACGTTTTTTTTAAATCTTAGCTTGTAAAGTAACCAATCTGTACAGCTGCCAAGTAAAGGAAGTAAAAGTACAATACCTGTATTGAGGTGAGAATGAAGTATAGATGTACTCAATAAAGTTAAAGTACCTCAAAGCTGTAGTTGTACAGCACGTGATTGAACTGCTGGACAGTTCATAAAAGCAAAATAAAATACAAGATTAAGATTGAATACAAGATATTTGACATATATTTGTATTACTTTAAAGAGCTTTGTACGGGATCTGCTTGCTGTCTGTAGATATGGATATAAAGCATGTAACTAACTTCTCTTGACTCCGGACATGGACTATCAGGATATTCATTATTAATCATAATGCAATATAAAAGCAGTGGGCACTTAAAAATCCCCACATGTATAAAGTATTCCACGGACATTCGTAATTGATCAGAGAGCAGTTTATGTGACTGGTAGCATAATAGCCTCTTGTTCAAAGCGGAAAACTAATGGTTAAATGAAAATGGCTGCATAGAATAAAGATAAGGACCCAGTGCTTTAGTAGTATAAGCACATTGCAAAATCTATTGGCCGGCATCACTGTAGCCATTACTTTGCCGGGGTTTGCCTTGTTCAAGCTCTCAACCCTTCATTAGAGTGCAGGAGCTGGGGTCAAAGTCGTGGGCAGTGGGCACATCCATGTGCAATTACATGAAAACCCTGCCTTTAATTTCACCCTCGCCATTTTGAGGCAAAAACACACCCCGAGAGTCTGGGCTGCAAATCTGAGGCGGACAGTCCCCTCCTGCCCTGTGGCTTTGTGGCGGCAGTATTTCTAGGCACGGCGGCCTCTTGCATGCAACTTAACAGAACAAGGCCTCGGAGACGTTACTGAGGCGTAATTTCAGCTGTGGCACAGTTTAGTCTAGGATCTGCCAACTTTGGAAGGCCACACAAACAGAAATAGGTCTTTAGTTCTGTCACTTCCTTTCGCTGCAGGGATATTTAGCACTCTTACCTCTCGTTCTTTCACCGTTAAGTGCAGAGCTTTTAATTTTCCATTTCATTTGTTTCCAGCTGAGAGATTAATCGGATGGTTTTATTTCAGTTCTGCCAATGGGTCTGACTTCAATAATACTACAGTGGCTCCTCGACAGACGATCCAGTGTCAAACTGGCTGACATTACTGTATGAGCATGAATTTAATGGACTGAAATCACTTAACACTGAACATGGAAAAAACCCAGAAGCCACAGTTTTTCTGTAGTAGACTCATTTTGAGGGCTTCCGTGATAATTGCACGGTTCCCAGCCAAGATTACTGCCTGCTCTGCTGCATATCAGCACACATGGGCTAATACTTTCCTCCCCTCCACATACATGCATGTGGCATTTAAATATCAGACATTTTAATATAGTACCATCGGCAACCAACACCAACATTTAAGCTTCCCATATGGAGACTTTTTACTGTAGTGTTATAGCATCTTGAAATTATTCTTTCTTCTGGTACCACTGTCTAATGATGCAACCTTTAGCAAGGGTTTGTATACTGTAACTTTATTAATGCCTAATAAATTATTTACTTGTGCTTCGTAGATCAATTAAGCCTTTAGGAAGAAAACATCTGGTTTTTCTAGGTCCTTGCCATATTTGACCCCTTTCTTTTGTAATAGTACACCTATATATTTATATTAAAGAGGGTTTTAATGATCAAGGTGGCAGGTGTCGATGTGAATAAGTTGTTAATGGTTTCACCAAAAAAAAATACATGCAGAAATCTAATGTATTTATTTCAACTTCTAAATATCAGTATTTCAAGATACAGCCTTAACAAATACTACTTTTCAGAAATAAAACTTTAATGCTAAAACATTAAATGCTAGAAGTCAAATGAAGAAATGGTAATTAAGTATAGATGTTACAGGTCGAAAATAAATGTACAATGTCAAAAATGAAAAACCCATGTGATTTTTTTCACAACCTAGGCTGCTATGGTCAGGGATCGAACCACCAACATTCCAATCAGTAGGTGACCGATCTACCAAATGAGCCAGAGCAGCCCCACAGTGCTCTGAAGTTGCTCCTATTGACTCCAAGTTAGATGACTAATAAGTGATCTATAAAGCATTAGTAGATTACTTATTAATGATTACTGAAGCCATTAGTTATAACTCTAGAAGACTGTAAATTCCCCTTGTATCACAATGTTATCTTGATTTAGTAAACCTATGGGGAAGTGATCAATCTTCACAACTTTGTGACATCCAACACAGAAGCTTTCTATGTATTTTGACTCTAAAGGGGAACTAAGTGGTTACAGTTTGTCCCTTCAGTGACTTTTCTCAGCAGTGCTTCATATTGTAAATGAAGCTCCTGGAATTTATTCTTGATCACACTGTCTTGACCTTATGTTGAGTCTTCTTTTCTTGGCCCTGATAAGTTGTCAGTCAGGCTACTACACCGCAACTACATTAGGCAGCGAGCTAAGCCGTTTCCTTTCTGTTGAGTGCAATTGCATTGGCCTTCCAGACAGTTAATGTGAGTGTGTGCAGCAGTAGTCCATTCATCACGAGGCTGGGCTTTTCTCTCTCAGACCCATTAGGTCTGCAGTACTCAGAAGCTTGTTGTATTGATGTCAAGCATTCATTGCTCATTGCCTGACTTACTGTTGAATGGATGGCTATTACATTGTCGTAAACCAGAGAGGAGTCTGGAGGGCAAAGTTCATATATAACCCTAAAGATAAAGGTCTTACATGTATTATATTTATTGATCTCTCTTTCAGTTGCTTTTCCCCACATCTCCTCTTGTCCCTTTCCTTATACCATCAATTAAAACAAACATTACGTTATATTAAGTACTAATGCTTTGCGTGACAGTACACCAACATAAAGTGTCTATATTCAGTGTACGGAGAATAAGACTGAAAGAATTACATACTGCACCTATAACCTCATCAACTAAATTTGCCGCAGTAGGTGTCAAACCTACAACATTTTCGCTTTAACTTGTTTGCAAAAAACTCTATTGTTATTTTAACCTACTAAAAGCTAACGCTGTCTGTGTCACCACAGTGAAACAACATACTATCAAAGTAGCTTTAAAAACTAGGCCAAGATCTGTTAATATTCACCTGTACTTAAACCACAACTAAAAAGGTGGAAGTTTAAACAGGTTCCCATTTTGTAAAAACAAACATTTCTAAATCATTTTCTACTTATGAAAGGAACCAAAACCAATATTTCATGAGTTTAGCTCGCAAGTTACAGGTGAGCTACATAAAAATGTTTACTTGGCTTAAAATGCTTTACAAATCAATGCTTCAGACGTCTCTGCTGTTCATTTTTCATCAATTGCTTAGTACTAAGCATATTTAAAATCAGTTATGTCTAAATTACACCAACAAAAGCCTCATTTAACACGTTCATATTGCTTATCTGCAAAAGTCAGATGGCTTGAGTTTTATATAATAAGATTATCTAAAGTAGATGTTCTGTTGGATCAATGACCTGTATCTCCACTTATGCCAACTGGACATTAAGGTGTTGCTGCAACAACATTGTGCAGTATTTTGTATTTATTTCATGTCTGCTATTTTGTTTTTCAATTAAATTAAGAATAACATGTATTTGTCATGTGAGATCAATCATTATACTAGTATAATATGGACCGACTTTCTCATCTGTTTACTTCCTGTAGGTGGAATCAATAAAACAGCTCTTGAGCTAGATAGGGCATTACTAAGATGTACAGTTAGTGTACAGGAAGCCATTATAGCTAGTCTGATTAAATGTAGTTGTACATTAGGCCATACTATAAACTCCTGCAGGTGATGGATACATATGCAAGATGCATGTCCGTATATGTAACTCACATATCCAGAGATATTAAAGCAGTTGAGTTGAGCATTGAGTTGTCTTTATTGTTGACATATATAAACAAATGAAACAAGAAAGAAACACAAAGCAGGTGCTGTCCATAAGAGAACAAATGGGCTCCCCCTAAAGTTGCACAGTGACCACGAAAAAGGCTTTTAAACTTTTTTGCTTTAATCAATCAATTCCCTCTCTTGTGGTGAAAATGGGAAAGAAGATATTCGTTCTTTTCAGCAACATCAGCATTGTACTAATTTGTGAGTCTGTACCAAAAGTAAGAGAGAAAATGTGCCTGATTTATGCTTTTAACCCTCCTGTTATGTTGTGTGTCAAATTGACCCATTTCAAAGTTTAAAAATCTGGGGAAAAAAATTGTTAAAAGCATTTTTTCATAAAAAGAAAAATGTAAAATGTAAAATAAAAAAATAAAATAAAAAATAATGTCATGTAAAACCATTGTATTTTATATGTAGGTTTCTCCAATGCACACTAAAAAAGTTTTGACATGCATTTTTTTATGGAAAACAAGTTAATTATCCTCATTGAACCATGGTCTGTGAGAGGTAAAGATCACCATTGCACTAAATATTGATTAAAATGGTTAGTAATGGAGTTATTAATTAAATATAAACAATGTTTATTGGGATTTTTTAGTTTCTGACACTTTTAGATAATTTAACATGCTCCTGGTCAAATTACTGCTGTCATAAAAAACGAACATAATAGGAGGGTTAAACACAGCTTTAAATTGAAAAACGACGAGTAAATAAAGAAATAATAGTGATATTTAATGGTTTTAAAGTGAGTCCAGCTTGGATGAACTTAGGTGATGTCTTGTAAACACATATAAGACCACCATAGTATCCTACCTGACAATCAGCTGTTTGTCTGTGAGTGTGTATATTTCCAGAAAGAGGTGGATGATGAGGATGATCAAAATGTCCACTTGTATTCTCAGAGTAATCTAATTTTAGCCATGCCATAAAATAAGGCCTGCTTCCCTGAAAGAGAACAATACCTCATGCGGCGTTGTCAGCTTTTGTGCCTCCATCACTTCATTGTTAAAAATAAATATGAATAACCTATAAAAGCAGACTCCTAATGGAGACATTCACTTTATTGTGATGTTTCCTTGCAGACGTATTATATCATATGCGTTGAGTGATTTGTCATGATTTTGACACATTTATTAGGGACTTGACCTTACAGGTGAAAATGCTTTATATAGTAAAACCTTTCAGCTGTGTATCCCTTTCTCTAATCCGTATACATATTTCATTACAGGCCATATGACTGGTGCCTTCCTGACTCGGGCCATCTCAGAGCACACACACACTCACACACTTACTTCAGTCTGCCATTGACGATTGTAGAAGGACTGTCTGGGAGACAGAGTAACTGTCTGGTGCCGGTGAACAAACGACTTAGAGGCCAGCTGACAAACTGTCTGCAGCTGAGAAAGATGCAGTCGCCATGGTGAGCATCTTATAATGTGTTAAGGGAGGGAAATGTCTTGCAGCATAATCTTTAATGCCTTAATCAAGCACCTTGCTGTGAAGTCAAAAAGCCACAAGAGACAGGAAGATAAATGTACTTCCCCATTCTTCTACTGTTGCAAAACTATTATAGCTAATTCACTTTCCTGCCAATATTACTAAAGTTTAAAAATAGCTATAGGCCTTTGTTTTGTCTACTCATACATCAGTATCAAATACTCTAACAGTCAAGAAATAATAGTTGAAAAACACCCAACAGCAGACAGAAACAGTTAGCAACTAGCTGGTGAACAAAGTGGAGCATTTAGCACCTAAAGACCAAGATATTTACCTCAGGTGTTGTAAAAGGACTGTAAAAAAAATGGATGTAGTCACTGTAATGCACAAATTGTTTGAGGACTTTGAAACCTGGATATTGGTGTTTTGGCTGTCACCATCTTGTTTTTTTTGGAACCAGAAGTGACCATATTTGGACAATACAGTGGAGCTGGGAAGATGGATGCTAAGTTATCAGTTAATGCTAGATTTGTTAGCAAGGTGCACGATTCAAAATGAATAACCTTCTCCGTAGAGTGTCTTTTAGGACAACCGAATGCTACAGAAAACAATTTTAGGAGACCAAAATGTTCTATTTACCTTCCATGAACTGAAAACACTAAAAGTGTCAAAGTTCAAAGACGAAAACACACATTGCACCGTGGTAGCAACTTGTCGAACACGAGGTAGCCCCATCATAGAGCATAGCCTACTTAATTGTCTATTTTACTCTCAAATGGACCATAATATACAAAACAAACATCATTCATTATTGAAGAAGACTTCAATCTAGCTATTGGGACCTTAAACTCATTAGGAAAATGTTTACTGAGGTCATAAATCAAGTGAGAAAAACATTAATTTCCTTAAAGACTTTTATACAGTCTGACTTATATTTTAAAAATAAAGCATGTTTAAAGCATTTCCACAATGACTTCCCTTTTCAGGCCTGGAAGTTAGTGCTTGGTGGAGATAAAACCGAGCCAGAAGGAGTCTACCAGGGCCTACCAGGCCCAGGGGCCCCGAGGCCAAAAGTCTCTGCAATGATGCTGTTGGCTTTAATTTAGGACCTGGTCTGTAAATCCTGTGTTGTTGAGATACTGTTGAATTTATTACTGGTAGTTGTGCTGTTGGCTTTGAGTGTCCCTGTGCTGTAAATCCTCTTGATATGCAGGTGATTGTATATTTTAGATAATATGCTGTTGGCATCAATCGTGGGTGTATGAGCTGTAAATCTTGTTGAGGTACAGGTGAATTTAGTTATTGTCCTGTTTGTTGCAAGTCAGTGAAGCTGCCCTGACGGGGAGGGGTGATTGTCTTTTATTTACATTTCCATGCGTACAATCACAATTTAATTCCATCAGAATAAATACTTTCCCTAGTAATATTACAGTCATTAAATCTTGAATGAGCACTGACATATTTGGAGTGCTCAGCAAACGTGGATGTCAGTCAACTGCTTTGTAATTATGTCATACAGCACATATTGTTCTTCGTGTTTGAGCTGTTGTCACAGACAAACTGTTTGCTGCTTTTCCAAGGCCCTTTGTTTAGAAGGTGTTTCCTCATTGGCCCCTCAGAAACCCCGCAGAGAACATCAGACCATGTTACCGCCAGCAGTCCCTCTGGTCTAACTTGTAGCTGCATTGTTTAGCTGCATTGTCACACAGCTTCCTCAAAGGATGTCTCATTAGAACACACACACACACACACACACACACACACACACACACATACAAACAGCAAAGGCTGTTGTGTATACCAACACGGGCTGTAGAGGATCATCAGGGTGGTGACAGAGTAGAAACAGAGAGAGGAACCCAGACAGGACTGCAGGTCAATAGGTCAGGAAGTCACACCTCGGGAGGGTTGGGGTTCAGGAAGTCATGCTCAGACACACAAAGACTTTATATACTTTGTCTTGTGGGTGTAAATTTTCCACGAACTAATTGTCTGTCCCTGTCTTGCACTGCAGTTACCCCACGCTCTCACTGATGACTGAGACCACCAAACACAGTTCACAGAAAGTACATTTCATTTCCTGCAAGTAAAGGTTTGTGGTCAGATAGCAGAGCAAAGCATGGGCCTGGTGGCGTAATGAGACAAAGATAAATTAGGTAAAGTACGACATGATTTCATTCCGGGTATTATTTTTCATTCTATAGTTTGAGAGTTATTTTTAATATTTGTGCCAAATATAGTGGAAAAGCGGAGCCTTTTTTTTTTTTTTAGGGAAAAGCACACATGTAACCATTGAACATAGTTTCAGGGTCTGGGTTACACTACTTTTTTATTTATTTTTTTATTTTTTTACAGTAATTGGATACAAAGCTGAAACAAATTGGATGACATGAAATTGCTGGTTTCAGCCTCTCAAATATCAAGATTTTCTGCTATTCTATTTTTTCAAAATGTCATATTAAATTAAATATCTTTGAGTTTTGTACAAAACAAGACATCGAAAGACATCACATTGGACCTTGAGAAACTGGGATGGACATTTTTTTAAACTTTTTTTCTGACATTTTATAGACATATAGGAAATAATCGGCAAATGAATCAATGATGAAGATAATCATTAGTTCACATTAATATTATCACATTAATAATCACTTATTTGATATATTACTAGTTGCTGTAAGAGTTCTTACTGCTTTCTGTCTTCAGATTTACTTTCGTATTGTTATTAGACATGTAAATCTTCATGTACATAAATTAAATCTCACATGTAGAATGTTAAATATGAATAAATCAATTATACCTACACTGGTGGTGGGGATCTTGTTTGAAATGACAGTGAAACACCGGAAAGTGCGGCATTGCAGATGTGTCCGATTTAGGATACAGTCTCTATAAATTAATTCTAAAACCCTAATCGTTTGCACTAGATTCCCCAGTACAGTAGGGGTTTTTTCTGCATTTAATTATTATGTTGGATTTCATTAAAGGATTTCTGATGGGGGTTTTACAATTATTATCTTTAGTGACGCTACTAAGCAGTTTACTTATTAATCCCCAATTTGTTTGTCTTGTGCAGGAGGACACCTGATCTACAGTTGGTGATAATAAGATACAGAGTTATGCGCCAAAGAAAACAGTGAAGAAGAAATCTGCAACATAAACATGCATGCAAACAATGGAGGATTTAAAAAATCTGAGTTGTTAGACCACATATTGCATATTGGTGAGTAACACTGAATATTAACTTAAATTTTGTTAAGACTGCACAGGACACCAACTTTATATTGAAATATGTGCAATCAAATAGGCCTTACCAGCTGCCAAGGACAAAAAAAAAATCAAAGTTGGAAAGGTGAAGAGGAATAGAAACTATAAGGGTTCTGACAGTTATATGAAAATTAAGCCAACCCTTCCAAAAGTATCTTTCAAGCATCACCTGCACACCTGAACACCAGTGCTTTTGAATATGTGAAGATATTTCCTGTCACTATTTTTATTGAAGCATTTAGAGTACTATTGTGTTAGTTATACAAGTTTAAATGAAGGGACACTGACAAAAATACATCAAATTGCAAAAAAAAGTAAGTTCAAATATGGCTTCAGACCCATTTAAAATAATCTAAACAGTGGCTGACAGCCTAACAAGTTATCACAAAACAATAATTAAGTTCCCAAAGAAAGAAATTCTCCTGCAAGGGTTCAAATGTATTTACAAAAAATACTTTGTTTTGAGCTGTTGCTTCCTGTGACATTTCATGAGTCACTGCTCACTCCGCTGAAGTAGGTGAAGAAGTTTATCACAGCAACCATTCATCACACCAATAAACCCTGTGCAAAGAAATAAGTGAAACCATCAGGAAGCAGCTGCTGCAGACCGTCTATGCCCCACATGAAAGGATGTGGTTTGTGCTGTATGTGTGTCCTAAAAAAGCCTCCACCACAGTCTCTTTATTATATGTCCTCAATATGTCCTTTCTATTATTTTACCAGAATCATAAAATAAGAAAAGAAAGAAACTCATCTACCACTGCTAAAACTTTTTTTATGACTCATTTCTTTTGCTACTTATGAATTAATTACCTTTGAAATTACTTCCAAACCCACTTCATTTCAGCAGTCTGAAGTCTGAAGTCAAATTAATTCTTGCCATTCTGTCAAACTTAAATCTTTAGCGCCCTCCAGAGGGATAAAGCTGTACTAAGATGGAAGGGATGATTCAAGCTGTGTGAGACTTTGTTACTTTAATGAGCCACTGTGTGGAAAATCATTTAAAATTGGGAATAAGTCAGCTGCAGTAATGTTTATTTAAATATATATATATATGTGTGTGTGTGTGTGTGTGTGTGTCGATTCAACAGTTATCTTAGACATTTAGTCTATGAAATGTCACCTAATGCATGTTCAGATAAACTTTTCATTTAGGATATTCTTCTTATCTATTCTATTAGAAAATATAAACAGTACCACTTATTTTCCACTAGAGGTCAGGGCAAAGAAACAGACGAGCACTTTATGAAGCACAACCGATGAAATGAAAGCACTTAAAGTCATTAAAACAAGTCGAGAGTTGTAACAAACTGCAAATAAAAAACCTTTGTGGTGATCACGCACTTAGAATAAAAAATAAACTCTCAATCAATAACAAAACTGCACCACAGTGAACAATCAGACTATAAAGATTTAATTGATACAGCTTTATGAAATATAAATTGTGATCAGACAGAACTGAATGTGTCTCAGCAGCATGATTGTCAGTATTATCGGATAATTTATTGATCCATTAATACATCTCTTTAAAGAACATTATTGTATCATTTTTTACTGTTTACCTGCTTTTAATGTCCTTCAAGTTGATTGTGTAATAACTTAAGTTGATTTAAACAGTTGTACAGAGCTCACATTCAGTATACTGGTGGAGTAATAAAATGCAAATTTGCTTTAATAATTATTCTCCAACAGACTAATGCTCACCTTCTAACAGTGATTAATGTAACTGTAACTTTTTCACTTATACTGACACTGTAAGTGTGGACTGGATAATTATTTTTATTTATTTTTATGATTATTATCCTGACACATTTTGCCTCCATCCCAACTTCCTGTCTGTCCTTCCCTCTTCCTCCAACATTTTACCCAAAATCTCAGTGTGTTATCATTTATTATTAATGACAAATATGTATTTCAACTGATAATTAATTATCATTATCAATTTATCTACCGATTATTTTCATGATTTGTCCATGAAATGTCCATGCCAGTTCCTCAAAGTCTAACTTGATAACTTTAAATGGCTTCTTTTGTCAGTCCTAAACCCCAAAGATATTCACTTTAATATGATATAAAACAGAGATATATTTATCAATTTAAATATATCCATATGTGAGAGGCAAAGATATTCACTTTAATATGATATAAAACAGAGATATATTTATCAATTTAAATATATCCATATGTGAGAGGCTGAAGATGGATGAAAATAACTTGCACAAAAAAACTTATCGCTGCAGCTGTATTTCAAGAACTTAAAACTGTTCAGGGCACAAGCGTAGCGTTGACCTCAGCAGGGATTTGAGCTGCGGAGCGGCCGAACATCACAGTAAATAATACCTACCTATTAGCCTCCAGCTGAGAAGCTGCCTCCTCCTGTGGTCTTATTTGTGTAGGTGTGAACAATATGCTGCACAGTGGCAGGTAGTGAACCCACTTTAACAAAGCTTTAACACTTGACTTACTGTATCAGTCTAATTTTACTCACCCTTTTATATGAACATGGACATTTAAATTGTTATGTAACGTCTTCGTCACCAGCATGGGGCCTCACCATTAACATCAATATTAATGTCGCTATTAAGAAACTAAGGTAAGGTCAGTTATATCTGCTAATATCGATCCCTGTCTAGCTGTGAGGTGCCTGACGGACACCTTTGCCTGTTTAGGGGATTAATATGTGGAAATAACTGAGATCATTTTGATACAGTTTTTAAAGAAGCATCAGCCATGTAGTCATAAATGAATGTTGAGTTTTATAGTAATTTATTGTATCAATGTTTGTGTTTTGAGCTGTTTTTATGTATTTTCTTGTTGAGTTTTGTGTATTTAAAAGACCTATCTGGGTATGTAAAAGCTGTGGTGTGTGGCTTTGGTCAGGGCTTATAATTGTCCCTAAAAAGATAAAGATTGGATAAAATAAAACATATTAAAATATGTCCTGAGGAGATTAATCTAATCGCATTATTTACCTTATCATTCTGCAGTAGTAGCAGCATAGTTTTATGCAAAATGCAAAAGTTTAAGAAACCCACATTAGTTTTAATAAAGTTAAATTGGAGTTGATGATTATTTTCGTTATAAATTATTCTGCCCATTAGTTTGTAAAATTCAGTGATGAATCATTTGTCCATAAAATGTCAGAAAATAGTGAAACATGGCCTGTGACGTCTTCAAATGTTATGTTTTATGCGGCCAACAGTCCAAAAAGGAAAATTATTTTATATTGTCATGTTGGACTAAGAAGATCTCACTTTTAAAAAGCATGAAATTAGCAGATTATTTAATTTTTGATTAAAAACATACCCCCCCAAAAATTAAATTATGATAACAGTGGATGATTAATTTTCTGTCAATCGATTAATTCATTAATAGACAATTCGTTGCAGCTTGAGACCTAATACTGGGTTAACTTTCCTCACTAATCATTGAGGGAAAACCAATCAGAAAAAGACAATTTGGCTTTTTTGACCCACTATTTTTTAATATTCCGTTGGGTCAATTACCCAAATTAAAGTATAGAATAGTTGCAAAACTATTACAATACATAGTCTAATTGTATTATAATAATAATGTATTTTATCCCGTTTTCAGGATCCTCACTGACTATGTATTCTCTCCCTCTTAACCTTAACCGTCATACCTAACCCCAACCCTTAACCTTAAAACCAAGTCTTCACCTCAAGCAGTGCTTTGAAGGAGTGAATATGAACTTCACTTTCCAGAAATGTCCTCACTATCAAAGGTCTAAATCTCAAGCCGGTCCTCACAAGGACAGAATAATACGCACACACACACACACACACACACACACACACACACACGGAACTTGGTAATTTTACAAAAATAATACACTCAAAGAAGAGAAAGGGTTCAACATTTAGTGTCTTTATAAAACAGATTTGCAAAATATAGCCAAGGCTCATTCATTTAAATATGCATAAATAGCAAGAAAATACTTTCCCATTTCAATTCAAATCATTTTTGAACTTCTTTATACACAAATCGGAGATGAACATTATATGAAAAACGGGGCTGAAGCCCTCTTGATTTGTTGCAGCAGAGAAAACACAAGCATACTGTATAAGCTGAAGCGGCAGTTTGATTAGTCAGAAATATACATCCTCTGAAGACACATATTCATAAACATTAAAACAAAGTCTTATTCAAGTCTGTGAAATATCAAAGTACACATCTTTGGATGGATGCCTTTTTAAGATCAATATATATATCATTTTTTACATCATCAGCAACGCAACCGTAATTAACACCACCATGGCCAAAAAGTTTATGTCTATGTACAATAGTGCAGACGAGGAGCTTAAATCAGAACAAGGCAGTGAAAGGATAATAACACATTGTCTAATGTCCTGATTTATTAGACTTCAAGTGGGTTCCCTTTGTGTTTGAATATCATTAAATAACCATATTAGGATCAAAAATGCTTACAGGACAAGTGCCAGCCTACGCCCTGCTGTAATAAACTGTCTTAAATGTTTGTTTTTTGAAAGCACTGGTCCTGTTTAACACTTAAAACTGTGATTTGTTTATTTTTGTGTTTATTTAAATTGTATTTAATTAATTTATATCTCCTCCTCTTCCCTTTGAGACTGAAATGTTATAATAACTTTTTTTAAATACATTTTTGATTATTTTTGAACATGTAATAATTGCTTTTACATTCATCATAGTCACTAATTTAACATTTTATTAATAGTTCCTGTTCTGATTTGTAGTTTTATATTTTCTTGCATATGAATACTTTTCAGTATAAACGCCTCATCTCATCTGGCTTCAGAGGACATTGTAGAATTATGTAGTTTTTGAGTTAATAGCATTTTCGACCACCTTGTAGATAAATAATGCAAATAATATATATAACAGCATACCGATATGTTTTCCTCATTCTGTTTGCCTCCTCTTAAAATGCTATCGAAATATTTGTAAACAATTATTCAACATGACATCTGTGAAATTATTTAATTAGACTGTGTCTTCCCAAAAAAAAAAGAAAAAAAGTCTGTTTTACTACTGCCACATCAGCAGGCTTCAAAGGTTCATTGATCTCACTTTCACTTTTTAAAAAGGTGCTTTAGCTTCCTGGAGCAGAACCGACACAGAGATTAAAGACTTTTCTTTCTTGTCTTTTGTGTGTTTTTTCTTCCACAGTTCACTTGGCCGGCTCAGGGATGGGTGGAGCACGCTCCAGTCTCATGGTCCAGGGGTCAGAGGTCGCAGCATAAAATGGAGAGTGGGTAAGCACTTCTTCTCCAGCCAGGGCGAAGGCAAACACTCCTCTCTGCCTCCCCGCTCCCGCCTTCTCCTCCTCTGCGACATGCTTCCCCTCTGCTCGCCGTTCCTCCCTGCTCTCCCTGCCCGCTCGGTCCCCGCTCTTAAATCCCAGACCCCTGTTCCCGAGCATCTCCCCAAGTCCGTGACTCTTGACTCCCTGGTATGCGGGGCTCAACCCGTTCTCCTCAAACCTGTTGGGGGCGGCAGAGGGGGGGCACAGGAAGTTGCTGGTGGGTGTAGACCGCCAAGCAGCTGGCTTTCGTCCTCGACGGGGGCGGGAGATGCGGCAGCTCTGCCTCTTGATGTGTCGATGTAGGTGGTCGGACCGTGTGAAACTTTTGTAGCAGTGCTCGCACTGGTACGGACGGACGCCTGTGTGGATTCGCAGGTGGTTCTTCAGGTCGTAGTTGTGGACAAACTTGGAGTTGCAGTGAAGGCAGATGTAGGGGCGCTCACCTGTGTGCTTCCTCATGTGGATTTTCAGTTTGTCTTGTCTGAGAAAAGAGCAAAACCACATGTTTTCATACAGTGTTTTGTGTGTGTAGAAGTTAACATAAATTACAACATTGCATTGATCTTGTTAAGTACAAGTGATCTTAAAAGCAAAATTGTCTCCGTTAACAACAGTAAAGTTTTGCTTTAAAAAATTAGGTGGAAAATCTGCCAAAGCAGGAGGATGTTGGTGAGTGAGATATCACTGATGCAAAGAAACCAGCGGAGGGGGCTTTCCACTTTAAACTCTTTGATATTCAGATATGGTAAAAAACACATTAACCTCAGTGAGATGAGCATAGGGTACTTTTCCGTTAACCCTGCCGTTCTACATAACCTGCTGCTTTGAAGTTAAAACACAGAGGAACAGGAAGATCTCAAGTTCCCCGTGTGGCTTAATAATACAAAACACTTGAAGTGAAGTGATGATGAGGTTATAAGAAGTACAGCTTCACATACCTGGTAAATCGTACTTCACAGATAGTGCACATGTACGGTTTCTCCCCCGTATGTGTCCTCATGTGTCGTGGAAGTTTCCCAGCTCCTTGGATGACCTTGTTGCAGATGGGACACTGCTGCGACGCTTTGGGCTTCATCTTCCTCTCCTCCTCCAGCTGCCAGGGAGGGAACAGCGCCCCCAGGTGGGAAGCAGAGCTCAGAAAGTTCAGATACGACCGGAAGTCAGATTCATCTTTTATGGGACCCAGAGCGTGACCTTCTGACGGTGCTGACCCAGCGTTCATGCTGCTGCCAAGGCCCGAGCTGACAAAGTCCTTCAGGAAGTTGCCGTGGAGCAGACTGAGTGGGATTTCCTCTTTCATCTCCTCCTTTATGATCTCTCGTTTCACAGCTAGATCAAGGGGCCTGGAGGCCTCCAGCGGTGCAGAGGTGGGGAAGGTGTTGGGGAGCCTGGTTTGCGGTGAGGCTCCGGTGTGGGGATGCTGGTGGTGGCTGGGGTCCAGGAGCTGCTTGGGGAAGGCTGGGAACTCAGCGGCCCACATGGAGGGGTAGAAGCCAGGGAGGAGAGGGGAGAAGTTGGCCCTCCTGTCCAGTGTTGACATACGGGGGTAGAGGCCCTCCTGGAGCAGAGACTCGATGGAGAAATCCTTCAAAGCCCGACTCTCCATACTCTCCTGCAACACAAGACGGCATCATCAGCTTTTTGAACTTGAATTATTTTACCTTTTTAAATACAATATGAGTAACAGAAATATGAAAATATCCAGTGAACTACCTGTTTTCCTCTCATGGTGTCCGGAGACTGTGACTGTGACGACTCTCTGTGCAGATCAAACTGCTGGTGGTACGTGGAGGTGCTGGGAGGAGGCGAGTCCCCCGTCCCCGGAGGCGTCTGCTCCCCCCTGCTCTCCGACGACTGCAGCGACCTCTCGCTGACGTTGTCCTCCTCGTCCTCCTGCTCATCCTTCCTCGACCCCTCGTCCTCCTCTTCATCCTCTTCTTCTTCTTCCTCCTCCTCATCTTCCTCCGCATCCTCCTCTTCCTCTTCTCCCTCCTCCCCTCTCCCTCCTCCGCCTCCTCCGCCGCCTCCGCCCCCGCTGTCCATGATCTCGAGGCAAACGTTGATGATGCAGGGAATCTCCAGCATCTGAGCTGCGTTCAGGATCTCTTTGACGTTTGATGCCGTCACGGTCAGAGTGGAGGTGTAGGCAAACTCCAGGATGGCTGTGAGAGAATCTGGTGCCACAAAGTCGATTTCGTACACTGCCGCTGCGTGATGGTGATCCCCACCATCACCGGTGGCCACTGTGAAGAGCTTCTTGAAGTATTGGCTGCAGGCGGCCAGAACGGAGCGGTGGGTGCGGTACTCCTGGTCGCGAACGATGAGGATGACATCGCAGAGCAGCCCGTCACGCCGCTGCTCATTGAGGCTGCAGAGAACATCGCTGCTGTGATTTGGGAAGGGGATCCCGATCAGATCCTCTTCTCTGTGATGAACCATGCTCCTCTCTCTGTCTCTGATGCTGATCTAGAAAGAAGGAACAATGAAGTTTAGTGACACTGAAATAAAAAGGTCAAACTGAAAAAGACATAATTCCGTTGGACCTACATTTTGCTCTTAAAGCCTTCATTAATCTTCACATTTATTTTTTCACTTAAAATCTTTAGTGTTTTGCATCTCATGTAATATATAAACCCACGGTGATCTTTCAAAAGCCTGCAAGGTCATTTATCACAACAGTTTTGAAGGTATTTTAAGAATCTTTTGAAAGTCTGTCTGGATGAAAAATATTCAGTCTGCCACAAAAAAGACTTTTAACACATTCACAGAGTTGCGACTTCCTATTAAAAAAGCAATTTTGTACAGCACACAAAAAACATGACAGGGCTATTATGTATAATCATAATTTTTATTATTATAAAAAAAACATTTATATAGATAATACTTGATACCTTAATAGTGGTTCATGTTGTATGATTGTTCTCAGGTCTCTCATGTAAAAGAGAATTTGACCTTTCTGAATAAATAGATAAAAACAAATAAATAAATTCATAAAAAAATACAATAAATAATGAAGAAATAATAATAAAATAATATAATATTTATAAATACAAATCTAATAAAAGATAATAATAAATAAAGATAAAAAGATAGAAAATAAAGATAATAATAAATAAAGATTAAAAAAGATACAAATAAAAAATGAAGATTAAATAAAATAAAAAATAAATTAAGCTTAACTAACTTATTAACAAGGAAATATGCGACAAGCGCAGAATCTCTGTTTGGATTACAAACAACTTGGAAAAGGAGTAACAAAATCCTGTTGTGCATCTTGTTGAAAATACCTGTAGATTATTAAACCATGGATAATTTAATGTCGTCTTTGATTTCCTGTTGGTATTTTATGATTGCTCGCATTCATTTTCATGATGAAAATCCACAGTTTGTTGAAGAGTTTTTATCATTAACTTTTTAATGACCAGAGGGGATGAAGCATCACTTGATTTAGCAGCAGGGTGGAGGAAATGCCAACAGGAAGGTGATGAGGTCATGTTAAAGCAAATAATGAAACGCTTCATCGCTCTAAAACATTGATTTAAAAAGTGTGATAAGAGTAGCAAGTGATCCAGTGTCATAGATGACAGGCAGTGTCCGTTCATTAGATAAAGGATTTTCAGAAAAAGCCTTGATATGTGTATAGACTGCGGCTCTTAACCAAAGCTGATATTGTTAACAACAATGAGTGACAGTCTTGCTTTATTAAAATATACTGTAGGCATGCTTGTTTGTGTGCCATCTGTGCAGCAAAGGCAACAAGTGGTAAATACAGCATGTCTCATTTTGAGCAAACATCACATCGGGTAATATTTATTCTTGAATGTGGTATCACGACTTCTTGTGTTGAGACTGTGTGAGTTAGGGAAGCCCATCATCTTGATAAGACGTTAAACAGAGCTGACTTTTTCTTGAAATAATATTTTATTTTTGCTGTTTGACACTTGGTGAGAGTGAGAGTTTCTATGATAATGTCTGTCTTGTCTAACTCTCCCAGATACGTGCACCGAGCAAGCTGATACATTCATTCGAACAATACAGTGACTGATTGGGATGTGGTGAGAAACGAAAAGAACGACAAAAGAGGTCAGATCGTACTCTAGATACTGTATCCTGTCAGAATGCTTGCTTATGCAGTCTATCCTCTTCACACTCATGTGTTTTCCTGCACGGTGACTAAAAACTTGATATTGTTTTTTCGATTCTCGCACGTAAAAAGATCTCTGCTCACTTTTCTTAAAAGCTTCCTGCCACAGCTGCCTGAGTTCCTACCTGTTGATTCACTGTGCTGTTGTTTACAGATAAAACTTCCTCTGGCAGGGTGCTCATTCATTCACATCTATGAATAGAGCTTAAACTTAGCCGTCCACACTTGGTGGTCACTGGAGGCATGTGTAGATAAATACTTTGAAGCGGGGCTCGCTCACCACAGCTGCATTGTTGACTGGCTCTAAATGGGCCAGGGCTGAAGCCACACACACACACACACACACACTCACTCACTGAGCGTCTTGCTTTTGTGCTGCAGGGGGATCACACCAGAGGAGGAAGAAAACATAAAAAAAACTATTTCAGAAAATCCCTTAATTCACCTGCAGGTATACAACTTGGATACCAATCTTACATGTAGTTTATTCTTGTCGATCTTGTTGCTAGGTAACTGTTGCTATGTTCATGCCATTGATACAGTGTGGTCATAATTAAAATGTCTATCGAGGGGGCGGAGGTATAGGACATAGGCCCACAGACCTACTACACAGAAAAAAAAAAAAAAAAAGGAAAAAAGAAAAAGCAGGGCAGAGAAAGTTGTCAGCTGATGAAATTAAGATAGAAATATTGAAAATTAAAAAGAGAATCTGTCTGTTAAATGTAATACTGTACAAATAATCTCAGGTAAAACACACAACATAAAACTGTTTTCACTTATTCTGTTGTGCAGATTAATACTGCCTGTACAAAGATGGAACAATATCCTTTTTCTGTTATATTTCACACCACAAGTACAACATCCATAAAAGTAATAGCCTGGGTAGAAGGTGAGAGAATCTCCAGCGAGAGAGCGAGGGAGAGATCAGATGGCCCTAAAAGTTCCCTAACAGGTTGCACAAACACCAGCGGAGGGGCCCCTCCCTGTAACAGCCTGCCAAGGCAAACAATAGTGCAGAGCTTGGAACAACACTGAGTGGATAAGAGGGAGAGAAAAGAGTCTGACTGGGAGGGCTTGGCGAACCCACTGTCATTCGTTTGCTCTTGATCCATCCCACCCACTCCTGGAACTATGAGACACGTGCTGCTGTTGCTGTTTGTTCGCCTGGTGCCCCAGCGCGCACCACTCCCCTCGGTTCCCACTGTTTGCCTGCCACTAGCTAGCGCTAGCTCTTAGCGGCCGGCCCCTAATTACAATGTGGAGAGGATCTAAGGAGGATGTGCCACATAGACAGGGAGGGGAGGAGGGCACAGCTTTCCCACCACAAGGTCCTGGAGCGACATTTCATCAGCCAAACAGCCTTAACCCTTTACAACCCCCCACACCTCCCTCCACCCATCGGAGCAGCCAGGGTGGGGACGCCTTGTGAAAGGGCTCTGATAATTACTGTTTAAGTCATTTGGCTCTTTATCCATCTCACTCCTCCAGTAAAGTCATGGAAGGACAACCCAACTTTTTCTTTATTGACAGAACAGACTCAACAAATAATTGTCTGGCTGTAACAGCCAGACGTGGGAGGATATCAAATGTAATGTCTTTATTATTAATAACTGCAATTCATAATATTATCAAATAATCATCAAATTATTCTTTAAACTTTTAAAATGACATTAAAGCATTCCGGACCATTTTTTGTAATTCTGCAGGTGGGAACCTCTTTAGTTTGGAATCAAAGGTGTTTCTACACGTCTGATTTAACAAGCTGAGCCTTGAGCCATGGTGATAGGCTCAGGACGTTGGAATGACTGGGAGGATGCAGGCTCCACTGTTGTTTTTGACTCGGGTGTCCCAAGTGGGACACTGACTAATGGACGCTGGTATGAAGTTTGTGTGGGCGCACACACGTTGAAAAAGTATTTACTTATTATTTCTGTAACCACTACTTATATATTGTATAGTTGTGTAGTATTTTTTACATTGCTGTGTTCAAAATTTAAATTTAAGTTGTCAAACAGTTGAAGCTAAAGTATACCTCTGACTGGGAGGACAGCCAATCATACTTCAGGATAATGGGATGACACTTGCGGTGGCCAATTACATTTTAAGGGTGGCCACTCCCTGGAAATGCCCCTGGCAGGTTCCCCCCCTTGTGGCAATTAACCACAATCAACCTATTGTGAGTGTTTTTTATTGTGATCCGTGTTAAAATCGTTATTTGTCCCATCCCTGATAACAACCTGCCATTATTAGGTGACACAATTCTTGAATAAATAAATAGTGAGAGGCATATTTTGTTGCAACCATCAGCTGGGGCACCTATTTCTGTTTATCACAAATGTATCACTGAATTCATTTTCTTAACAGGAATTAAATGCGTGAAAACTATTCATACCAATCTCGATTATTAAACTGACCTCTAATGGACAGTCTTGCCTTTCTGTCTGTCTCTCTTTCCGCCTGCCTGTACCGACCACGTCTCCTCTCATGCCTCACTTAGTCACTAACACTTTCAACTCAGCACTCCCACCCCAAATTATGTGTCACCTCCATTCAGTGTCGTCTTTCTCCCAAGAACTTCATCTGCTTTCCGGGCTCTGACCACCACCACCACCTCCTCCTCCTTCTAATCATTCTCCTCTTCCTCCTCTCCTCCTCCTCCTCCTCTCCCTGTCCCTGTTGCAGCTGTATCATCATTATGCCCAGAGTAGAGCGGCTAACTTGTCCCCAGCCCTGACCGCTCAGGCCACAAATCAGCAGCTAATGTCCATCTCAGCCCTTGTCACAGGCAGACACTCATTTGGCCTGTAAGCTACAACACCCAAAGCCTAGTTTATCGCTGTCAGGCCAGTGCATCCACCTGACCCACATGCTAAATCACCAGCAGCCAAAGTTTTACCCCTGTCACCAACCGCCCATAGCAAACACCTGCTAAACAACTGTCACAGACGGACAATTGCACGGCCAATAATTTACAATATTGACAGCCAAAATCCACCCCCTTATTAGGAGAAGACATTCATTTGACCTACTGTGTAAGCTAGTCCATTATCACCAGTAAAACACCAGTGCACCTGTTTCTCCAGGAGACACTTGTGGTTGGAGTTTTAAATGACAATTGTCTGGAGCCTATAGGCCGCATAGGGGAGTTTTTAAATCTTAATTGCTGTCAACTTTAGCCGGTTAACAGTATATAATGCCAGTTAGTTACACAAAATGGGATGCCTTTATATCTTTACAATAATGATGAAATGTCAGGGCCAAATTTGAAACATTTAACTGCACAAGTTTTGGATGAAAGTTGAGGCTTGAAACTTATCTGAGGGAGTTTATACACAATTCGGTGCACATTTATTCCACATTTACACTGTTAAAAACAAATTATGTGGAAGAAAATGACTGTGCTGTAACTACAGATTGAACTATAATAGATATTATAATTTTATTTAAAAATCATCCTCAAAGCTGAATACATTTCTAGCAGCATAAATGTCAGATTCGTTTTTCATTAAAGTTTCAACAACTGTAACAATAAATTAATTATTAGATTCATTGTTCACTGCTATAACTTCAGCAGATAATCAACAATGTATGCCTTTAAATAATACCTCATTTGTATTTAATAGAAGTATGATATAATGACAATATGAGTTTTATAATGATAATATTTAAGGGAAAACATTTGGTCTGGTCTTATGAGATCTCGCTCGGCTCCTTAAGGAGACTGTTTGCCCTAAGTGTCATCTCTTGAGCCTTCAGGGGGGCCCACAGCCACACACCATTATCTCTCTCACCCCCAAAGTAAACAAAAGTTCATGGTACACTGCTGAATATTGGTTCAGTGATTAAGATTGTTGTTTTTAGACCATTTTCCATGTAACGGATGGATCATTTTCGTAATTTTACACCACCTTCTGTTTCTTTACGTCTCAATTTTAACCAAATAAAGACTCCCCAAACAGAAGAAAGTTCTACTCCAGAAAGGTGCACTATATAATGAAAAAATTATAATTTTCTGAAGCAGGAATATAACTTCAATTTTATAATAATGAATTGGTTAAAATGTTTAATTTATTTGTATTTTTCTGATATTTAAAAATGGATCAATGACAAGAAAAAGTTGTTTTTTATAAACATAATCACAACGAGAGAAAAATAAAGATATAAAAAGCATCAATTGACAGAAGTTAAAAGCCTTTATTACACACTGACAGGTGCAGGTTAAAAAGTGACTGCAGCTAATGAGATATAATCAGAGTTACAATATGTGATTAAGCAAACCTGTAATTGGTATATGACATTGATCTGTAATGCATTTCCTGTCACAGTTTGTGAGCCTGTTGAGTAGGTGTTTAACTCCAGGCACTCTTAGAATGGACTTAGTAAATGTTTCAGTTTCCGACACAATAAACCCCTTTTTTTTAATATATTTTTATGCGTAGATCTTATTTTGCCACTTTGTATCCTGCATTTTTAACAGTTGTTTTTTATTAATATGTGAATGGCAAACAACTGATAAACAATTTTAATGGTATTACTGGTCATGGCATTTTGTAACTACATGAGGTAAGAAGTCTATAAGCTGGCTGACAACAAGCCTGTTGTAAACAGTAATTTGCAGCTCAACCTCAAATCCATAACATGTTTTTATTTCATCCCCACTCACAAACATCCCCTTTATCTTTATGAATTACCTGAGTATTTATCTCGGATTTAAAGCAGAATGTCGTATAGATATGGAATATCTAAAAGCGCAGTGTGTAATTACTGCTGGAGACAAAACACATACTTAAGCGCACTTAAACTACTATGTTTGACATTTCCATGTGATGCTATAAATGCTCATGCTATTTCCAGAATTTTTACAGCACAATATTTACGCTGCAGCCTAAATAATTACATGAGTCATTAAGTGACTTTATTGACCTGTTTGCACCTTGTCAGGCCTTTATGATGCAGAGCAGTTAGACTACAACACTCGTATAAACACTCTTTACATAGTGCTGCACGTGTGCTCGCAGTAACGCAAGTGCAAGCTTGTTCACACACACACACACACACACACACTCTGAAACAATGTGACAAATTATTACGGACATATACGCACAGACACACACCCATGTGCATGCTTCAAAACTCTGGCTTCCACATAAATTCACACATGTCTTGATACGTTCAGCAGCATTCCACAGCTTTCAGCACCCGTCACCTACCGTGCCTTCAGTTTCTTGATTCCCCTCACGTGTCTTTGTATTTCCAGACTACTAAGAGGCTCTGTTGCTCCTCGCTTGACCTCTCAGCATTGCCCTTTTTAATTGAAACACAGCTGCCTCTCTCTTTTTTGCCAGTCTGTCAATCAGTCAGCCAGGCAGTCAGTCCATTCACAAGCTCCTCACACCGGCCGTGGATGCCCATTCACAAAAAATAAATTAAAAAAAGAAACACCCGAGGAGGAATATCCAATGAAGAGGAGCAAAAGCAGCGCAACAGAGGAGAGCAGAGTGTGATTCTTGGGTCTGTCTGTGTAGCAGAGTGGCTAGTGTGGAGTTAAGAGTCAGGCTCACTGTTGTGTGTGGCTCATGTAGGACGAGCGAGAGAGTGAGAGGAAGGGAGGGAGGGCAGCAGCACTGCGCTGTGGAGATGTCGCACCACTAGTTTTTATAGCAGGGTGGGTAGCTGGAAGATAATAATACCCCATCCTCCTCCACAACACAAGTTTAAGCGCACTGTGTAATAAGCCCATGGCGCAGACACCCTCTGATTTAGGTCAGACAAAATGAATTTTTAGTTGTGTTTGAGTGGATTTTTGGTATAAAGGGACCGGGGCAAAGAAACTCGAAGGGGTTGTTTGGGGAGACAGAGGGAGGGTTAAAAAAGGAAAGGAGAAAAAGAGAGAAAAGTTGGAAAAACTATTTTGTGCACCTCTGTTGGTTAGTCTCAAGCTGAGATGAAGAGATGTACAGGCATAAAAGTAGCAACAGAAACACAACTGCAACTTAAAGCTGATTAGTTTCACTTTTACACCTGTTAAAAATGGATTCCTGATAATCTCTCTTTTCTCTTAAATGTTCAAAAGTAAATTATATTATCAAATTTAGATTAAACAAGCTTTCAGAGACCTCTGTGCATGTGTTCAGACAGAAAACAAGGTCTTCGCTGATCAAGTGTAACCCCAAGAAACACTCAGTCAAAACAGACTAATTACTGAAAACACACTTTGGTGTTTAGCACCCTCCATTCAGAACCCTATAAAACTGGCTGATTCAGTCAGTGGCGTTAAATTGAAAGGAAATATTACTTAAAAGCTGACAATATGTGAGACAGAATTGAACCACAAACTCTGAAAAATACCACAAGCGACTCACTGTGTGCAGACTTATTTTCCTTTTTGTTGAGACGCTTTTTTTTCTAAACCAAGGTTTTCAAAAACCAGGTTGAAGAGAGCAGAAGGCCAACGTTAGATTCCTGTGTTGAGTCAGAAAGCCGCCGAAGCAGGGTAACAGTTGGTGAGCACGCCAGCACCACCTCTATCTGGAGGAGGAGGAAGTTTAGGCACAAAGGTATAGAAATAAGCCATTCTGTATAGACTTCAGTATAGAAGAGGAAGCCTGGTTAGCAGGTGTTTGGGGAGATTTTTCAGCACCAAGAAAATATGGAGAGAGTTTGCTGTAACAAGTTCATGGCAACGGAATATAATGGAACAGAGCAGGGCTTACAATACTGCTTCCTCAGGTTGTGTCAAAGTGTGTGTGTTCGTGTGTGTCTGTGTGTGTGTGTTTACGACATAGCAAGAAACAAAGAGAGAAAGGAAAATGGAGATTGTCTCCTTTGCTTTCACGGACAGGCCAAATGTTAGGACATGGCACATTCACAGGATCTGAAACAGCCATTGGACTTTGCTGTATGACATCATTAATCCACACCCTTTTTAATACTTTTTCCCCTCAATTAATTTGGCTTACAAGAGGAAGATTTCACTGCCTGAGTGATACATTTTAAACCTAAATATATAATTTTCTGACGTTCGGGCACAAAAGATGGAGTTGAAGGCTGAATTTTCTCCTCTCCAAAACAAATGGACCCAGTCATTAAAACCGGTTAAAATCTGTGTTTTTCCAATGTTGTTTGGTGGACAAAGGACATCCTTGAGGGGCTGTGAGGTGAGCTGCCACTTTTGTTTCTCAGCTTGTTTCTCTGATAACTTAAGCTCAAGACGCTCAGGAGGTTGTCTGGGTGCCAAATTATCCATAGAGGTCTCGTCCTCTCCAAAACAAACTAAAATGCTGATTGAAACTGGTAAAAAAACAAAATGAAGCAGTTTCAGCTTCAAAATATATTCATACCGTTAAAATAGGTAGTCAAAAACAACCAAGATTTAAACAATGTACTCTAAAAATGTGGCTTAAAACTGTATAAAAAATCAATTTATGATTTTTCAGGCAGAAAACCATATGCTTAAAGGGAATATGATGACACTGAAAGGCCACCAAATAAAACAGGCCGTTACTCTGATTAGAATATAAATATTCTAAAATATATATTAAATATAATACATAGGTCTAGTCTAATTTCATTGCATAGATGTGACATATTATACCTTTAAAGAGGACTCTATTTTATCTGACAGACCTAAAAACAAAACATGGGTACACATAATAAAACTATATTTGATAATATAACATACAATTAAGAAAAAAACCTAGCAGGTCATAAAGGTAGAATCTGCAGTCAGCCATCTTAGTGGTTACTGGACCTTAAAATCTACTGAAAAATTTCTAACCATCCATAAATCATAACCAACAATCAAGCTGTGGAAGCAGTCAAATTGTGTTGCGTTAACCTCCACAAACAAGTAGACATCAGAGTGTACATCAGACTGCTATGCCCACTTCCCCTTGGGGAAAACATGGACTAAAGCAAACCGCAGCCCATGCCCTGGTGGTTTACACTGTTTTGTACAGGCCAGCTCACATTGGCATCTAGTATATATAAACAGGGTTAGCCACTAACTGCTAGCAGGCCAGCCAGACGGCCAGAAAAACAACATTTGCCATCTTATAAGATCGGCTATCTATTCTAAACACGCCGCTGCCGTCATAGCAGCACGCTCTAAGTGGTACCTGTGCGGACTGCTTTGTTCCAAAAGCTGTAAAACTGCAGGCTGCAAGCTGCCAAAGGCCCGGATACACACAAACCAGTGGCATGCAATGTGTAAAATACACTGATTTGATCTGCAGCTCATTTTGGGGTGTAAATTCATAAATATTTCATCCCAAATGCAACATGCACACAGTATAGCATGGCTTATAGATGGTTATTATGCTTGCAAAAGTTGTATAAACTGCAGCATGAAATCAATTACATAACAAGCTAGAAAAAATATGTTTTAACTGTTTTATATTTCTGTAGTATATAATCACCAGGCTAAATAATTTTTGTCCCCCCCCTATCCCCCTCCGTCCTTCTCGAGGCTACACCAAGACGTGGTGAGTCTTGTCGCTCAGTCTGAGCGCTAACAGTCACAAAACATGAGGACTCAAGGGGCTGAGTAAGAGTCATCTGTTTTCTCTGTCTGTCTGTCTGTCTGGCGTCTCAACGTACCTGTTTACTGCCACCTGCTGCGCCCAGCAGGATAACACGTACCAGGGCACCAGATTGGCACTTTGGAGGGGGGATGGAGTGTGAAGCATCATTACATGAAGTTAATATCATGGAGATCTTGATGCTGATCACAGACACAGTAAGATTCCTCTCAGAAGACTAACAGCTCATAAAAATATCTCAGTAGCAACATACCATAGAGCAGTAATTTGCATTTGTCAGTATAACAGAAGAACACACTCACTCAATCAATTCAATGAATTCAGTTCATTGAAGGTTAAGACCTACCAGCCCTGAATGCTGATCTCTTAATGCTGTTAATGCTATTAATCATATCATTTTTTTGACAGAAAGAAGGTTTTCCCTTCTAGAAAGGGCAGTAGTGATAAATGTTTAAAAGTTTTGATAACCAAAACTTTCCTCCCCAAAAGAATGACAGCAACAGTTGTTTTGTGTCAGTAGTTTCCACAAAACTATGTTTTACACTCAATAAAAGAGCCCTCTAGTGATGATCACGTTTTTGCCCTAACCTTAACCATGTGTTTATTATTGTAACAATGAATGTCCCTTAAGTAGTTTCTCTGCAATGTCTGTTTACTTTTTCTTCTCATTTTGCTGTGTTCAGGACATTTCTGGGTGTCACGAAACTGCGATATTAGTGGACACAGCGCCAAACAACGTTTAAATATAGCAGAACACCAAGTAGATAAATGAAGCTTGTCCTGAAATGAGAGTGAGTCTGTAGTTCACTTTCACTTCAGTGGGTCGGGGAGGAGGGTCCAAGTTTGAATGTTGTGTTTATAATAAGAAAGTGACAGATCCTGCATAGTGTGCCTTTAATCCAAACCATGATCTTTCACTCAAGTCTTTTTTTGTGTCCAAACCTAAAGCTCTAGAGAGAAGGGTTTAAAAAGATGTGTACATGGCTAAATACCGTGGAGAAACTGTTCAGCTTATTATTATTAGACCTTTACTGGATTAATAACTGCAGAATCAGACAAAAGTAGGCAACCCTTTACCCTAGTGTGTCCTCAGAGGCCAGGTGTGGCCCCGTGTGGGAGAGGAGCAGGAAAGGGAGGCAATCATTCCCCACAGTCCAGAGATAGAGCATCCCAGGTCTAGACCCCTCGTCTCCAGTCCAAGGACAGAGACAGACACACAGACACAATGTTGCTTCAACACATAGAAAGGCTGGCATGTGTAAAACCTACTTTACATTGCCTGGCTCAATCACATAGACACACACCTCCAGTATCTGTCAGGTCATTAGAACTCACCTTGGAGCATGCCATTCGGATGAGTGAGGAGAGGGCGTTTTCTCTCTGCTAACCTGTTTATTTGTGCTTTAACTTTCTCCAACTTGGTCTTCTTTTCAAACATCCTAATCAGTATCGGAAGCTTTGCCAGAAGGGAGGTAAAGTACACAAGCTGCATATTTAGAGCTGCCAGTATATTGAAGGAGACAGAGTTGCAGTGTTTCACAGGTGGCGTTGTATGAACTCGCTGCTCTGTGTGACGATAACTTGTCTATGGCGGTGTTTGTTGAGGACAAATATGGTTATTCTTTATGTTTAAGGCTGCTTTTATTATATGGAAATGTATTCTGGATCCGAAACTGCAAACTAAATGTACAAGGAGTCTAACCTGCCAGCCACCACTTCCACGTTGCTGCTCCTGAATGCATTTCAGTATGTGTGTTGTGTTCATTTGATTTCCTTGGTGTGAATATTTGTGTGTGTGCGTGTTGGGAGGGTCGTGGGGTGAATGAGGACAACTCCTTATGGTGATAACGAGAAGGAGGGCAGCCTTGGCGGGACAGCCTCTGTCTGCCCTCAGGTACTGTGTGTGTGTATGCATGTTTGTGTGTGTGCGTGCGTGCGTGTGTATGTGTGTGTGTCAGCAGGAGAGCCCTCGGGCACTCTGGCACCTCCTAATTAAAACCAGTCAGGCTGCAGGGCAGGGGAGACAGATGCCTGTCATGCACACACACACATACACACACATGCACAAGGTTGCGGACCACATTCAACCTCATGCGCACTCGCAAAGTGTGTTGCGTAGGTCAGCTATTTTTGGACTCATCCCACCCACCCAGGTATCACACAGGTATCTAATCTGTATCCGACCCCAAATGACAAAAGAGAAGCAGGGAAATCAACACAGTGATAGCATAATTCATGCTAATAAGGCTGCTAATAATCCGAGACAAAGGAAATTCTGACATGCATGACCGTTTCTGCCACCTGACTGTTGTATATGCAAGTTTCATGAGTGAATCCATTACTTATTTCCTGTGGTTAGCCTTAGGTTAAAACTAATTTGGCTAATTTGGGTTAAAAATCAGTGAATGAACTCTCATTAGTTTTATTTCTACCTGAAACCTGCTGGAGCAGAGCCAGCTTGTTCAGCAGTGACACACCGAGTGTGCCTCACACTCCCTCACATGCAGTCATGACCTGTAGTAGCTTTCGGATTGACACATCTCTCTTTCACCCGGCACAGAATGAGACATAATTGTGCTGAATGTCTGTTACCTGCAGAGTATGTCACATTTTATCTCTGTTCCCCCATGTACGGCCCAGAGCTGCAGGCGACCACATATAGTACTTAGCAGGCTAACTGCTGTTTGTCTGGGGTGGGTGGGTGGATCAAGGCATGCTGCTCTCCTTTCTCTCCCAGTGATTAGATAGCATAAGCAGGCCAGCTAGCCTAACCCACACACTCATGTCTCTAAAACTGCCATCCAGCCCCGCTTTCTCTCTCGCTGCCTCTCACACACAGGTGGGTGGACCCACTTATTCAACCCAGATCTTTCTTTTAGACATTATGAAATCGTGCTCTTTTTTTGTCCTTTCTTCTTTTTCTTCATCCAAACACCCTGATGCTGAATGACATTCGACTCTATGTTTCCTGCAAGTAGAGCTTTAATTTACTCATTTACTAGAGGATCACTTGCCTGATTGCCAAGCTGAGAGTCATGTGTGTGTGTGCACTTGTCACTTGGCTGAGGCTAGGTGGGTTGCCAGTGGTTACAGAGGCCTATTTTCTATTATCTAGGTAACATTCAGGAAACACCCACAACTTGTATGTAAAATGCTTCATTGCACAAGCACAATACAAATTGTGGCTGCCACTGACATTTCAGATGTGGAAATGTATGACAAATAAATATTTCTCTGATGACTTTGACCCTGCTGGGGAACACAAAAACCACTGCAAGAGACATTTCCACTGTGATTTAGTCAAGATAATGCTGATATGTGCTGTAGTATTATAAGAAATTCATGAATTAAAAGGTTAAATGAGAAGTTATTGTGCATCAGCAGCTGCTGGTGTGTTGCAATTAAGTAAGAAATGTCCCTCAAATAATGTTCTGAAGTGAGACCTCATTATCTGTGTCTGTATTCGGACAGAAGACCGGAAGTCGGCACAGTCGGGCCAAATGTTGGATTTTCCAACCTAATATTTATTGGCAAATCAACTGTTGTGTCTTCAAAGCCTCAAATGAATGTAATATTGTAATTTTAGATACATTTCCATTTTAGATAAATCTCATACTTAACTTTTCATTTCTCTTTTACTGTTTTTCATTTAAATTTTATTTTTTAAGTTTTATAAGCTTGTCTGAACCCTCCACCCCCTTTAACTGGGGGCTAGTGAATGATCAAAAAACTGAAAAAAAGGTTTATAAATATAAATATATACAGAAAAATGCCTTTTGTTCAGTTTGAACTTAAAACATTATAAATACATTCAAAAATCCTAATAAGCTCTTTTAGCGAAGCTACACCTCTCTAACATGGGTCAATGAATTAATTGGGTTTTTTTTAAACTTAGTAAACGAGTAATAACAAGCAGCTTTGAGTAGAAAAAATATTGTTTCCATCGAAATATTTGTGCTTTCCCAAATACCGTATCCTGATTCTCCTATATCACTATTTTTATTGATGCTAATACATTTTTGGTTAATTTGTATGCAAATCAATAATAATATTACCAAAGATATAATATTACTTAAGATTTAACTCATAACTCAAGATGTTCTTCTAGGTGACGCAGCTGACAAAGTATGTGAATGTAATCAATCAGTTTATTAAATAACAATACTGAAAAGTGTTTAAAAGCAGCATCAGGGACCGAGGGCGAAACAGAAAGAGGAGAATGCTGGAAATGGAGAAATTGTAAACGGAAAGAAAGAATATAGCTTGAAAAGCAGAGAGGGTGCAATCGAGCCGACCTCTGGGAGTGCGAGTGCCTGCCTCCCTGGCTGCTTTGTCGTTTGAGCCAGGCGCCGTGTTTCGTGAGGAACGCAAAAGTACACAAATCCCACAGAAGGAGCTTTTTTGGCAGGGCTCGGGCCTCCCACCCACGGCAGCCTCTTCAAGCCTCCTCCCATCCTCTATTCATCTGTGAGGGGCGGCTTACTCACCCAGCCCAACTCCACACACACACACACACACACACACACACACACACACACACACACACAACAACACACAACAAAACCTGGACCTCGATCCTACGGAGGAGGGCGGACACGCACACATGCACACACAAACAGCTCCTCGGCCACTGTATATATACAAACTCATTAACCTAACTTCGGGTATTTGAGGGGAGCTGATTAGATTTTTTTTTTTGGCACAGATAGATTTTCTTGTCGCTGTCCGAGCTGGATTTGAACAAACCCTGATTTTAAACTGTGACAAAATGACATCTGTGTCATGGGAGGTTAAAATCAGATTGTGTACCCCCGTGTAAATGCTGTTACATGGGCATGCCCACACGCTGTCAGGTGGGGAGAAGGCGTGTGGACTCATTCACTCTGTCAGTCTCATAATGAGCACATTGCATCGCTTTGCAGTTATGAAGCTACGTCCTCATTCACTTGACACATTCATCTGGAGTTTCTCAATCAAATACTCTTCCACTCACACAAATTTACAAACTACAGGACTCATTTTTGTGCAAGTTAACTTCCTTTTACATTCAAAATCAGAGATTACGATTGGTGAGGTTGTACGAACATGAATGAAATGTGCCTCAGGCAGAGGTGGAATGTAATAAAGTACATTTACTCAAGTACTGTTCTCAAGCACAATATTGAGGTGCTTTTACTTTACTTGAGTATTTCCATTTATGTAACTTTATACTTCTACTCCACTACATTTTACAGCAAATTATTGTACTTTTTACTCCACTATATTTAGCTGCCAGCTTTAGTTACTAGTTACTTTTCAGGTCAAGATTTAACATGAAACATTTTTATAAATTAATCCACATTACAGTATGTTGAGTATTTAAAATGAGCCCTACCTTGACAAATGCTGCCTACATAAATGAATCAAAAATAATAATCCAACAATCTATATAGAAAACCTGAGTGGGTAAGTACTTTTACTTTTGATACTTAAAGTACATTTTGATGCTGATACTTCAACTTTAAGTTTTGAATGCAGGACTTTTACTTGTAGTGGAGTATTTTCACAGTGTAGTATTAGTACTTTTACTTAAGTAAGAGATCTGAATACTTCTTCTGGCCTCAGGTAGTGTTTGTCAAACACACTGATGTAAGAGAGGCCCAGAAACAAAAGAGCTGCAGGGATCAGGTTCATTTGAGATAATCCTGGAGAGAGATAGAGGCAGACAGAGGGCTGCACACAGGGTGTGTGTGTGTGACGAGAGTGGGCGTGGTTGTGTCTTCTAGACTTTATCCCCATCTAACCGCCACTGTGACAGGAAGAGAGCTCTATAGGTCTTGCTTGTGTTACCAATGATGGTGAAGGCTGATAAAGGTTTCAGGCTGCAGCTTGTCTTTTCTATACATGATCCTTTACTGGATGTCAAGGTTGGTTTTTTAAAGGAAAGTGCAGGTTTTCATTCAGTTTTTCTTTACCCTATAGCCATACATTGTCTTCTATATAGTATGCTTCATGATTACATTTTCTCTTCTAGTTTTTCATCATGTGTGCCTGTGTGAACAACTAGGGCTAAATGATTTTGCATTTTTTTTCTTTTCTGTAGAATACTATTTGTAGTCTGGGACATTTTGCAGCACCATGATACATAATCACAATGGTATTTTGACACATTTTTTTGCCTTAAAAAATATTGTGTCTCCCATCATTTGGATATGGACCACAGCATACTGCAATTTTCCTACAGGTCAATAATGTGGGTCATCTGCTGAGAAGCTGCATTAATGTGTACCAGTTTATTAACCACAACTGGGAACGAATGATTTGTGAATAACTGCAATTAGTTTATAAAAGTTTAAATGTGTAGTCATCAACAGTTTCCTTAAAATAAACCACTAAGCCCCAAGGCAGTGTCATATTCACTACCAGGAAAATGATCAGATAATTCTGCTAGTCATTTAGTTTCTCCGATTTGAAGCTGGAAACTTGCAATTTCTATATATGTCTGATAGATTACATTATCACTCTGTAATTATACTCCTAAAGGTCAACAGTTTCTTGTGCTATTTGATTTGTGTGTGTGTGTGTGTGTGTGTGTGTGTGTGTGTGTGTGAAGGGGGTGGGGGGGTCACAGACAGGAAGAGTGAAATAATCTTGAATGTCACACCTCTGCCCCCACATGTCTTGCACAGAGAAGCTGAATCTGAATGCAAGCGTATTATAAATTTCTCATTTTAGGATGAAAGTTAATTTCAAGGTAGATTCCTGGAGGACAGATCCCGTTTGTCAGATAGTTTGTCACTGCCATGCAAATTAAAAGATGTGACATGTATTACATATTGGCCTACAATCACTCAGGAAGCTTTGTGATGACAAAATTGTGTCAATGACAGGGAAAAATATAATATAGAGATCTAAATTATGCACGATAAATATTCATGTTATACAAGCTGCTGTTGTAATAAGAAATAAAAGTAAAAAATGATATCAGTTTTTCAATCTGTTCCAGCTTTGTCATGCTTTCACTTGCTTCCTCCTCAGTGTCTGGCTGTTATGTGAAGGGGGAGGCTTTCATTGTGAGCACATCTGTTGCAAGACAGAAAACTTTCTGCACAGCACTGAGAAAAGCTGGACATCGCTTTATTTTTTACTTTAGGTCTTATTATAAAAAGTTTTAGACGTGGATCGATTTGTAACTTAAAATGGGAACACAGGGGAACCCAATTCTACAAAAGGTCAGGCATCCTTAAGTCTGATTCTGGCACTCAGTGGGTAGCCGACAGCTCTCATGCTTTGAAATTTGCCACAACACACAGAAAATATGAACCTCTAATTATGCCTTTCTTTTTTGGATTTGCAAAATAGTAGAAAAGAAAAGAGATGGAAAGAGACAGTAAGCTGTTACTGACCTTTTTAAGAAGAGAAGTTTTGATTTCAGTTCCTCTCTCACGACCCTGTCAGGAAACTCCACACTGTCTCAGCTCTGGCAGACTTGTGAAAGTGAGAGCAGGCGAGATAGAGACTCAAATTTGCTCTGAAGGTGTGTCAGTGATTTGGAGGAGTGAAAAGGTACCGTTCCACGAAACGGTTATCTAAGAAACACAACAAAACAAAAAACTGCTACACCCACCAGCCTCAGCCAACACCCCTCCCTCCCTCTAAACCAAAACTATTTGGCAGCGTTCCCTACAAGTCCACCTGTGCTCAGGGGAGGGGAGTGACACGCACTCACACTCACTGGGCCAAGCCTAAAAACCTGCTTGCGAGCTTGGACTGGGTGGTATGGTTATGGCTGGGGATAGGCAGCGCTGAGCCTTGGTGCTGGCGCTGGAGGACAGAGGGGGTGGAAGGTTGCTGGTAGGCCTCACCAGGGTCTGAAGGTCTGGAGCCAGACATGAGGCCGCAGAGCTGGGGCAAAGGCCAAGCCAGGAGCTAGAGCTGGAAGCAGTGAGACTGGTAATAAAACAGCCAAAATGTGCATCTGGAGGACTACACTGACATTTCAAATGGGAGAGAAAAAAAATTGGGGGAGAAGTTATTGCTGTATAATGCAGAGTTGATCCAGTGGGTGGGTCTTTGCCCTGTGCCAAACAGGAGCTGGAGGGGTTCATATCAGGTGTCGAACAAAAGACATATCAGGGGAGAAATGAAAAGAGTCGGAGAAAGGTTGTGAGAGTTGGTGACAGTATCTGAGTGTATTTTGGGTGTGTGCTTCACTGTACCAGCTCGTACCTGGCAAGACGTAAGAACCATTGTGCTGCTCTGAAGCCCATAATGCAGCATAATGGGAATATAATAAGAGGGTGTAAGCAGTGATGTAAATGTTGCTCAAAGTGTCATATCAGGTGATACAAGAGCATGAAGGGGTCTAATGTTCTCAAACTTACTACAGAGACAGCGACATATAGTAATATATAATGTTGAAGGTATCAAATAAATCCTTAAGCAGTGTTCAGTTGAATTTATTTCCTTCTTGTAACTTTAATTATGGAAAATGAATGCTTGGAAAAACAAAAACTAAGGCAAAGCATCTATAATCAATACTTTTATGAATAGTCATACTCATAGTGAATAACCAATGAGAATAATTATCAGCATTTCCCTTTGTTTTAATTGAGCATTTGAGCTCAGTGTCCAGCTTTTTGGCATGATAGACTGTTAAATATGGACGTAGTCGAAGTGATGTCACCCATAGGTTTATGCTTATCCAAAAAAAATTGATAAATGGGCACAGAGATGGATCGTGGGTGTGCTAAGGTGGGACAAATAAAGGTCTGGTTGCTGAAACAGGCCACCTGTTAAAGCAGCCATGTCCTTAATTATGCATAAATTTAATGGGTGAGTTGTCACCCCTCATACAATTGTCGTCAGCGAGGAAATTAGCTACAGAGACCAAATCTGTTTTTTCAAACCAGGCTGTAAACATGTTTATTTCTGGTGTGAAGTTGGGCGTTTTAACATGGGGGTCTATGGAGATTGACTAACTTTGGGAGCCAGTCTCAAGTGGCCTTTCAAGGAACTGCAGTTTCGGCACTTTCAGCTCTGGAGGTGGCAAAAAGAGAGCAAACATGTATGATGTTTACCCTTTTCACCATTTTAAGTTTTCATGCTAACATTCACAAATAAGCACTGAACATAAAGTAGAGTTGATGGAGATTTTACATTATTGGTGATTTGAGATAATGGTGCTAAATCATGGTTGCACAAAATAACAGGTTTGGTCTAGAAACTTTGACTTTACTTTCATCTTTGAGGTAGATCAAGGTTTGAACTGGTTAAATTTAGGCCTCAGCACATACCAACGTGTATTACGATTACAATAGCCCTGCCCTCCTGTCTGGATTTGTTTTCTGCAGGATCTTAGAGCCCAGACTCAAGTGCACTGCATTGTTACAGACATACACACCCAGCAGAGGTTAGATCGTTTTGTATCCAGTCTCCTTAGTCAAAATTATGTTCGAACACAGAGTCACACAAGGTTACAACGTGGCTAAGAAGCAATTGTAAATCATGCAACACTGCACTTTTCAGTCCGTGCAGCTAGATTCTCTCTTGTATTTATTATGTCTAATTCAGTCTGTTTCATTCAGGAAAAGTTAGTTGAGATTCTGCATTGTGAAAAACCAAATGTACAGTTCACACCTCCGAGATAAATAATCCCCTATAAGCACCTCTAAAGCTCAAAAATTAATAGTTTATCTTATCACACAAAAACCAAAGTGTAAAAACGTCAAGTTGTGGTTATTCATTAGTAAGCTTTACATTTTTGGCTGGACCACAGCAAGGCGAGGCCAGCCCTATAAAGTCTGTCACTGAGTCACTGAGTGATGAAGTTAAACCAGTGGCAGAGTGTTTGTAGTTTCTTATTGGCTGTTTCTCTTTTCACAGTGAATATGGTGCGACAGTGTTTTCTGCTGCTGACGTCTTTGCCTCTGCGATCAATCATCTCGTCTACTTCAATTTGTATGGGTTGTTGCTGCTTGGTCCTGTATTTGTATTTGTTTTTTTGTTTTTTTAGGATTTTTCTGTATGTTCTATATGTTATGAGAGGAATAGCGTAGTGTGAGCGCGGGCCAGGGGTTAAATTGGGATTTGTTCAATGGGGAAGCACTGTGGTTTCAGGGTTTCCATCTGTGTGTGCTAGCTAGTTCCTTTTTTAAAAATAATTTGATACCCCCTCTCCCACCCTCTAGCAGCCGTAATAATTATGAATGACAGGGATACGTAGTATGTAACTTGGAATTTGCACTCAGGGCGGTTGGGAGAGGTGGTGGACGAGTCAAACAGACGTCAGACTTTCACCCAGGAGAGCGAGATTCGTGTCCCATAAGAATACAAAAGTAAACGATGTGATTTAAACATCACACATGCCTCACTTTTTGTGCATGATGTTTTTCACTTCTGGTAGTCATGTCATCCTCTTAACTACTTCACTTTTGGCATTTGCATGCATTTATTTACTTTTTTAAACTGTCTTTTATAACGCCTTACCAGGAAGCTTTTTGCCCTAAACCTTGATCAGTGATTTTGTAGCTTAAATTCAATGAAACTGCAGCCTTTTTTGCACCATACGTGCATGTATAATGACGTGTGCAACTTTTAGAATGCTCCGCTCCTATCTGTACATTGCTCCACAAAACTCTCCTATGGGTCGTTTTGACAAAAGCACATAGGATCGTTATGGGTGGTATTGACAAACTACCTATTCTGCTGTTTGGGTTGGAGATAACATGTTTTTGTCTTTGTCTGAATTATTAAGGCTGAGAAAAGTCTAACAATAAATACATTGCTGAAGATGTGATAAGTTAACCGTTCGCTTAACAATTCTAAATAAGTTTGGACATTAAATTAAATTAAACAATGTGATAACTTGCCAATCCTTTTAGACTATATTTCTGTGTCATCAGGATGCTAGAAGAGTGTAGGTCCCGCCCCTAGCTCAATTTAACAGCTGAGAAATAAACATTAGAGTTATCATGGGGTGGTAAATGAACAGTGAAGGTTTCAGTTGGTCTGTGAGTAAATGCAGCTGCAGCTCCTCAAGACCCAAGTGAAGTAAACAAAGTCTCTCCTGACCACAACCTGGAAGCTGCAGCAGAAAAGTTATCTTATTAAGTTTTCTGTGAGACCAACATTTGAGGCTGTGGGCATGTTCATTATTATCATGGGATGCAACCTAGGTCTGCTCTGTTCAACAAAGTAATACAAATCATTGCCTCTCCACTGTGCACTGGTGACTGAAATAAGACACCATAGAGGAGTATTCTTCAATAACTGTTAAAAATAGCATCATAATATTGTTGAACTAGTTAACTTACAGCAGTCCTCAATTATTTGACTCAAATGTACAACATCCTGATTGCAAAAAAGTTACTGTGCTAAGTGTAAATATACAAAAACAAGTTTCAGTTTTCACATAAACTAGACTGTCTTATTTACTTATTCCTATTTGCATTTTAGACAATGTCCCAACTTTTTGGAATCAGGGTTGTAGTTACACATAACATAATTTTAAGAACAAATATTACTGCATCACAACTACACAACAGAAAATTGCAAAAGAACATTTAATACCCAGGACACCTGTTTCCAGTCTTTATGCTAAGCTACAATAACTGGATGCTAAACTGGCTGTAGCTTCAAATTTCACTTGAAGATATAAGATGTTAAGCTTATTCTTAAAGCCAAATGTGTCCAATAAATAATCTGTTTTATTTTAGATGACAGCTGCACATTTAATATTCTGTCTATATATGAATAATGTAAACTGCATTATTTTCATGAGAGTACCCCAGAAGGAAAACTCTATAGGATTTCTGAAAGGGCACACACATATACAAGGCCTTAACACCTTAGGTTTAAATCAATATAAAGTTCACACAAAGTCCAATCATGAATCTTTGAGATTGTCCTGAACTTCTCCTCATACTGCTTAGAACAACGTGATGGGGTGGTTAACAGTCATTAGCATAAATCCGTTGGCAAGGTTTACCACCCTGTTAATTACTGGGGCTTCTCAGAAACTTAAGCAAGAGGAGACACATCAAGGGCAGTGCAGCAGAGCAGAGGCAGACTTTTGAGATTTTTGAATTTCTCTTCAAATTAAAAGTGAATAATCTTGTGCAAATTCTGTTTTTGTATAAACAAGTTTTCTCCACGGCATGCATAAATATTACCTCCAACACTGATTAGAATCAGGATTTTTTAATTATGTCTCTGAAGCTGGGGTCTAGTGTACAAGACTACCCCCTTTGAATACAATAAAGAAACAGGCTTACAGTGCACAAAGCAACAACTCTAAGTTACACCCACATGCTTCTGTTGCTTCCATCCTGCCACCTGTGGAGTGGGTGTGACCATCCAATCCACCAAATCTGTCAGATAGACCTGTTTCTGCTCGCGGGCCGTGCTTTGGGTGATGGAATCTGTTTTATGAATAGCTTTTGTTGTGTCGTGAGATTTCTTGTTATGCTGTAGGCTCTGCTCCTCTCCCCACACAGTGATCAAAAACAATAGAGAGCTATATAAGAACCATCATTCAGTATGCTCTGACAGAGACATGTTTAAGGTAGACTGTTGATGCTTAGAAATAAAAAAAAAGCAGAAAGAACATCTTTTTAAGTATGTTTTATGTGGAAGAAGATCTGATCTTTGGTGAGAAATTAAATTTTATTTCTTAGAATAAAGTAGACAGTCTCAGTTGCTTAAATATGGTCCTAAAAATGTCAGCAGAAAGGCGAGAAATATGTGGGTTTTTTTAAAGTATTACCTTGAATTACCTTGAAACATTACTGACAGCACCATCAAATCCAACCTGTTCAATTATTTTAAAAGTCCCTCAAATAAAATAGAGCTTTGCCATTGTACTTCTCTCTTACATGCAGCATATAGGTCCACCTTTCTGTTTCTGTAAAAAGTAAAAAATGGGTCCATCAAGCTAACTAGAACTAGAGGCAGTATCGTGGGTCAGAGGTGTGTAGGTGTGTGTGGGAGATGTCAGTTTGCAAAAACATCTCTTAACATTATCGGCAGCTCTATTTTTTCGCTTACAAAGGTTCAAACATATGTAGATATAAAACACGTAGCCTACCAACTTTTTTGTCCTCTTTCACCTCCTCTGTGAGTGGGGGGTGTTCCACATGAATGATCCTTTGACCTGCAGACGTTACAGTAAGTCCCATCATGACAATGTATTCCATGCAGGAACTTTATTGGACATTTAAGTGCCCTAGATTGTCATTTCAGGGTCACCTATGACATTCTGGGGGACCCAAGCAGAAATTTTAATTGGCGTTCTCTTCATGCAGTTAGCAACTTTCTTGAATATTCCTAATGTCAGATTTAGAATAAGAAAAAAGTAACTGTATGTGTAACTTTTTTTCTCAATTAAAAAAATAATAACAAAGGTAATACATCTGTTAATAACCCAGAACTACACAGGCCAAACTGTACAGTCCACCAACTCATACTTAGATCTCATTAGCTGTGTTTTCATTCACATATTTCAATGCACATTTTTTGAAGTATCACATTAGAAAAGCTGAATTGAAACTGCTAAATTCTGTCAAACTTCCACAGTTGTTAAAAAAAAAGGTTTTCAGTTTAATTGAGGTTATTTCTGTCTTTGTTGAAAAAGAGGTAACAATCTAAATGGGATATATGGTAGTGCTTTTGTGAAATAAGTTCTGATATAGCAAACCTTTAACTCACATTACTGATCAGCTGTCTTTCAAGATATTACATTAATTTGTCTTTGGACATCGTGAAACATGGCTAATACTAGCTGACATGAAAAAAAAAACACTTCAAATTTGCCCAGTTTACCTCTCCCTATTTTTCTCTCGTAGATGGGATTGATGGCCAAGATGACCTGTACTGTTTCCGGTTTGCAACCTCTACTTCTTCTGCTTCTATTTACCGGCGTGTTACAGCCATGTGTAGCCCATAGCACAAACTTCACTCCAAACCAGTTGATGGAAACGTACCTTAATTTGCACATCTTAATTTGTTAAAAAGACCAAAGAGTCATACTAACGGGTCTGTTAGGCAAGCATAGTTGTGCTAAATGCTAAACTAACTACATCCACGATGCTAACATGGTCACAAAATCAGACATCTTTGCAGCTTTACAGTGGCATTGGATTCTGATTTACTGACCTCAACCAAAGCTTGCTGTAGCATCAGGTGTGCTGTGTTAGCATGAGCAGCTAACACTGTTTGAGAGCAATACCCCAACAGAAGAAAATGAAGGTTTTTTGGTAAAATCATAAAAATGTGGAATTGATTTTTACTTTACATGTTAGCTCACCCACCCTGTTATTATTATAGCATACCATTACTCATCAGCAATTCAAAACAAGGTCACCAAGAACCCTTCCCATAGACGCCACCATAAGAGGCGCCACAATGATCATCATAGAACCAGTTTAACTGAAACAGTAGTGGGGAGGAAGCCAACAGTACTCAAAAGAAAGAGGTGAAGAAAGAGGAGGGCAAAGGCGAGAATGAATGAGAATTACAGAGCTCAGCTGAAGAACATCGTCTTAAAAACAGTCTACATTGGTCTGACTAACTCTGACCAGCAGAAAGTTGCAGGAGGTCGCACAGATTCTTCATCTTACATTTTGCCAAAGGAAACAAGAGTATTTTGGGAGGAAGGGATCATGGCACTTAAATGTGGCAGCACAAACAGAAGAACAAGCACAAGTGAACATTGTGTTTCCAGAGCATAACAGGCACTCCTCAAACACTGCTTTGTTTTATGTGCCAATATTTACGACTTAATATGTGCAGAACATTTCAAACCTGTAAAGTACATTGGCATTAAACTGATGAAAGTGGCTTCAGAGCTTCTATGCATGTCACTGTCACCTGTCAGCTAAATATAAACTCAGGTCTTTTCATCAGTATGGAATGGATACGCATGCGAATAACACATAAACTACTGGAACATAGCCTTCCGAATTTTCTGCTTTAATCAGAGATTTGCAATTACCCTTTAAACCAGTTGGAACCAGCTGGTCAAGACTGGTGCTTCTCCATTCTGATGCTTCGATACCATTATTCTATATTTGGAATTTTCTGGTTTTACTTGTATAACAGGAGGAGAAGGATCTTTATTCCAAAATGCCTAGGTACTTTCTTCTGTTGTCTCTGCATCACTGTAGACATACAGCAGGTGGAAAATTAGGGCATTTCCATCCATCAGGTAATATTCTTATCCAATTTAGCTGTTCATGTCCTGCTCTCTTAACATTTCTATTTGTTTAATTTCTGACAGCGTCTAAATCAAACAGCCCTTAGGACAAAGGCTAAGTCTGCAATGAATTAACATTACAAAATTAATGGCAGTGAAATGCTGGATTTGTGGCTTCTTTGTCTTTGAGCTCATGGACTGAAAGTGGTAGGCTTCCTCTATCTTCGGTGCGGATTACCATTTGCTGTATCAAAGCCTTCATATAAAATCTGACACCGCACTGGCAACCCTCCACACAATAACTGCATATGTACTGCCAAGCACACCAAACGGAGCGAATGCAGATATATTTCAAAACAGAATACAGCAGTATTTACTGCAGGCTTACTTCCATACAGAAGCTTAGACGTTATGTTAAGGAAGGATTTGTATTTATTAAAATCTCAGGCTGAAATTATCTTGTTTCAGAAATGTATTGCCCCCTTTATCCAAATATTAGAGTATAAAAAAGACTAATTCTGTGTCTTAATTTGGGTACTTCCGTTAGTACATTTCCTTGTAGTACACTGTGTACACTATGTAGTGTAATGCATAGTGTGAATTTTCAACAGGGTAGAGTTGCAATCACCAACATTTGACTGCGATTGTCGCCAACCAAAATATCTGCTAGTTTGTTTTGCTTACTTGATAATTGCATTAAAACTAAATAAACATCAACATGATTTTACTTTTACTTACTTGTGCAGATTGGATGGCCTATCCTCCAAAATGGTGGCCACCGAGTGTTAGAAATGTCAACAGGGGCAGGTTAGATGGAAAATCATAATGAAATTATTAGAAACGTGTTTGAAACAACCATTTAGCAGCTGGCCCTCATTAGAGAAAGTAAAAAAAAATTCAAAGTCAAAATGACTTTATTTATCCCCTAGGGGAAATTCAGTTAGTTTGTTAGCTCTTGAAGAATTAGACAGCCTGATGGCTGTAGGGACCCTTGACCAATGTGTTCTTTATTTTTTGTGGCCTTTAGTCAATTTTTTGGCTTTTAAGACAGGAACGGGATGGGATGGGTGTAATTCTTCCAGGGCAAGGATGGGATAGGAATTTTTGTGGAAGTAAGATGGGACAGAAGTAAAAGTTCCACTCCCTTGTGTGAATGCATTGTGTACTCAAAGTAACGCGTATAAGTCTAGAAGAATGCAAACTGAGTCTACACTCATTCTAGTGGCTTTGTCTTTGAAATATTTACCAGGTTTGCCATCTTGGTTTTGTGTTTTACTGCTAAGATTTGCTATTTCGCTCTTAACACAAGGTTGATGTAATTAGTTTTGCAGGTATTTTGTCATTAACCAAATTGGTGCTCGATTAAAAATTAAGAGATTCATCCTGATGGGAGAATAAATGTGTGTACAAAATTTCATTGTATCCATACAAGAGTTGTTGTTAAATTTGACCTAAAAATGCCAGCGTCAACCTCATGGTGGCATTAAAAGTCAGGGGATCACCAAAGTTATTAGGATTCGTCATTTGGGAACCATGAATATCTGAACCAAATGTCACAGCAATCTAGGGCTCTGCGATATATTGATATAAAAAAAATATATCAATACATTTTTTAAACGTGATATAGAATTAGACCATATCGCATATATCAATATAGTTTCTATAGTTTCTTTTTTCTTTATATATAAATGATGCCCTTACTAGGGTCTCTCTTTTCTCATATTAATATATTTATTTCAGAAAAAGATTTGCCTATTTTATTTCATAGGCTATTTTTATTTAAGATTTTTTTATTTAAATGTGCACTTTATGGAGCTTTGATTTTTTTTTAAAAAGGGTAGTCCTGTTATACAGTGTTTACGTTCACTTAAATAAAAAGTTTCAATAAAACTACTTGTGACATTTGATTTTGACTAAACATTTGCTCTCACTTTGTGATAAAAATATCTGGATATATATTGTATATCGATATTCAGCCTAAAGATATCAGGTTATGATTTTTGGTCCATATTGCCCAGCTCTACAGCAATCCATCCAAAAGCTGTTGAGATATTTCTCTGGACCCAAGTGGTGGGCCAGGGAACATGTAGTCAGGCCTGGGTAAAATTATCTTCAAAATTTCCACATGTAGTTTGTGCCTGCATGTACTAACCCTAACCCTAAATTCAGTATACAGTATTCTTACAGTGTATTGAATAAAGCCACAGTCTGAGAAACAGAGTAATTAGAGTGATTTCTACCAATTTGTAAGTGCCTGTCTGTGTGACATGTTTCATTGTATTTCATTTTCCTGTCAATCTAAATCATCCAACTTGTGTTAAACTGTAAAAGAAACCCTATAATTAGTGAACAAGTGGAAGAAAGCTAGAGAAAGAGAATGACAGAAAGGAAGTAGAGAAAGGTGGAGAAGAGTTCGTGTGAACCAGTCTTGCCACTTCAGGGGCGTAACGCTGGTGCAGCTTTTGTGAGAACCGTCGACACTGCCCATCTCTCAACCCCCTCCACCTGTCTTTCACCAGATCCATTCCAACTTCCCCCACCTCTCTTCCTCTCCGTCTCTTTCTCTCCATCCCCTCCCTCTCTTCCAGCCGGCCCCACCACAAAGCCCCACCCACAGCATGAGAAGACAGGGAGAGGAATATGATCTAACCACGCTCCCAGAGATATTACCTCAGCAGGCACCCCCTACACACACATGCACACACAAACATACACTCCTACCTTCCCCTCTGTCATACCCATACCCATGCACTCCACTCCCCCACTCCTCCTCCCCAGCGTTCCCTTCCCTTGCTCCCCCTGATCTCCTCCTCATCCTCCACTCCCTACAACACTGCTGCCAGGCCGTAATGTTTTTCTTAGCCTCTCCTACACACTTTTCACACAGTTTCCCTCTCCCTCAACATACAGCAACATCCCACACACCCTGGGCCCAGCTGACCCACTGAGAGAGGAGGTGGGAGAGCTTTGGGTGGGCAATAACGCCATCACTGAGGGACAGGCAGTGTGGCTGTTGTACTAAAAAAAAAAAACGACTGACGAAGGTTTTTAATCAGCAGGAACTGTGAACATGATTCCACGCTCGTTCGCTCTGCTTTCAATGAATGAAAACATTTTTTTAGGGTTTCGCAAAGCATCTTTTCCCGGTTTCGATCCCTCTACTGGCCCACATTTTCTGCTTATTGTGTGCTGTTTTTGCAGCAGTCTCGTCAAGGCAGTGATGATGTGGGGTTGACAGGATGTGGTGTAGGATTCATTTCTCTCTACAGAGAGAGAGACAGCTTTAAAGGTTAAGGTGTCTGTTTTTCAGCAGGTCTCAGTACCCGCCATCCGTCTGTTGTGGTTTTCTCAGTAGGGTCCTTAAACAGAAACAGCATCCATCTGTGGGTCTCAGCAGAAACACCCCCCATGGTGTACATGTGACAACAACTCTGGAGAATGAGAGGGAAAGCTGATTGCCACAAGTCTGCCCTCTTCCCATTGTCTGTCATAATATAATTCAGTTAGTTGGGAGTTTTAGTGTCATGTTAAATATTTATTTTACAGCCTACAAACATAGGATTAGACAGCTATAACTATATCACTATATCTCAAACATTATAACAAAACATCTCCTGGTAGCAAATATACAACAGCATCGATCATAGCATTAGTCATGTTTCCATCAACAAGTTACTATGTGGATATAGAATATTCGCATGAGAAAAGCATGATCGAAACAGGAGATGGAAACACTTTTTCCGAATAAGTTATGACGTAGCAATCATTTTAACTCACGCGACTGATCAGCTGTTTCCGCTCTGCTGCTTTGGCCTGCTGAATCCAATTCCTGAAGACCATTTTCTCTCGTGGGTGGCCAGAGTTGTCCGATTAGTAACCTCTTTTTTGTTGTTTTATCCCTCTTGCGCAATCTCTACTTCTTCTCCTGTTTACTGACACATTACAGCGACACATTACACTTCCACTTTCTGATGAAAGTCTGTTTATGCAGCTTTATTTATTCGCTCTAAACCAGCTGATGGTCCCTAATTCATATTTTCTTCAATGCGACATTTCAGTCATGTAGTGACATGTTTATGTGTCAGATTTGAAAGAAAATGTGCACTCAATAGCAGAAGAAAGAAAACAAATGCAATTTGTATATTTTGCATGTAAACAGCTATGAAGTAAACTGTGATGGCAAGTGAAGGTAAAATGATTAGTTTAAAAGCACTGTAACAGTGGCTCCAAGCGATTTGGAAGAGAAGTGTGGACCAAGAGGATTATATTTTGATTAGCCCTGTTGTGACTTAGGTGGACAACAATCAACTGAGCAGAAGAGCTCGTGGCCAGTGAAGTCTAGAGGTGCTGGTCCTTGTGGTGCATGATAGTTGTGTGAAAAAGCTAAAGAACCAGTTCTTGGGCTTCGTACATCGTGGCTGTGGCTGTCAAAACTAAATATTCTTCTCATGAGGAATAAACTGCCTCCCGCGTTAACAGCTGAATAGGGTATGCTCCTGTATTTATTTATTTTTTTAAAGATATTTTTGACCAATATTTGGTAGTGGCAGAGAGACAGAGTGAAAGGGAGAGACAGAGGGGAAGACATGCAAGAAGGGGCTCCGAGGCGACTTGAACCAGGCCTGCTTCTCCAAGAACTGAACCCTAATGGTATGTGCTCTACCAGGGACGCCCACTACTGTATTTTAACACCAGTTTAACTCAGGTATATTAAAAATACAGAGAGCTTTCCTGCGTGTCGACTCGTTTGACAGGGGCTTGAATGTAAGGGACTTTCATTTATATGTAAAAGTCTCGCACTCTAGCTTTAAGCTGGACCTGTGCTTAAAATAAATAAACATATCTATATTTACTTTGGCATTAACTCACGGAACTGATTCGGTTTTATCTGAATTTAATCAAATCCTTTAATCAATTTCAGTCTGGACCAAAGTGTTATACCAACTGATCACCATGCAGACAGGCTTTGCCGTCCATAGCTCCATACTTTAAAATCAAATTTAGTCTTTATCTCACTACACAAAATATGTTTTAGGTTACCAGTAAAATTAATCTATTTTTATGTATAACTGAGATGCCACGAATCTGCATTTCCTCCTCCAGACTCACATATTTCGTCCAGTTCCAGCACTGAGAGGGAAAATACCAGATCTAATGTGATAAGAAAAACATTTAGAATATTTTCACATTATGCAGTGCTGCTTCATCAGAGGTCAGATTCAAACTCATAGCTGTCTAATTAACCAGTGGCCAAAAAACTACTGCCAAGAGTGGCTGTATTAAAAATGTTTGTTTTTTTCAGTTTCCAAAAAATGTGATGTTTTGCTCTCTAAACAGAAGTGCGTGGCGTTGACCTCGGATCTACGCAGCAGCCAGTTTGGGCAGCTTATTTTATTCAGTGATTATTATATAGTGGAAAAACAAATGGAATGGAAATGGAAAACAATTTTTTTTTTCACTATAAATCACATTTTTTCCATATTTCTCACTGTCCATCATATTGTTTAGATTATTTCAATTTGGTTTTGCACATATTTGGTGATTATGATAGGGTGAGTCAGTACAGCCACACATTCTTCAGCTAAAATACTCTGAATGTACACACTGTAGGGCAACCTCAGGTCCCTGGGGAATGTAACAAAAAAAAGAGACAGAGACAGAGAGTGAAAGAAGGATACAGCACTCCTTCATGATTACTTGTTTACTGTTTTCCAGATTGAGCCAGACACATGCGGGACAATATAAAAGTATAAAAGTGAATGATAATAATCCCCCTGGTCTATCAATATCCACATATTCATTATGGCCAGTAGAGAGGAGAGGGCGCTGGTCAGTAGAGGATTGTGGGTTTTGCAGTTCAGAGCAGCTAAAATAGCCATGCCACTGGTGGGGCATGTGACTACAGGGACCAGAGGAGCTCGGGAAGCGTCCTGGCAGGGTTGATGAAACCACACGCTGACACAAATGACTGGCCTCGATGCCTTTCATCTCGACGGGGAATCAGAGGCCCTGGTCAGAAACAAGCAGGCAGTTACAGGCCACAAAAGCACAAGTTACGGGTGTCAAGCCATGCTAGTGAGAAGGAAAAACACACACTGCTGAAAGGACAGGAAATGTTTTATTTAAACATCTTCACGGTAGCTTGATTGAGGAAGATACTTGACTTTTATTGGACGACATACAGCGCCTCGGTTGTCATCAGTTCATCAAATGGGAGTGCACATATAAAAATGATTTAATGTACATTCAGAATGTTGATTATCTGACTTAGACATGCTGAGAAAGAAGCCTCATGCTGAGAGTTAGATGATAAGATTGATTTGCCTCTAAATATTTGGTTACATAACCCTTTGAACCCCAAATAATTTAAGAGATTTTTTTTCTCCCGTGAAACTTTACTCACTGAGGCCTTGTTTTTCACTGCAATTTTTGTCAAGCCACTGTTGGTCTGAGCCGAGTCAATTATGGCTTTCCAGCTTAACTTTTAAAAGATCTGGTTATTTCAGTTTATTTTTGGCATAATTAAAATCAGACCAAGAGGGTCACAGGTTCAAATCCGGCTTGTGGTCCTTCTACTTTCTCACACAGTCCAAAGAAATGCAGGTTAGGTGAATCGGTGAGAGAGTGAATGGTTGTCTCTATGTGTCAGCCCTGTGATAGTCTGGAGACCTGTCCAGGGTGTACCTCGCTTCTCACCTGATGTCAGCTGGGATCGGCCTCATCCCTCCCTCTGTGACCCGAGTTTGGATAAGTGTTTAAGGACAAGGAATGAATGAATAAAATGACCTTGATTTTGATAAAATATCACTATTTTAAGCTTCAGTTCAGTTACTTTTATTGACGCAAGCTTTCGTCCCACACACAAGGACCGCCAGAAAGTTAAAATGCATGTTTTTACAGTTTCTGCCTAAGTGGTATCATTTGGAATTTTTTAAAGAAAATTATTTGGTTGTGGGTTCACAGGGTTAAAGGTACAATAAAGACAAACCCCCTACGTCTTAACAACAGGAGACGTTTTTTGTTTTTTTAAGTTTTCCAGTTTAAACTCTCCCTGACAGTGCGTGGTTTCTGTCACTGTGGAAGCCAGTGTGTTTTGTATGACTGATTTAAGTGCTGAGTTAAACAGGACTAACAAATGATAAAGAGGCGATTGTGTGTGCACAACATGGGAATGTTGTTTGACTTGTGTGCACACCTGCAGGTGTTTGTGCTCCTGTGTATGAGCATGTGCTTTTGCATGTGCACGCTGCCTTGTGCTGGAGCCCCCTCACTGGGCGGCAACAGGGCTGAGGTAACATCACACGCTTCTTTCTTTTTTTTCTTTGATAAAATATATATATAGCTGGAAGTAAAAAGCTCTCATAACTACTGTGGTTTTTAGTGTTGCCAGGTCAACCTGCCCACTCTACACTCAACAGCACTGGGATGGGATGGGTTGAGCAGGGGAAGAGGTGAGAGAGGAGAAGTGGGAATGATAGAAAGAATTTGGGGAGGGAAACACGATGGCAGGCAGGTGGTCTAAGGGAGAGTGAGGGAGGAGGAGTGGGATAGAAGGGGGAGGACAGAGTGGAGGGATGAGGAGATGGGGGTGAAGTAAGAGGAGAAATAAAAAAAGGGTGAAAGACACTCAGACAGAGGAGAAGAATTAAAAGAGGAGACAATTGATGCATAAGGAGATTTATGATGATAAAGAAGAGATGGAGGATGATGAAGGTCGAGTTCAGATGGATGATGATTTGCTTCATTTGCTCTTTAACCTTCAGCACTTCACCCTGCAACTGCAACAGCCAGACTCCGCTGTCCTGGCGTACCCTCTATCCACTTATTTTACATGAGATAAAATGTGTGCCTGCGTGCGTGCATTCATGCGTGTCACTGTGCGTGTGTGCATGTGTGTTTGCAGTTGCCCCGGCCTGCCAGCTGCCAGTGTGTAGCACTCAATCCAGCAAAGGCGAAGCCTAATTACAGACGCATGGCTACAGATTTAGCCGGCATGCTAACCATAACGGAGGAGGCAGCAGGGAGGGGATCGCTTGGAAAAGTCACGGCTGGACGGGAGCTTCACAAGAGCGGACCACAGGGACAAGGGAGGGGGGGTACTCTATTTCAGGATCTGCTGCTCTCATTATTTATCATAGTAGGAGTCTCAGCAACAAGAAGCAACCTACAATTGACTGCACACATCGGCGCAAAAGGGCAGAAGCGGAGTAACCCCCACCCCTCCCACGCCCTCCCACCCGAGCCATGTATGTTGCTGTCAACAAACTCTTTAAACCATGAAACAAAACAAGCACATCCTTCATTTTCATGCACCAAAATTGCCATAACTGTAGTTATAACGCACTTGTCTCCTTCGATGTAACAGCCAGTGCGAGCAGGGTGACACAGAATGCATACTACTCATTACAGGGATGGATTCCTCTCGTGTCTAGCATATACTAAGCGAGATGGAAAGTTTTCCAGGTTGTCAAGCTAAAACTCTCCATGCAAGTGTGTATGCATGTGCAAGTAAGCATGTATGCATGTGTGTGTGTATGTGTGTACATGCAAGTGTTTGTGTGTGACGGACAGTTTGTGAAACCAGGGAGGGTTGGCAGTTAAACTCTGAGCTCACCCACGACTCTACCACTTCCACCCACAGTGTCCTCTATACAGCTGCTCTCACTGAGCCAAACTCACACTTCATCCTCATCCCTCTCTCCTTTTTCTCTTTGTGCTTCTCTCTATCGCTCTCTCCCTCCATCCCTCTCCTCATCCATCTATCTATCCATCCATCCATCCATCTCTTTTTTTAATTTCCTCCCTTCTCTACTTCTAATCTTTCCTTCTCCTTTCCTCCATCTGTCTCTATTTTTCTCAGTTGCTACCCTCTACCCACCTCTTTCAGTGTGTTCATTTTTATGCAATCTCTTACCATTGGCAAGTATTTTGCTTACTATTTCAAACTTTTGGACTTTTGACACAGCCTATCCCTGTACACGGTCTCGGCGTAGGAAGAATTATTTTCACATATGGATGGAGCATCCATTTGAGGGTCCACTTATGTCTACTTAAAAATGCCCGCTTTTATTGAGATGACGTGGAGATTGAGGGGGATCACAGAACAAATACTGGGCAGGGTGAAGGTTGGGCAGGTGCACATGTGTCTGCAGAAGTATATTCAGTCTTAATTTGAGTTTAAAGTTACACTATTTTGAAAACAATTCCATAAATTTCATATTTAGTGAACACACTCTTGTTGTGTTCATTCAATTACTGTATAAATAATCCATCAGCCATTTGTACAAAAAAGATGACTCAGCGACAAAAAAGAAAAAGTCATCCACAAGAACAGAGGAGTTGACTCACACAACAACAGCTCATACTCAAAACCGACTCAGTGTTTGTGCTCTGTTTATCAGGGATTAGTTAAGTCACACAGTGTTATCACGATCAGTCTTTCATTGACGAAAAAGAGGAACTTGCTCTTAGAGTTGCGAACATTTTCTCTGACACTCCCTGAAGTCGATCTGCTGATGCAGCTTCGACACTTCCTATCAGCTTTATAATAAATGTCCGTGAAAGAAGTGGCTTGTCCTCCTGAAGCTGCCAAACAAAATTGACAAAATTGGCTCTTTTTTAGATATGGCAAGAACAATTGTGGTGATCGTGGTGGGTGCCAATTTTGTTGTGTGCCCTTAAAGCAATTTTCGTCATTTAAAAATAGGCTGCGCTCCCCTTCTACCTGCACAAACACACACTCACATGCACACATGTAGAAACACTGGCTGATTAAAGGCTGACATGGTGTTTAATGGTTTTGTGCAGTCAGTGAAATGGAAAATGTTGTTTTGCTACCAGGGTGCACAAAGGTTTGGCAAAAGGACAGAACTGCATTGTACTGTTTTTATAAAAATATATAAAGTGTATTTTATCTAGAATTTTGAAATGCAGAATAAATGTTGATAAAAATAAACAGACTCTGGTCTGCACAAAGAAGCAGTAATACATCTTTATCTTTGTGTTGTATGATCTGTTGTACTACATCACATATACAGTAAGTACAGTATGTGTACATTACAGTTGTGAAAAAAGTATTAATTTTAAGTAAATGTCCACTAAAGCGATCTAAAAAAACCCCTCCATTGCAGTTAAAAAAAGGCATTAAAGTAAAAATAATAGAGGTATTAGGAGCAGAATGTACTTAAAGTATCAAAAGTAAATGCACTCATTATGCCCTGTATGTCTGATATGATCATTATATTATATTAGATTAGATTTAATGGGGAAATTCACTTGTCACAGCAACAAAAACAAAAGCAAAAGGTGTGAATATAAATCACAGGGGGAAAAAACTTTAGTAGTTTGAATGAAAAATATAAATACAGATCAGATTTATATAAAAGCTTTGGTGAGATATGATATTATTAGGGATATTCTCTAATAATATATTTGGGCCTAAATAAAGAGCTGAATTTGTCTATGTTCCTTTAAAGGCACTATGTGGAATTTACAGAACACCTTTGTTATTAATCCACTGGAGGCTGTTAAGTGAATATCAGTTAACACCCTGTTGTTTGCATGCTTTAATAGAAATGCCCTGCTGATGTTGACCCTGATTTTCCCATGACATTGGTCACATTTGGTCACACAGTCTTCACAAGATAAATCATTTTCTGCTGACATTGACTGACCGCTGTAGTAGAAAAGAGAAGCAAAGCACTGGGGCAGCGTGCTTCAAAGTCACATCCTTGGGATTTTTTTGTCCCGTCCCAAGTCCATGACGTAGAAATCAGTCCACATTTTATAGACAACCAAAAAAAAATGGGGATGGTATCATATGTTCACATTTTGGCAATACAAAGTGATTTCTATAGATAAATTGCTTCACATAGTGCCTTTAAGATAAAAGTGATACATGCAGTACTTGTGCTTTGTGTACTTTTATTATCCTAACTTTAAACTTTGTGTGTTATTTTGTTCCTGATGTGATTGTGTTGCATATGGTGTAGCACTAAACATTGATTATGGCAACTCCAACTTTTGAATCCACTATTCGACTCAATTTAAAAATCCTGTTTAACGCCTATTCTTGGTTGACTTTAGATGTTGAATTTAAGTATGTTTGGATTTCATCCTTTTTTTAACGCTGAAGATACAAAATCCTTATCTGAAAATGAACTAAGTATAAGAATAAGTGTAGTGGAGTAAAAAGTGCTGTGTTTCCTTCCTAAATGTAGTGCAGAGGAATTATAGAGTAGTGTAAACTAGAAATACTCAAGTGTAGTAGCTACAAGTACCTAAAAAATGTACTTGAGTACAGTTCTTGAGTAAATTAACTTAGTTAGTGAAGGCAAGCAGGAAAAAAATAGTAATGTGCATAAGAATGTCTGAAATGCACAATTCAACACCTTTTTTTCATGACAATACAGTGGCTTATACAGTGTATGGCCTGGCAGACATGCTTTGATACTTTAACTTGTAGACCTGACTGCTCATCTCACATTAATCAATTGCAGGAGAGAAATTAGTGCAAAATATGAAAGATTTATTTTTGAATGTATGCCCACAAACAAAGAAGAGAGCCAGACAATATTTGTCTCTACCCTACTTTCTTATGTCTCGGGTGGTGCTGACAATTGTGTAGCACAGCAACAGCAAAACATTTATAGATATAAAACTGAAACCAATAAGTTGCAGATAATGAAGATAAGTCTTGACCCGAAACCTCACCTTGAAAAGCAACGCCCACCACTGGTTTGAGCTCTACCCTGTCAGCAGTGCAGTATGGGAAATGAGGAGTGGGTGGGTGTGTGACCTGACGACCTATCAACAACTCGCTCAGGGCCCAGCCGCACACCATCAACATCTCCCTGCGCTCAGCTCCAGCTCGATCGATCGCCCTCATTTTCACATACACAGAAGGAAGTTGCAAGACGTGTGTGAACTGGGGGAGGTGGAAAGGAAACTGCATCGCAGATGGTTGTTGTGTTTCTTGAACACTCAACAGTTTACTCACCTTCTGGGCTTGTTATCAGTTTTACATGACGATTCTGTGAGAGAGAGGACATGTGATTCTGGCTCGTTAGAGTACATCATATTTAACCTTATGGTTTACATGATTGATGGTATCTGAAAAGCACATTTAAATCAGGCAGTGTGTTGATGTTTTATTTTCACCTACAGTAGTGGGCTTCACATTAGAATTCAGTTTTAACATTCAGCAGCTTATTAGTAGAAGTACGTTGCCCACACATTATCCAAATTGGATGCCTCTTGATATAAAGTAATGATAGTCTAGTTTGAACTATCTGGTGCCATCAGGTCATCACAGAGCTCCATCAACACTCCAGAGAACAAGGAAATTACATATAAATCCTTAACTCAAATATATCTAGTTTTATGTATTAATTGCGGCATGTAATATGCACAATACTACAGTTTATGCAGTGAGAGGTAATACTAGGCCTTCTCTGTTCTCCTTGATGATAATATGGTAAATATGGTAATTCTGGTAAATTTAACAGTAATTTTAGAGTCTTGTCTATATATATATATATATATATATATATATATATATATATATATATATATATATATATATATATATATATATGCTTGTGGTGATGGTGGAGGTGATATTCCGAGACAAAGACTCTAAAATGACAGTGTTGAATTTACCAGAATTAGAAGATCAGAAGAAATAGCCTACAAATATCATGAGAAAAAAAGCTTGAATATTCTCTGACAATATTAAGTAATTTGCAAGAGAAAAAAATGGATATTCTCTGAGGTTAGAGTGGCAAATTTACAAGAAAAAAGCTCATACATTTTGAAGCAAAAAAATGTGAATACGCTCTGATATTGTAAAATAATAAAGTTGTGAGAATGTTTTATTTGATATTCTCCAAGGTTACAGTGGGAAATGTATCAGAAAAAAAAAGCTTAAATATTAAATCATTTTCAAGAAAATAACCAAGATATTCTCTGAGGTTAAAGTGGCAAATTCACAAGAAAAATAATTTCTGGCATTATAAAATAAAGTCGCAAAATCCCTCTTTAAATATATGAGAAAAAAGCTTGAATATTCACAGAGATTACAAGGTCATAAATTTGAGAGAAAAATATCGGGTACTCTCCAAGGTTAAAGTGGCAAATTTAAATTTCAGAGGAAAAAAAATTATATACTGGCATTATGGAATAATAAAATTGCAAGAGAAAATAAACAAATGTTCACCAGGGTTAAAGCGGCAAATATGCGGGGGGAAAAAAAGCTTGTAAATTCTCTGACATTTTAAATTTGATGAAGCAGATTGAAGTGAAACTCAACTGTGCATCACAGTTATCCTGAAACCCTCAGAGATTTTTGCAAAATTGTCATCTTTCATTGTTCAAGGTCACAAGGCATGCTCTGGGCAAGTCAGGAGTCCATCACAGGTGTAAAACAAGAATCCTATAATCATGACCTGGGATGCCTGAAGATGTCAGCCCACAATCACAGACGTCATGTGATGGCAGTCAGGTATCTCGGACAGATGGTGCTGCTATTTCACTCCTGCTAATCACAAAATTCGCACTTTGCAGGGAGTTTGCTCAGTGTTTACAGAGGTGATCCTTCAACCTGAGCAGCATAGTTTAAGAAGCCTCACTAGTGCAGTTTTGTAACGGAGTCTGACCTTTAATTATTCCTGGAACAGATTATGCTTCAATAATGTACTGTATCGTGGTAATTACACTGAATTAGGGCCAATAAACAGCAAATATGTAGGCTGTACATTATAAGTACATGTTTATTGATCTTTTTCCATGCAAGATTTCTGCAGTGATTTTGATTTCTGCAGGTTGGGTGACATTGGACCCAGAGGTGGATGGGTACTCGGGCTTGATGCCCAAAACATACTAAAATATGTCATCCATGAGTCACGACAAAGATGGAATTCAGCAGGTGCAATGTCTCTCACACCTTTTAACAAACTTAGGCTCAAGTTTTAGTGTCCATCTTATGAAACAGGAAAACAGTACTAAAATTGTAATTAACTGTATTGCGATTGGTTTTGAAAATATATAATGGTTCAGGGCCTGGCATTAGATCATAGACTGTATAAATAATGGACGTAGTCACCGTGACGTCACCCATTGGTTTGTGGACTGCCCATTTGAGGCATCGAGTTCAGCATTACACTTGTCCCCATCGTGTTTCCGTTATGGGGAGCAGACCATATTTGGACTGTGGAATGTTAGATTTGGCTTGCAAAAAACAAAAGCAAAATGTACGTCACTTACCTAGAATAATTAACAGCGACTCCTTGGAGTGTCTATCAGTCCAACCAAACGCTGAACAAGACTTTTTTAAATGAACAAAATGTTGAAATAAATTAAGTGACTCTCATTAAGTGAGAGTGAGTGAGCCAAACCGGTAACCGGTTATATATATATATATATATATATATATATATATATATATATATATATCGATATATATATATATATATCGTTATAACTTTATTTTCTTCTGATGACGGCTTGCGTTGTTAGCCACCTGTCAATCAATGGTTGCCGCACCCCAAATCATTCGATTCTTTGTCTTCTATTTTCTTCTAACTGGGGCCATTATTTTTACTAGCAGTTGAGACCACAGTGTTGCCCTGAAAAAAATTCTGAGCTAATAAATCAAGTGAGAAGTTTTCTAATTTTGTATTGAAATGAATGGACCGAAATGCTTTTGCAGCCGTCGTCAGCGCCCCCTGTTTTAATTTTGGGTAGAGTGCAGCTGAAGGCCACACTGCTTAGACCCAGAGGTTGCCACTTGCATTAAATTCAGATAGACATTATATTTTATTTTAGCACCTTGCATTGATTGCATTTTTTAACTTAGCATTGGTCTCTTAGCTGCAGCTAATTTTACTGTAATATCACACTTATAAATACATTTCATTTATGTAATGAATATAGTTGCAAATGAATTAATCAAGTTTTGTTTTCATTTTCTCAGTGAAGCAATTTTTAATTAGAAAAACACACACACACACACACACACACACACACACACACACACACACACACACACACATGATATTTCCCCATGCTATAAAAAACCGAACCATGATCTGTAAACATCTCGACATTGTGCACAAGAGACATAATCAGTACTTCCGCGACAAACGCTGAGGTTGAGCCTCACTCATATCAGGTGACAACATCTTGAATAACAAACTGACAATGAGAGGACTCAATGATGCTCTTCTTCTGTGACTGTGACCTCAGACCGTTCTGATAATGTCATTATTGCAGCAGCATAAGCAATACATGCATACAGTGCACAAGGTGAATCGATGTTTCCTGACACACCATTTCCTCTGATTACAATGCAAGATAGGAGAAAACAGTTACATCGTTTTTTTCTTGTTCTCTCTGATATCAAGATCATTTTCATTGTACATTTGTATTCTGCTGTATTAGACTTTAGATATAGCAAGCTGTGGCTAATGCCTCGTTTACACTGCATGAAACGGATCGACTCACTTTTGGTACCAGGTCCTTTTCTCTACTTTATTTTCCACTGCGGATCGTCCCCCCTCAGTGTAGGTGGAAATTTCAGCAGCAACAGTAACACTGTGAAACTGAAGTGATATCATCTTTAGTTTGACTCTCGTTAAATCCTTTAAATGAAAAAATGTGTCACTACCTTGTCTGTTAAAAAATGTCAGGGTTTTTTGCAGTATGTCCACTATTAACAGTTCTGCTCCAGTGTTTTAGTAACTGCTCAACTCACTTGGAACCTCGGCCAAGGGAGACCGACTGGTTTCAGGGTCCGGGTGCCAAAGTATAATCCCATTCTCTGTCAAAACTAAAATACGAAAAACCGGAAACATTGCCCCGAAACGGAAAGACGGATTTTGCTCTCAGCATCAAAAAACGAAATAACCTTTTTTTCATTTTTTCATTTCTCATTAATTAATATGTCGGCGGATAGACCGGAAGCGGGAAAATAAAAGTCCCGTCAAAATAAAAGTAGTGTGCTAACTTATTATCAAGAATAATAAAGTTTCTAAAAAAACAAGTTATCATCATACACTATTATAGGCTACTATTCTCTTTCTACACCCATGCATATACTTTAACTGCGACCGCAATCATTCATTGGTATAAACTATGTGTTTAATGATACATTCAGCCATTTAATTTGGATGACTTACTGGATCTGGCAATAGGGATAAAGTTAGAATACACAGAATAGAGATCTTGGTATTTCCCAGGAATTCTTGTAAAATCTGTTCTTATCTCCAGGGATAAACACCTGCAGGATTTTTCGCTGTGTGTGTTTGGGTGCTCATACAATGAAACAAAGATGTTAAAAGTTTTTTAGTTTGTCAGTGTTGCTTCATGTCCCTGCTTTCCAGCAACCTAAATTATTCCCAAACTCTTTACCTCTTACTGGTTCCACTCCTGTTCACTAGCAGCTCTTCAGTTGATTCTGTTTGGACTTGCTACCCATGCCAGTAAGCTTTTGTATTTTCTTGTTTCTAGTAGATCACTGAGCTCTTCCTGTCTGCCTGCACTATCTGCATTTCCCTTGTGGCCTTGAGGAAACAAGCTATTCATGCTCTTGTCTAATATGTAAAACTACACATACTTTACATGTCAGACTTTTACAAACAGTGCATAGCATGTGTATGTTTCTGATCTCTTATCAATTCTACCCATTTAGCCAGATATATGAGTGCCAGGTAAGAGTTTAAAATGTTTAAAGAGCATTGCCTAAATATATACAATATTTAATGTTAAAAAATCTAGCAATCTACCAGTTAGTCCATATATATATATATATATATATATATGATACTGTTACACACATTTCCTCCATGCCTGCTCTGGTCATAGCTGCTGTCTTGTGTGGCGTGAACAAGCTCTAATCAGCTTACTTCCTTGGGCATCAGCCTCTGGCCGTCGGCACAAAAGGCCACACTGGGACCTTCCTGGGCCTCTCACTGCCCCATTAAATACCACAAACACATCAACCGACACACACACAGGGACCCATGATGATGCACACAAATACAAACACCTTCATACGCACACACACACATTTTGGGACAGCATACTACTGGATAGAGTTTGACAGGTTGGGTCATACTGTTTTTTTTTTTTAATTCTTTAAATAGAGAGTGTAAAGAAATGTATAGCCTTTCTTTTAAAGCTGTGATTGAATAATTTCATCAAATAAAGTTGATTTTACTTTTCTGTTTATCTTTTATGATCTAAATACATTTTTCAGCTGCATATTTTTCTCTTTCCTTTAGTTTGCTAATTGGCAAAGTTTACTATTAATAATGATTAATATTTATTCAAAAGTGCCTGTTTTTTAAGTGATCTAATTTGTATTATTTGGGTATTTTATTTTCCCTAAATTATTAATTATTTGGGGGCAATTATTATTTGTAATGCCTCAGTCAGTAAACAAACTTTTTTAATTTTAATTTTCTGGGCTCAGGAGATTCACAGTGAAAATGCCTGAATTTTACTTTTACTTTTTGTAAGCAGTCTGCAGTAATTTTACTTTAAATAAGTAAACTTTATGATAGCTACGAGTCCCATCACATCTGCTGACTGTTTAGCTCATGTTTGTTCGTGATAAGACCAACGCGATGCAAGACATGCGACTATTCTTGTTCAAACAATAGCAAAGACAGAGATTCGATCAGATTGGACAGATTTTTTTTCTTCTGTCCTGCACAAACTGCTGAAGTTATCGTCAGGAAGTTCAATAACCACCTGCAGATTTTGATGTTTTCATAAAACAGAAATAACGTTCTTTTTCCGAGAAGATCAGTAGAACAGCCAGTGTGAGTTTTGTTATCTGTCTGCGTTTTTGTAGATGGGTGTGAAAGGGCTAGAAGTTTTTGGGTCAGTCCTGTACATTGGTCGTGTCACACCATCATGAGGTGGGCCTTTCCACTTTGTGTCTGACTCACACACTGATGGCAAAGATGAGACAATGTGCGCTAACATGATGACCCCTTTAGATTAGAAAAGATGTACTGTGCAATGTGTGTATGTGTGCACTTTCCTTATTTCTTCATTCCTTTGGTGTGTAAGTTTGAAGTTACTATAACTAAGTTTTTAACTGGCTCAGTTTAATACTGATGCATCGATATGACCTACATAAGCCATAGATACAGCTATTTTTATATAAATATTCTTAATGCTGGAGTGAAAGGAGGCCTGGGAGAACCAAAACCGGGACTGAGCGGGGCTGACTGTCAGACCCTGCTGCAGTAAAATAAGAGGTTTTCTCAAGGGAGTCTGGTGCTTTTGTCCACAGGGGCCGTCAAAACCAACACAAAATAAAAGTTCCTTGTAGGAACTTTACAACATATTCTTAAGAATGGTTTGTATGATATCTTACAAAATATATCATAACGGTTGTCCCGTCGTTGTTGTAAAACTTTGGTTGTAAGATGGAACTTCTTGGCTGAGTTTTGGCAACAAAACTACTTGGTTATGGTTATGAAAAAAAAAAAACAGGGTTTGGGCTAAAACAGGGGTCAGCAACCTTTACTAACAAAAGAGCCATTGTTGGTGAAAATAAGAGAAAAATTGTCTGAATTGAGCCATGAACCTTATTTTGAATGAAAATAAAATATAGCTTCACATTTTTGCAATTGAAGAAAAGAAATTGCTTTGGGCCTACACCAATGATAAATTAAAAATTAAAAATGTAAATATTTTGGGGGTTTTTATGTCACAGCCACAGGAAGCCACTGCAGACAGCCTGGAGAGCCACATGTGGCTCTGTAGCTGCAGGTTGCCTACCCCTGGGCTAAAACAACTACATCAGTATATGACTACTGAACCCAGATACATTTGTGACAAAGAAAGTGACATAGATCGCGTCCTATTTATGTAAAGAAGTTTCCAACGGGACACCAACGCCATCCACCACCCTTCCTGCGCACCGTAAAAGGCCACATGATCTCGATTCAACAGAAGGTTGATTGTCAGTACCACCCTTAACGACCCATATGAGCGGTTTTAAAAATGACCCATTTTTTGCATTTTTGGGTATAGAGCGGAGCCTTCTAAAACTAATGCACACGTCATTTTTACATACATGGATGATTTGCTGTTGTAAAAAAGGCGTCAGTTTTGTTAAATTTAGGCAACAAAACCACTGATCTAGGTTAAGGGCAAAATACTTCCCGGTAATGTGCTTAAATGCCAGAAATCAGGTAGTTAAGAGGACAACCTGACAAACCTGATCGTATTTTGCTTCCTGTACAAATTACCTATGGGGTCGTTTTTCAGGGTTCTTTTAGGCTCCTAAAAAAGAAGTTTGCATTGATGATAGACGAGTGCATTACTTTTTGTAGGAACTTTGAATGACAAACAGCCTGAACTTTATAGTTAACTTCATCTTCAAAAACTTCTTCTTTACTTTTTTTTTTGCATCGATAGGACCCTTTCATAGAAAATTTGGTTCTGACATTTGGTTCTGTAATTTGACTGATGCAATATCTGAATAATGCTGGACAGAACAAACAGCATGTCCTCCCCACTGTCCACCACTCTGAATATCATTACACAGGCCCACTCGGAGTAATTGATTAAGAATTTCTGATTTGGCAGTGGGACATTTTACTGGTTGCCATGGTGCACATGGAAGATTTCATTTGTGCCATTGTGAGGGTGACACATAAGCGCTTCCCCTCTGTGTCCTGTAGCATGAAACCTCACAGTAGGCAACTGCATGAGTGTGTGCGTGTGTGTGTGTGTCCTCATGCAGGTACAGTATATCAGCAGCAGCAGCAGCACTCTCACACTCTAACCAGTTTCCCTTTCCATGTCCTCATCCCTCCACCCCTCCCCATCCGGTGCCTTTCCTGCCTGCCTGAGAAGCAGAGGCTCGGCCTGGTGGCTCTGACCTCACCCTGAGACCCCCCAGAGACACTGACCATTACTGCGCTTCCGGCTGTCTCACAGTCCAGCCAGTTATCCCTGCACAGACTAAAATAGCACCTCACCCTCACATCCTCTGCCTATTAGCAGTCACATATGCCCTCACTACTGTCCCTGTCATTGATTTATAGGAGAAGCGGTTGTAGAGAGTTAATGGCAGCACAGGCTTTACAAAAAGTATCCAGTCAAAATGAAACAGGAACGTGAAAGACAGAGGTGTGATGTCGTTGAAATTCTGCGCATATGGATCTAATTTTCCTCTCATTTTGTTATTCCCATGAAACACTTCAAGTCAATAGTCGTGTTGATGGAAACACCAAAATTCTATAGAATTTCAAAAATGCAAATAAAAGTTTTTCGCTTGCTTTAGTTGTTTTTTTGTTTTTTTTCAGAAAGTAGTTAATGTGCTAAAGATTAGGGATGGGTACCGTTCACATTTGAACCGATACGGTACCGATACCCGGTACCTGGGAATCGGTATCGGTACTCAACGGTACCAATTTTCGGTACTTTTGCGTTTGAAAATATAAACTTTAAAAAATATATCAAAACAATATAAAATCCAGGATGAGCAGTGCTTTATTGTTGAGTGAACGTGCATTTTGTAACATGAAGGTTGGAGTGTTATCAAAGAATGCAGAGGAGTGCTCTCAGGTGGCAAAGCACGGAGGAGAAAAAAAAAAAGGTTGGAAGTGCACGTGTGATTTGTTGTGATGACGTCGTAGCTGTGCGGCGCAGCACCGGTCAGACAGTATTGTGGGCATGGCATGGTTGGAATAAACAAAGTTGAGTCGGGCTGCTCTGGGCACATATCGAGGATGACGCAGGAGTCTGAGGGATTTAATTTCAGCGAGGCAGTTTGGAGTAAAGTGGCAGGTAATATTCCTGAGTTGAAGATCGGAGTTTTAGCGGAGGACCAGAGATGCAGCAGCTAGCTGCTAGCTGTTAATGACTGATCTACAGAAGAATGGAGAAAGCAAACGGAGTAAGGAAGGTCCAATCTGGAGGCAGACTAAGGCCAAGCCCGGGTAGACATTGGAGAGATAGCAGCTGGCGGCTAGCAGGCCGAGAGCCGGCTGTTCGTCTCTGCGCCGGGTTGGAAGACGGCAGCAGCTAGTGGCTAGTGGCCGCGGTGAGCAGACAGGACCAGACGAGGCGGTAAATAAAAAAAAATAGTGCGACCGTCAGCACGCTTGTTAATCAAGACGTCAAATGAAAACAGGTTGAAATCAATGATCAGTTTAAAGGTAACGCCGTTTAGGTACCGAAACATGGTACCGTTTGATTTTACTTGAATCGGTACTCGGTAGTACCGACGGAATTCGGTCGGTACCTATAAAAGTACCGAATTCGGTACCCATCCCTACTAAAGATCGAAATGTTTTTTCCGAATAAGTTCTGACGTACTAAACATTTAACTCGCATAACTGATCAGCTGTTTCCGCTCTGCCGGTCAAGACGAGCTGACATGAAAGAACAACTACAAGTTGTCCAATTTTATCCATTTCCTTTTTTTTTTCTTTCATGGGTGGCCAAAGTTGTCCGTTTAGCAACCTCTTTTTTGTTGTAGTTTTTTTCTCTCGCACAATCTTCTTCTTCTACTGTTTGTTGACAGATTAGCCTACAGCAAAACATTACACTGCCATCTTCTGGCAAAAGTAAGTTTTTGCAGCTTTGTTTATTCACTCTAAACCAGTTGACAGAAACGTCCCTTTGCATTTTCTTTCAAAATTTGGCTTCAAAAGTTGCTTCGATTTTAATTGAAACATGGCTAATGTCTTGTTAATAGTTGGAGATTCCTCTTGAGGTTTTACCAATGAGGGAAAGAAGCACTCAGATCATTTAAGTGCCAACACAACAATGTAAAAATAATACATTACAAGCAAAACTCCTGCATTAACAATCCAGTTTAATTAAAAGTACAGAAGTATTAACAGCAAAATATACTCAAGCGTTCTGCATAGATTGTTTGTGCAAGCAGCTTAAAGTGTTTACATTTTCACTTAAGTACATTACTAAATGTACTTAAGTGAAAATGTACACTTAGCTACTTCCCACCACTGGGTTTAACAAATAAAATGATGCACAACTGTGTTGAAATCATTTTCAGTATTGACGCAGTGGGCTGAGGTCATCTCTGAGTCTGATCTGCAGCTGATCTGTCACCCCTGGACTGTGTTTGTGGGGAGGAGGAGAATGTTATGAAGCGACATGAGGAAAGAACAGGGAGGCACAAGAAGCTTGTCTGGACAAAATGATTTCATGATGTGTCTCTAGCTTAGTATTTCAGAAATCTGTAAATTTCTGTTTGTCTGTCAGGGTATGACCACAGTGTAAGATATTCCCTTAGTCAGTCTGGACAAGTTCCCTCACTAAACAAGATACAAGCTCCATAATTGGCAAAAAGTGTGTTGTTCTTCAGGTGTTGGAACATGTCTTGGGTTTCAGCCAGCAGTATGCCCTGTCCAAGAGAAAAAATGCTGGGTTAAAGGAGATAAAGAACTTTGGTGTCAAAAAGTGGATGAACTGAAATGCTTGTTAAGCATCTGAATAGTCTTGTGGTCATGAAGGGTACGTTCATGATCTGCAATAAGAGTTTCTGTTGGTCGTCTCCAGATATTCTTGGCACAAGGTGTCAGAATCTATAGTTTCTGTGAAGAGCTGGTTATTTTACAGCAGCCGCAGGTGTGTAAAGATGCAGCATTATGAGCCTGGCAGAGAGGATCCAGATATTCATTATCAAGTCACCTCACAAGGCGTGAGTGTTAAATAAGCAATCAGGATATACATTTACTTTACAGATGCATCAGAACAGGCAGCCAGCTGTGAGAGTTAATTGAGAAAAAAGTGAGTGATTCCACTGCGATGTTTTGCCATATACAGTAGATGGAATATATGCAGGAAACGACAGTATTGTAAAAACATTTCTTGAGTGATATACAACACTGACTACTAACACGAGCGGTATTTTAAATCATTAAATTTTAGGACTGAAAATTGATGTGTTTCTAACCTCTCGCTGTTTTATAGTTTTTCTGCTTCCAGTAGCAAAACAGCAGTTTATTTTTAAGAGCAAACTAAATAAGAACCTAGTAGTTAGACTGAGCAGAGGAAACAAACAAGACAAAGGGGAAAAAACTACAGAAGCTTAATTAAAGGTATATTATGTAACATTTTTTGTATTTTGTCTTAAAATGACTAGAGCTATGTTGTCTTTTTTGTTGAGTTGTACACTTTCCAAGTGTTTCCAACAATGTGTAAACCTAGAGTAAATTTAATCAAGCTTATGATCCGTTACCATTAATTTAGTCACCTGTCAATGACGTTGTTTCCCTTTTGGACATCTGTGTCAGAATTATGGTTGTCTGCCAGATGGTTGTCTGTCATAAATATAATTTTTATTTTCTTAGATATTTAGGTTTGTTTTTACTTTATATTTTAACAGAATAAAGGATTTTAGTCATCTGGGATCTGGATCTTAACTCATCAGAGAAACAAGCTGAGTAAATGTTAGCATCTAGGTTGTCTGTTTTTTGCCAAACAGGAAACAATGTATAAAAAGTGTCCTCTCACTTATGTATGTCTACCGGTTTACTCATAATGCAGCTTTTCCTTTGCTTCATTTACCTTCTGTACTTGAAATCGAGAGGATTAACTTTTTATAAACAATTTTTTTTCTACAGTTTTTTGCGCTGGATCGCAGTTCGCACTCTTTCCGCTTGAATAACTGGCTGAATAATTGACTGACTGGTTTCCTCCTGGTAAACTATAACAAACATACATAACGATTTGAAACTGAACCATTAGATACTCAACGCTCCTAATGACAAATGCAGGAGAGAAATTTTGCTGCAGTTAGCGGGGCCCCTAAATCATTCAACGAGAGCCCTACACCCCGAACCCTCCCAAAAATGAATTTAACCAAATCTGTTTATGCATTCACTCCATATACTCTGTGGCACATTACATTCTGCATTGCAAATGGGGGTGCAGGTAATGAAGCTTATGCAGTGTGAAAAGGCCAATTACTCTAGTGTGTGGTGGCTGGGACTAGAGTGTGCTTGGGCTCCCTCCAGGCTAGAGACAGAACCTAGTAAACACCTCATCAGCTGATGAGACACACACACACACACTCACACACACACACACACACACACACACACATAGTCCTGAAGATCCTCATAGTATGGCGATTGTGAGAAACGAAAGCACACACAAAGAGTGCAGGAATGCACATTTATACATGTGCATGTAAACATAAATGCACGACAGGTATTAAAAACATGCATAGATCAGCACTGAAACATTGTCTATACAAATGACAAATTATTATCTCTATATTAACAACAGTAATCTTGCCAGTGGATGAGTTGGGAGGAGAGGAAAGAAGAGGCGGAGAAAGACGAGCCAAAGATCCCGTCTTTGTGCGTTCTAATACTTTAAATCTTTGCTGCCCATTTGTCATATCCTGCATGAGGACTTGTTGTGTCTTGTTTTATGTACATGCTCGCTGCAGTCAAGATTTTTCTTTTTTGCACCAGAGACACAATGAAATCTATCGTTGAGAAAAGCTAAGATTAGTGAAGATGAGAGGAAATTGAGAAGGCAGCAATAGAGGGCAGACGGAAGAGGAGAAAAACAGGAGAGACGGGCAGCAGGAGGCCACTTGTGTCACCAGTTGTAGAGGGTCATGGTGGGGGAGGTGAAAATTAAAGCACGCGGGCGGCGTCTTGCACCTCGGCCCAGACTGAACCCCCTCTCTTGCCCTTGGTGGTGTTGGTGGCCTGTGCATGCATGCATGTGTGTGTGTATCTGTGTGTGGAGGATGGGTTTGAGGCGGGGGGTCACGGGTGAGGGATGTCTCAGGGGCGTGGACATGCACAGGTGAGTCACAGGTGTAGCCGCTGACACACGCTGCATATTTCAGGAGTTTCATCATGGGGCGGAGGGGGCAGTTGAGCGTGGGGAGCGCCATGTGTCGGACAAATTATTCTGATGTCTCATTGTGTGGAGCAGGGAGTGTGGACTGGATTTTAGCATAGAAGGGAGACCTGTTGGTTGTGTGCTTATGAAATGAATTGTAATCATGCTTTAAAAGAAGAAGACCAGACTATTTTGCAGCAGCCAAGTTAAAATGCAAGTGAAAATGATGCCAGTATGTTGTGTTTTAGACCCAGCTCATGTGTGGTGAGGAAGAAAATATTGCATAGAAGAGGTTTCACCTTTAGATTATTATAAATTACATACAGTTTTTCTGGATATTTATGCTGCTGTATTTAATGCACACATATATAGATTGATATGCATAAAAAAGATTAAAGGTTTAATATGCTAGAGTTTCCAAAAAATATTGTATTAGATAGACTCATAGGAAAATAATCCCTCACAATAATCACTTACGACCCACTAGAAGTGTGTGACATGCCTCTATCTGCAGAGACACTGCTCTCTGCATGCATTTTCCTCTTTTCTTCTTATTTTGCTGTTTTGGTGTTTATGGGCGTCAGTGAAGAGTCTTTGCACACGTGGGTGTGTAACTCCCAGCCATCAACAGTGCGTGAGTGTGCAGCCTGTTCCCCAGTCGTCAAATATTGCCTTTGTATTTTTGCACCCTTGCCCTGCAGATACTGTGTCCTAAACCAAATATAAGTATTGGCAAAATTGAACATTTTGGCCTGATCATGGCACTAAATGAAAAGTCAGGTTACAGATATATGACTATAGCAACTTGACACACTGAGCTGCTTCAAACTAACCTTCAGGTCCTTAGCTTTCAGAAAGTGTAACACTTCTATGTGGCATCTACTATTAACTATATGTATATGTATATATATATATATATATATATATATATATATTTTTTTTTTTTTTTTTTTCTGATGAGCTTTTCACAAACATTAAAGGAAGGATTCTAATAAAAAAAGTCAACAAATTGCTTAATGAGACTAAGAAATTAATGTGTTCTTGGCATGTTTACAGCAAACAGGAAGGCTATAATCATGTGAGAAACGTAAAGTATTCCATGTTCATGTGATGAAATGATCATTGGGAACATTTCACTCTGCCCTCTAGCTGTGTGTGCGTGCGTGTGTGTGTGTGTGTGTGTGTGTATGTATGCGTGTGTGTGTCTGTGTGTGTCTGTCTGTCTGTGTGTGTGTGTGTGTGTGTGTGTGTGTGTGTGTGTGTATGTATGTTTGTTTCATTCACATCCTATCTTGACCTATGTGACTCAGCATGGGTTTCTGTGGTCATATAATCGGGATGCCCTAGCTCATAAACCATAATCATCTCCCTTTCCATCTCTCAACATTAAAGGCCACTCATTTTTTTCTACCATGTAATAATAGGGAACTTCCAATTCATGCCTTACAACGGCTTGTAACTTTGTACAAATCACATGCCCATCAAAAAGCTGGCGCTTCCCTGCTGGTGTTTATTTCACTTGCTGTGGAGGCTGCAAAAACTAAAAAAAAACTTGAACATAATTTTAATAGATTGTCTACAAATTTGTCAGTGAGCTGGTGTAGATATCAAAAGGAAGTGACACAGAAATGGAGGGGGAGAGGGAGAAAGGGACAGATAAAAACCAGAGAGGATGAAGGTCAGTGTTGCAGACAGAAGGAGTGACAGGACACGAATCTCTGAGAAACACTCCAAATAAAGCAGCAAGAGGAGAGGGAGGAGGGAGTAATCTCTCTGCCTCACCAGAGGAGAGGAGGGTGGGGAGAGCTTGGACCTCACTGCGCACACAAACACACATATGCACACACACACACAGACGCGTTTCCATGCAAACAACTTGGCCATGCCGGGCGGTTAGGTGGGAGGATGTAAGGGAGAGGGCTACACCCTTGTGCGAAGCTTTGTTGTGTGACACATAGACAGCCCACCCTAGCATTCCCACCCCTATATTTGGCCTTGAATACAATTGCAGGTTTGAGAGTGACAAATCGGACTGCAGGCAGGCAGACTCAGACGAGGACAAGGGCAAAATTACATGAGTAGAAGGGGAAGCCGCTATGGTGGGGAGGCTGTTTTGCAACAATATTATAGATAAGCAAGTATAGTGCTGCACACATAGTAAAAAAATCTATTTTTTAGGTTATTTAATAAGCTTTAAACTCAGAGATGAATGTGTCACTGGTCACTGTAATCAATAAGTGTGAATGAGAGAATTTTGCCATCTGTGGTCATCCGGTGATGGTGTTTTTTTTGTTTTTTTCCCCATTCTGGTAATCTGTGATCCACCCAGTGCATGCTGGGAAAGCTACAAATGCCTGAGAAACTCAGAAATGTAAAGTCAGTATAGAAAGAAATGCAGATTTAAAAAAAACAACAACTTTCTCATAAGATAAGCCTTTGTTCATCTCCAGAGGGGAAAAATTAGGATTTGCAGCTGCACAAAAACAGAAATAAGTACTGATAAATACAGAAGATTAAATAAAAAAAGAAATAGAATAAATAAAATAGGTGGTATATATAACTAGAATAGTAGAAGTAAATATATCAACAAACAAAGAGCAATTCATTTAACACATTGAGGTATATGATAAAAAAAAAAATTCAAACCATTAAACTTTGTGGCTCTAATACAAATGTGCTTATTTTGTATTTCTTTGTTTATTTCTGGGTCATCCGTACCCCAGATGTTCATGTTTGAATTGATATTTGCTGAATTTGCCCAAAAAAAGTATATTAGACTCGATTCACAGACTTAGCCTCTAAAGTTACGATCTGGATTCTGGAAATATAATATGTGTGTGTGTGTGTGTGTGTGTGTGTAAATATTTCACTGCTATAAAATCAGTAGTAGAATTTCAGTAAATTTTACATTTTGATATTCAGCTTTTTATAGGATTCAGATCCTCACAGCCTTTCTTTGCTTCTATATTTCACAAGTTATTTCTTGTTTTTATTAAATGAGAAATACATGTTTCGATTCAGAATATGGAACTAACTTCCACATTTCTGATTTGTTTTTTCCATAGACGGACATAGAAAAACACAATATTCTCTCTAACCAGATTTTAAAAATGAAAAGGCTAAAAATAATGAAATAGCTGAGCTATCTATTTGAATGCACACATACACAACAATGATTAAACCCTGTATGCAGAATTATAACAGAAAAACAACACATTTACACTGAGGATTTCAATTCTGCAGCCATGTTTGTTCATGCATTGTTTTTTGTTTATCTTTCTAGCCTTTGTTACACGTTTTATCCATGTGTGTACATATGAGTGTACAGTAAGTGCATGCTTGTGCTGTGTGACTGTGTGCGTAATTATGTGTGTGTGTGTGTGTGTGTGTGTGTGTGTGTATGTGTGCGTGTGTGTGTGTGTGTGTGTTGGGGTAATTATACAGTAGTGGACTGGTGGTGGGACAGTAAATCAACTGTAGAATGACTTGGATTGGTCTGCTTCGCCGGCAGCACTCCTCGCCCTAACCGGTCATCAGGGAGGGATACACTCTTAGAATAAATACTGTGTGTGTGTGTGTGTGTGTGTGTGTGTGTGTGTGTGTGTGTGTGTGTGTGTTAGGGTGCGGGCATGCATGCCTGTATGCATCTATGCATACACAGAATTCACCGTATGTTTTTGTGTGTGCATGAACACATGTGTCAGTATGAAGTGGTGTACTTGTGTATGCGTCATGCTGTGTGTGTGTGTGTGTGTATATATATATGCACATGCAGTATGGGCGTGTCCGTGCAGGGGTGTATTTGTATGTCGGTTGTGTGTCAGCAGAGTTCCTCACCCAAACAGGTCATGAAAAAGGGACTCTTGACTGCTGCCTTTCCACCGCAGTGGCCACTCGGCCTGCAGCCACACGGCTAGCTACAATTAAAAACACTCTCCACAAACCCTGAGTGAAAGAAATATTTCAGTGCGTCACTCACAATCTAAAAGCATTTTTCAAATTTTATGAGACGGCCCTGCCTGCAGAAGCATAATTTGTTACAGTATATTTTTGGGGGGTTATAATCTAAAAGAGTTACACAATTGGAAATGACAAGAGACAACATATTTCCAGCCATGCAGATAGTTTTAGTTTCATTTATCCAGGTGAGATATCTGTGTGCAGTGCTGGAAGTTCTTTTACTTGAGTAAAAGAAGCAAAACCACACTGTAAAATACTTTGTTACAAGTAAAAATCCTGCATTCACAACTATAGTAAAAAAAAAAAAAGTACAGAAATCAGCAATTTATTCATTCAGTCTTAGGGAATAATGCACATTGATCAACATCACTGTTAGTCAACAGCCTGATTTTCAACCACTGTCCCTCAGCATGTGTGCTGCATGTTAAACCATTAAAACATGGCCATTAAAACACACAACAAAGTTAGAACAAGACTTTGAAGAGGTATCAGCATCATGCAAAGATATTTAAAAAAGCAGCCAGTCAATAAAAACAGTGTTAAACCGTCGTAATTACTTCAGAAGTTAGTGTCACAACATAAAATCACATTATGAAAGACATAGCACCAACAGACAATCAGCACTTAAACTTAAAATATTAAAAGTAATTAGTATGCAGAAGAACGCCCCCTGTGTGTTATATAATTTATTATCGCTTAATTATTTCTGACACTCCAGCATCTTACAGTTGCATTTTGTAGAGTTGGAAGTCATTTGAACTATTTTATATAAAGTTTATTCTTTAATATCCATACATGTTTAAGTTGGTATTAAGTTGATATTTTTATATGGATATATGCAAAGGAAGTAAAGCTTTGAAATATTTGCAGTGGAATAAAAAAATACCCTATTGCTCTCTGAAATGAGGTTAGGCAGAAGTATAAAATATAGGGTTAGTAATGGGAAAACAAATAAAGTACAAGTACTTAAAGTTTTTTGCAGTACTTGAGTAAAGAAAGTTCAAGTCAATCTGATTACTTCACTGCTTATGTTTATAGTTTCAGTGAATCACTGTGTGTTAAAAGTAATTTTTTGAATACTCTGTATGTTGAGAATGGTTCATTGTTTAAACTCGCTGACTTTGTTTGTATGTTTGTTTGTTTGTGTGTGTGTGTGTGTGTGTGTGTGTGTGTGTGTGTGTGTGTGTGTGTGTGTGTGAGTATTCGTGATGATGATGAAACTTCCACTTCTGCCAACACACAGAACGTGACTGACTACAAAACTAAGAAATCTGAAACACAGGCATGTTCCAGCATGAGTCACGCACACACATACACACACACACACAGACTGTCCAAATGATTGGAATCAGTGATTATTGGCAATAAACACCAATCAGCTTGCTTGCATGTCGTGTCCGTGTGTGTATACCTCTTCCTTTACAAAGCATAAATGTGAAAATTGGATGCATGTTTCTGTCTCCCTCCACATTGTGTGTCTTTTTGTACCATTTGTTCATGATGAAAAGAAACCCACACCCCGTCCGTGCTGCACACACGACCCATAAAGCACCATGCCCTGCTGTATGGGGGTGGTTCACTGAAGCCACGGCTACACACACACACACACACACACACACACACACATATAGCACATATATATATATAAGCAAACAAAAATGTTGTGCTCTTGATCACGTCTTTAGCCACAGCCAAAGTGCAGCCCCCAACCTCCCCTCACCATGGCGACCACGGGCCAACCGCAGACACACACACACACACACACTTCTTGCACACTGTCTGTCCAGGGCTGTCATTAGGGGTGTGGGTTTAGGGTGACGCCTCACAGGTGCTTCAATACTTAGTTAATGCTTCGTCCAGACTTTGATAATAGCAGTCATGTCTCTTGTAAAAAAAAACAACCAAAGTCTCAATATTTAATGTATGAATAAGAAAGTATGACATTAATGCATAAATACATTATGTAAATTATATGAAGAAGAATACTTTGTGAAACTATTTCAGTATATATTAAGCTCTTCTCATTATAATATGATCTTTATGATAATATGTGTTGTTGTTTTCCCAAAAATCTGCTTTTCATTGATAAAGGAATTTTCCCCCAATAACACTTTTATTTTATATCCCTTTTGAAGAAAAAAATAGAGCAAGGGAGATTAACAACTTCTACCACGTTTAGCCAGTTAGCTCTTGTTAGCTAAAGCAACAACAAAGTTAAAGTAATCCTGTTATCTACACTGTAAAAAAAGATAAACAATAGCTACTCAATAAAATTGAGGCAACAGATCGCACGCAATGTTATTAATTAAATCTAACTACGTTACAAGTTGAGTTAATTACAACTTAACAGGAAGTGCCTGTCAATTAAAAACGGACTAATTCTATTGTGCTGGATTCATTCAAAATTCTCTTGATTTAGAATTACATACACATAAAGATTATATTTAATGTGGTCAAAATAAGTAGATTCTATCTCAAACATTTTTATATTAAAGTTGCTTAAACAACTGCCTCAAAATCAAGGACGCATTTATATTTAATACATTTTACCAAATATATTAAGTAAAATGAAATGACTACAGAATAATTTATTACAGTGTAGCTGCTGTAAATAAAGACAGTACATAGACAGAAAGTACTTGTATTCACTTAAGCCACAGAAGTTTAGGTACTGTCTGTGTTTATTTATAGCTTCGGTCTCTAGTTTGCTGATTCAGAATAACGTTGGTAGTTTTTTGCTAACTGGCCAGTCTTGTTATGAGTTGTTGAGCTTGCTATAGCTTAAAGGTATATAGTTTAGATGTTTTGAAGTGAGGTTAGATGTATCCATCGCCAGTTATTTTACCTTAATAAATAGCAGTCAGCAGGCCTCCAGTTTGTAGATGCAGTCAGGAGTACCGGCACGAAAACTAAGCAATGTACAGCTGGACAGGAGCAGCAGCAAAACCTATTTTCGCCACCTAGAAAAAGGCCTGCCTAAAGAAATCCACATCAGTTTTAGTGTTTGTTAGCCCATATTTAGAATATTTTCAACACTTTACCTTGCCGTCAGACAGTCCTTTACGCAAGGGGAACTGAAGCCGTCATATGCTCATTTCAAAACCACCAGACTCCATCGACAAAAACAGTGATTTTACCCTGCAGAGCACAGGGGCTGCTGGTCTAACACCGCATTGATTGGCTAGTAAGTTTGTGTTATTATGTGACTTTGGTGAATCTAAACTAACCCCCGCCCACAGCAGTACATGCTGAGCTTCTTTGCCAGTACTCCTGCCTGCTTCTCCAAACTGGAGACATGCCGACAGCCATCTACTGCAGGCAAAACACTGACTATGGATAAGTACCTCATTCAACCATACTTAATAATTACCAATCTAAACTATCCCTTAAAGAGAGGTTATCTCAGTATATCGCACTTCAATTATTTCACAAATTGGTGATTCCATATGTGTAATTAGTTATTTAATTACTTCATTTTTTATTGAATATTGAACACACCGTATACAGGGCTGGCATTCATTTTGAAAGATGTCAGGTTATGTTGTTGCTCCACTGAAACACAACAGAAATCAATGCATAAAGAAAATATAAAACAAATTAAACTCAATTTAAAACTCCTTGACACGTTTGAATTTAATTGCCTTTAAGGAGACATAAAAGCTTGTCGGCTGTTTCTTACAATGACGCATGGACGGTTTTAAAAATAACCCAGACTTCATTAACTAAAGTGAATACCATAGCAACTATCAGCCTTAAGAGCTCACCTGAGCAAGTTCAGTGTGCAAGTGAGCCATCTGATGCTGATGGTTATCTATAACTTTTATTTGCTTTACTTACAGTTCAGCCCACAATAATATATTGAGTGTTATGAAACAGTTGATGCCTGTTCTTAAAAAAGAAAAGTGAGAGAGCGAATAAGATTGATTGTAGCATTGTTTAAAGTTATGTTCAAGGCCTTGGCTGAAAGGATCCACTGAATTTTGAAAATGCAATTTTTTTAACAATATATATTATATAAATGTGTGTGTGTGTGTGTGTATTTTATTTTATTTTATTTTGTAAGTGTAACAATATTTCCTTTTGTTTTTTTGTTCAGTTCTACTAATTGTGTTACCTTCTGCACTTTTTGACCTGTCGAAAGTTTATTAGTTTAATCATAAAACATACTGTCTTTGTACAGTTTTTATTGCATTCTATTCCATGTACATTTTTACAAGCTCCATTTACAGCCTATCCTATGTAAACGGTTTAATCTGAGTTTACTGAATTTTTGTCATGTGACTGTTGGTCTCAGCTGAACCATTCATTGCTTCCCAATTGTGCTGAGGAGTGCAGAATTTAATGGGTTTTACAGAATCTGGTCAGTGCAAACAATTTATTTTTTAGCAAAATTCTAAGAGTAGAATAAAGTTATTTTGATGAAATAACACTATTTTAAGCTTAAATTTGGTTATATTTCATGATAGAAGCCTTTGTCACACACAATTTGTTCCAAGAATGTTGGAAATATGAAAATATGAGAATGATTTCTATTTTTCCAGTTTCTTTCTATGATAAATGGTTTGATTTTGACAATTCATTTTAATGAAACATGCTATTCAAACCCGCCAGTGGGTTGTGGGGTTCAGAGGGTTAATTTGGCAAGCACAACCATAATTACATCTGATTAAATAAACACATAGCAACAAGCTAAGCAACATTACTGTACTCTTTGGCTTTTTATCTATTCATAGTTTTACTAAAAATGAAAAGATTTGACTTCGTTAACACTGCAGTACAAATAACACTTACATGCCTACATTAGTGAAGTCTGGAATAAACATGTTTCAGTATCCGTGAGAACTGAATGCATTAAAATGTTTGCAGCCATGACACATACACATGCTCACGCACAAACACTGACACAGACACACACACACACACACACACACACACACACACATGCAGCAGAAAGTGAGGACTTTTAATTAAAAAAAGGTCCAGAGGAGCCCACAGTCTCTCAGCCTTGTGTGGGATGTAGTTTGGCTGGGCATGAACGCAGTATAACCAGACACACTCCTTTCATTTTCCCCCTCCCAGACAAGACACACACACACACACACACACACACACACACACACACACACACACACACACACACACACAGATGTTATGTTGGATAATTTTAACACCCTGCTCTGACCTGAAGGCACCTCTTGCTATCACTCCGTGCACTGTACAGTTCAGACAAGGTCAGTTAGTGGGCTGAGATTTCTGTTTTAACACCCCTAGTTGGAGTCCTTCTGCTCAACACACAATGGTCTTTATGAACACACAGACACATACACACCAGCAAAGAAGTCAATGTGAAACCATGTAGCACATCATGCAAGGTAATGTGCATGGGAAAGCAAGTTACTGGTGGTTAAAAGCTACTTTTTATCAGAACATACCAGACCTCATTCATATCAGTGAACAGGGAGTTGAAAATCCAAGAATGAGCAGACAGTGTGTGGGATCGCTTTATATGGATTTGAATTTGGAAACAGAGAAAAACTTTACGAGTTATTGCTGTTCATTTGTACGATGTGAAATTGTATTAAATTTAGGTTTAAGCAAAACAAACAAATTTTATAGCGTGCTTCCCCAAAAGAGGTCAAACACATTTAAATTGGAGTATTGTTACACAGGGCTGTAAATTTATTACCTTACATTTAAAAAAAAAACTTTCCTTTTGTCTCCAAATGGCTGAAATGACTCCAGCACTTACTCATGTCCAGACAGCATTAACACCACTACATAACTCATAAATGGGAAAGACTAGACTAGATTAAACTGCCAAAGTTCATTGACACGGGGGAGATGGTATAAAGAAAAGTCCCTGAAGGCTGACGCAAATGAACAGGAAACATGTCATTGACATCTGTCACGAATGCTCAGACTAAAAAGTTAGTGCAACACATGACATCGTATTGGGTAGTGTCTCTTCTGGAAAAGTGGTTACATGAGAATACAGATCTGGGAGGCTTTTATGGTGAAGTACACACTTGACAGCGAGGATGTAGCAGGGGACACTTGGTGGAGTTTTATTAAAGTCCTCTTCCGTTCAAAAACCTGAAATGCACATAAACTGAGAGTGAAATAGGATAGAAATCTTGAGATGAAAATATTCTTTGATATTCACAGATACTTGATTTTTCAATGAGGGAGAGTTAATGTAGTTTTAAGAATTGTTACGTATGGCTATATCCTCCACCAGACACATTTAAAGTGTATTAACATGGACACATAAGAAGTACAGAAAGAACTAAACTCCCTGGATTCTGGATCTGGCCTTGCATTCCGGCCACCACTGCTGCTCACACTGGGTTGACAAGTGAAAGTTTCTTTTATGGCTTTTGATTGGCTTTCGAAGTTGTGACATATCTAATCTAGCTTGGGTAGGGATCGTTTGAATGTTTGATTTCAGGGAAGTGCTCAAACGTCTCAGTCTTTAGTTGAGCAACATAAAAAAAATCCTCTGACACAACAACTTTACACAGATACAAGTCGTTAGAGTCAAGGTCAGACATATTAGGGGACATTAAAAGAAGAAAAACATCTTTGAGTGGATCAGAACCTGAATATTTTTTATGTTTGTGTTTTATTATGTCTGGGCCTGAAAATTTAAGTGTGAACTGATTAATAATATATTTGCACTTTTTATAAAGTACCTTATTTGATTGATTTATAGTCCAAATATATTGTACTGCAGGCACTTTTACGACCATCAATAACAAATAAAATGTTCTTTTTTAAAACATTTTTCTTCAACTCAAGACACCAGAACAGCTCACTAACAAGTTGTGGCCATTCCTTTTTTATGACTTAAATTTTTATTAATTTCCACATTTCAGAAACAAAACCACAACAGTGAAGGTCCACCACAAAGTCCAGTACAATGGAGCAAACTGAAAAAAAGCAAAATACCAGACTAATTGAAAATGAAGACACAAAAATAAATAAATTAAAACCAAGGTTCATCAATAATGGTATTGCCATGACATGTTAAATTCAGATGTCAGCTGTAGTTTTGGCCATTTCTTTATATATGTTTCACTCCAGTTTCCAGTTGCAGCTTTGCTATGATCTCCTCCATGGCGTCACTTAACTTAATCCTTTCTCTGCACTGTATAATATTTGGAGGATGTGGCTTCAACCAGGACACTCTGCTGCTGCTGCTGCTGCTGTTGCTGCTGTTGTTTGTTAAAAGCAAAATGAACAGATGACTTCAGTTATCATCTAGGAAGTTCTTAGGTTGGATATTAAAAACATTAAATCAATCTCCTTTTGAACAGTTTGACAATACTCTTATAAAAACTTTTGGGCAGTCTTAAATAAGTAAATCAGTCTCCTATCAGTACCAAGCAGTGGTGAAAAGTAACAGTACATTTACTTGAGTGTTTTTAATTACTTGAGGTACTTTGCAGATTAAGATATACTAAGTATATCTTAGTATTTTAAATACAATGAATTGTACAGTACATAAAACCACCCAACGGTATTAAAAATGAGTAAAATAAACTCTATTGCATCCACCAAAGAGCCCATTTAGCTGCATAGTCATTTTGCTTTTATATTTTAAGTCCATTTTCTTGATTAAATTTACATACTTATAAGAACTTTAGATGGGAACAGTTTCTTTTAAAAAAAAAATCATGGGATAGGTACTTTTCTTCAAATAAAATGTCTTAATACTTCTTCCACCTCTACTTCCCCTCCAACATAAGTCATGAATAATTATATTTTGGCACAAGACCACAAATACCATGTTTCTGTGTGAGAATATTTATTCTCACATAAAACTATCAAACTATTGTTGAAGGTCACAAAAGTGTCTTTCCCTGCTGTCCTTCCACCGTCCACCCATCCCTGAACCCTCCTGCACCTGATATCATTATCACCCCCCCAAACTCCAACTCCTCCACCCTCCATCCCTACCTGTCACCCTCCCGCCTACCCCTGCTGCTCATCACCTCTCCCTCTGGTACCTGACACATCTCTCACCTCTCCATCCTTCACTCTCCCTCATCCTCTTACCACCCGCCATGCTTTCTCTCTGCATATCTGTCCCCTCATTCTCTCAGTTTTGCCTCCTCTACCTATCACTGTCCCCGTGGCTCGGTCTGAACCCCTCCCTCTCCGTCTCTCTCTACTTTCTGACACTCTATGTGTCGTTGGTGAACTTCCTTCTGTGTTCCATCTGCCCTTTTCCCACCTCTCCCACTCCCTTCCAGCAGACCCACCTACTCAACGGGTGCTCACCATACAGGCAGGCGGGCACACACACGGCCCGGAGCTGTCAAAGCACTCCTCAGACGGTCCACACTCTACTGCAGTTCAACAGCAGGGGGAGTGTCAGGCTGCAGAGGAGAGGACGGAGGGGGGGCTGAGAGCAGAGCGGCCCCTTTGGCCCCTGGAGAGAGAAGCTGAAGGACAAAGTAGAGAGCAAATAAGTTGAGTTTCATCTTTGTTTTGACTGAGCTATTAAAAAATATTTTAAGATTAAGATTAAGATTTGACTTTATTAATCCCACAGCGGGGAAATTTCTTTGTTACAGCCGCAAAATTTTCACACAATTTTTAAGATAAAGATAAAAAATAAACAATCTAAGAAAAGACATTTAACAATATACCATATACTATATACAATTTAGTGCAAATTAATTGGAGAAAGTGCAGAGTGCAAATTATATGCAAAAATGTGCAGAAGAGAAAGAAAGAAAAAGAAAGAAATATCTTGAATAATCCCTGTTTTTACGTACTCTTTTACACACATTTTCACAGTAAATGTATTTTTTACATTAATTTAGAGCTGCAACAAATACTGTAGTCCACAGATTCTGGACCTTTACTACAAAGAGAATTAACCTCCTTGGATTATTTCAGCCTATTTTTTTATGCTTTTAATTTGAAGAGAATTTAAGAACACACATATCAAGAGAAAGTGTTTCACTCTTCGGCCAAACATAGGTGAAATAAATCACAAATTCGGATTATATTAAATAATATAGAATAAAAAATAAAGCATGTAAAAAATATACAATATATGTAGAAATAAATGAATTATAATGTTGAAAAAAATAGATAAACAAAAGAAAAAATCACATGCCTAGACTTGGACTTGAATATGATAGGCCCGTAAAATTGTTCATTATCATGAAATAAATACAAGCTATAACAAGCTTTGCATTCATAATCTTTTTTCATACATTAAATCTGAAATCTGACCTCTGGAGGTGCCTGAACCCCACTGAGAATCAATCGAGTAATCGATTAGTCTGCCTTAATCTGATCATTTTGATAATCAGTTTAAATCATAATACAAGCAAAAAATAAAAGGGCAAAAATGGTTTCATGTTCACAAATGACAGACACTGACTGTAAATTTATATGTTTGGGTTTAAGACAAAACCACCACAAAATCACCTTTTGCTCTCAGACATTATCGCCTTTTTCTTATTTTTCTTGACATCTCAGAGACCAAACGATAATTGATTAATCATGAAAAAACTAGTATATTAATCAAAAATATAAATAATTCTTAGTTGCAGCCTACACTGATGGTTGTGGTCTGTTCTCTCAAAGATAACACTTTGGGGTTTACTGCCTCAGCAATTTTTTTTATTTTATTGTTCTGCTGAAAAATGGGCGACTATGGTCATTGTAATATTGTGATCTTAAAATGGTCAACACACATAGCATGCTAGGCCTTGTGCTTTCATATGATGTGTATTTTTTTGTTTTTGATTTTGTTTTTTTACAGTTGAGTGAGGATTCAGGACATTTTTGTTCATGTTTTATTATTTTTACCACATAACTGTCTAGCCGTCTCAATAAAATGTGCTATATTACAGTACTTGCAGGGATATTGTGTTACAGTAGATTGCATGAGTTCATGATTTTCTATCCACCCCTGTACATGTAGGTTACAGTAGGTCTTACAGCACGTTATAATGGTACCGACTGCTCAGTGTTCAGCGGTCCTATGATCTGTCTACTGCCCCCACCTGCTGGTTAGAAATCATGTTTTTGTTACTCAACAGATTGAACCGTGGCCAATCTCAGTGTGTTTGTTTGTCTGAGTGTTAATGTGTGTGTGTATGTGTGCCTGTGTGTGTTTACACAAAGCAATGTTCAGTCACTTCCACCCACTTACTTTCTCTCTATCTAGTTCACAGTGATCTTTCTCCCACACCTATCTCCTGCACCCATTCGACCCGGCGATAAAAGAGCAGAACCACAGGGGGCCACTGAACCGGGGCCGCTGGCCTAATGAACTTCACATACTGACAAGCACAAATAATCAGCCGCCCTGTTATAAAACCCGCAAGTACAGTAATAACAGTTTTCTGGCCAGTGTTGTTTATATCACACCGTTACTCTCACAAGCCACAGGAGGGGAGAGTCTGTGACCTTAAGAGCTGTGGGTCCTGCACTGTCTAATTCCATGTTTATGGTTTTGCCTTTTATAACACACACAGACGGAGCTGCCCCGGCCACAAGCACACGGAAATATCATCATGCGCCCTCTCCACTGCTAATTGGTGCCTTGGTACCATCCCTCTGGTGAGCATTCAGCTTTGTGCAGGGCGACCTGAGGAGCAATGCCAATTTCAGCCCTTCCTTTCCTTCTCTTCCTCTTTCTTTTTCACTCCACAGACTGTACTGCAACGCCGTCAAACCAGCATTAAAATGGATATTAAGAGCAAAGTTCACAAACACATAAAGAAAACTGACAAAAGGACCTCTATGTAAATGCATATTTATTCATAAACTGTTTGCACTGCATACAAAGAAGAGAATTATACTTTAAAATGACATGACCTTGCTTGCTCACATACGTTTTTGAGTAAACACAGGAAATATTTAAATCATGTCCTCTTCGTGGGCGTTTCTAATATGATTAAATACGTTATTCTAACTGCATGAAGTAAAGATTTTTGTATGAAACATGTATTGCTTGCACCACAGTGTTGACATTTCTAGAATGATGTAATTATATAGCAATTCAACATTATGGTTCCTGTAGCAACAGTGTAAAGTACTGTGACTCTTATCAACTTTTACACCTTTGCTGTGCACAAGCCTCAAATCTGACATTTGAACATTAAACAGAGAGGGAGATATTTTACTGTATTACTGTCCTAGTTTTCAGCAGATTTCAGGATGGTGTGTCACCAGTGGTAGAATAAGTATTCAAATCATTAAATAAGGAAAAAAAGTGTTACTAAAACACTAAAGTACTCCACTACAAGTAAAAGTCCTAGATTCAAAATCTTGCTTAGACAAAAAAATTTTACCAGCTAATTTTGCTTAAAGTACTTAAAGTAGCAGCACGTTCTCTGTCAGTATTTTACTCTTATTTATGATGTTTATGGATTACTATTCCTGCATATGTGGTATTTTACTGATGTAGATGTTTACAGTTTTGCTCATTTTAATACCTTTATATACTGTTTGGTAGTTTAATCTACAGAAATGCATCATTTTCTATAAGATGTTTCTATAATATGTTTGCAGTTTCGCTGTCCTGCGAGAACCCTTGATCTCTAAAAAGTTTTCAAAAGTTTTCATGAGATCAGAAAATTGTGACGATGCATTTTCCAGCTGATCCAAGAGGGCTTTTAAAGAGTGTATTTCTCTTCAGAAGTAGGAGAAATTATAGAAGTTAGAAGTTTATCACAAACATTCAAAATAAACATATCATGAGATACTTGGTTTTCACTGGATGGGAAGGGTATTAAAAATTGGAATCTTAAAAAAAAATCTCAAATAATCAGACAAATAAAGTGAAATGAAAGTATGATTTTACCGCTCAGATGTAGTGGAGTAGAAGTATAAAGTTGCCTAAAATGGTAATTCTTAGGTTCTTGTACCTTTAATTTCTACCTAAGTACTAGGAGGATATGTACTCAGTTATTCCATCACTGCACATAGCACATTTCAAAAGAAGAAAAGCTGTAGGTGAGCTTGAATGAGAGGAGACGACAGGAAAAGGAGCATGTGCGCAGAGAGAACGTACAGCAGTATGGGAGGGAAATGGAGGGATGAATGGCTTGTGGTGCTGCGGGTGATGTGGAGAGGACAACAAAGTAATTATGGGACGACTAAGGATAGATATAGAACTGGGCGAGGGAGTGAGAAGGAAAGGGAGACAGAGTAGAAGAAGAGGAAGAAGGGGGTGGGGGGTGTAGTAACCTGCTGGAGTCTCCATCACGCCATGATAGTTAATTAGCCCCTGACTGTGGTGGCGAACATATTTCGTAGCCATCTGGAGCAGGGGGGAACCGTCTACCTTTCCACTTTCAGACATATCTGCCTGGCTTTAGTTCATCTGTCTATATTTTGTGTGATTCTATCTCTCTGTCTTCTGTGCAGCATGTTTATGTGCAAGTTGATCTGTCAGTCAATCTGTCTGGGCTCCATCTTCCAGCTGCCTACCATATTGACTAAGGACCCTGATAAATCCCTGTGGTGTTTTTTAATATATTCATAATATGTACACATTCACAGAATCACACACAAACCGAGACAGTGGATGGGGTCTTCCTCACACTGCACTTCTCTTATCATCCACTAGGGGTCATGATGACACTGACATGATTCTTCAGCAGGTTTTAACTGTCTCATTTGTGTTTGGAGCCGTACACCTCCATGTATACTGCTTGCATTGTGTTCAATTAACAGTTTCTTTTTCATTATATTGTTATTTCATTCTATTCCCCTTTTGCCTTATTCTTTTTGTCTGTACTTATCTTTGGGGACCAATAAAGGCCTATCTTATCTTAGATTTTTTAAATGTATTTATTTTAATACCTATTTATTTTTTTCTTCTTCTGTGGTTTGATATTTGGGTTAACATTTTTTATAACCTTGCAATTTAACTAACTAACTAAATAAATTAATAAATAAATAAATAAATAAATTATTTGATTAATAAAAAAAAACTTGGCTACCCAGTGGTGGAGGAAGTACTCAGGTCTTGTTCTTTAGTAAAAATAGCAAATATTAAGTGTAGAAATGCTCTGTACAAAATAAAAGTCCTGTTTTCAAATTTACCTCAGTAAAAGTTTTTCCCTCAAAAAATGATTTAAAGTCCCAAAGGCATCAAGCAAGTACTCATTATGCAGTATGGTCATTTCCAGTATTATGTTTATTATTATATTATTGGATTATAATAATTGATACATTAATGTCTACATCACTTAAATGTTAAAGGTCAAGTAACTACTTTACATAGTTTATATGCTTGGACATTTTTGGAAAGTTTCATCTTAATTAATAATAATAATAATAATAATAATACCTCACAATATATTTGTTGATTATATTTTGTATTATTATTATTATTATTATTATTATTATTATTATTATTATTATAACACATGTGACAAATGTAGCAGAGTAAAAAGTAAAAATCTCCCTCTGAAATTCACACTGCAAAGCTTAAATGTAATTTTACAGTGAAATCTGAACAGTATTCAACTGTAAAGTTTTACACTGAAATATAGATATTCAGCCATTTGACAAAACTGTGAACAGTATAGTCTTGAATTTACAAGAATACAGTAATATACTGCAAATGTATTTCTATGAATACATTGAATTTCTTAAATACAGTTAGAAACTGTAAACTGCAGTACTGTAATAAATACAGTACTGCAGGCATAGCTGCTGCCAGTTAATTACTATAAGTTTACACTGAAAAGTTTTACAGTGTAGAGTAGTAGAGTAGATTTATAAAGAAGACGAAACTGAGAATAAAGTAAGATAAGGCACATATAGTATATATATGTAACTTATATTGTAAGTTAACATAAAAAACATAACAGTAGGTGCAATATATTAAAACAAGATAACATAAAGTATAACAAAGGTACAAATAAAAAAACAACAACCTCAATGACATGAGGTGCAGTCCAAATATTTACAATGCCATAAACAGGTTAGCCAGGTATGCGTATACCAACAAATTGTACTTAAGTAGCCTCCAATATACTTAAGAGAATCTACTTTCCACAACTGGGATTATCATTAAGGATTATCATCACAGATCCATGTGATGCTTAATCTTTTCTTCTAGATTAAGATGGTGGATAAATAACATTGTGCTAATATTTATTTTAATTATAATTAATCACGTTGTGCTGTGTCAAAACTGTCTGCCAAGCAGGTAGGGAGGCACCAATACTGGATAGTGAGACAAGTCAAACAAGTTATTAACCCTCTGGAGTCCATGAAAGCGCTGGAGCATGACTTCTTCATGATGACACGACGTAAAAACGAAGCAGCATCAAGCCCTGCTGTCAGTTTTCCTCTAAAGTTCTGGCTTTTCTAGAAGTTTCCATGTCCAATTTAATGCATCAACCCTTTTCCCAGCGAATGTTTATTGTGTGATTTTTGTGTGTGTTTTTTGTGTTTTCTTTTTTTTTTTTTTTTTGGTGTTTTTGAAATTTTTGGTATGGTTTTTCTGTTTTGTTTTGTTTTTTTGGTGTAATTTTTGTGAGGTTTTTGTATTTTTTGTCTGTTTTTATGTATTTTCTTGTAATTTGTTGTGTTTTTTTGTAAAAAAATAAAAATAAAAATTGTGTTTTTTTGTTCACAATGTTGATCCAGTAAGTCAAAATGAATATCATATAGGGGAGGTTGTGCTGAAAAAAATGATACCAACATGGAATGTTGTATGTATGTTGTATGGAATGTACACTTTTTAAGTGTAATATACAGGCAGAATGAAAGAGTCAATAACCGACAAATTGGCCAAAAACTCCAAAGGCTTAATCAAGTATTCTTTCAAGCAACACTCATTTTAATACTAAACTCATTTTCCCACAATGCCTCACTCCTGAGTGCACGTGTCAACGCTGCCAGCAAACCGGACTGAACGTCACATTCCTGCATTCCCTTTTCCCTCAGTTCGGGACGTCGGAGTTCCTCTGTAGCTACCACTAGATAGCTAATCCTCTCCCCCACTTTTTCTTTTCTTGAGAAAAACACACCCATGACACGGCGGATTTGATCTCAGGAGGTGATCCCAGGTTCACCGGGAGTCAGAATCTCTCTTCGGGTGAGGATTTATCCCATTTTAAGCCGGTGAGGGTGTCTGTCGGTTGGCTTGCTAAAGCCAGATAACAGTTTTATAAGATGCGCTGGATTTGCTGCGAGTTGTCGCTGTGTGTTTGACCTGGTTATGGTTTGGCCTCCACTGGTAGACCTGTTGATACAGCACAGCTGACGGAAGGCGGTTTTAAATTCGTAATGTGCGTGGCCTGTTGTTTACACTTAATAGCTAGCTAACGTTAGCCCCGGCTGGTTAGCCGCAAAGCTTGCGTCACCATTGTTACCGGTGGTCCGCGGGCAGACCCACCAGGGTGTGGATGCACCTCCAGATGTGCCTTTGTTTCTTTGATATGGACATTACAATACAGTGAGCTGTTTCCATAAACGTCTTGTCAAGATACAGCACTCGGCTAACGCATACATACAGTGCTAGCATCCCAGACAGCATGGGCGTGGTTATAGGAGTGGGAATGTAAAAAATAATAATTAATAACTTCAATTCAATTCAACTTTATTTCACCATGTATACAGATACTAGGAATTAACATTGGCCTTTTCCATGCAGGCAACACATAAAAAAAAAAGAAAGACGAAGACAAAAAACCCAATACAAGGACAAAGAATACCATTATGAGCAATAAATTAATAGGAATGGAGATAGTGCAGTGTTAAATAAAATTAAAGTGCAACTGGAGGTGGCGTGATGTTTTGGACATAATAGCCCTGTACCGCTGTCCAGAGGGGAGAAGGTTAAACAGACTATTGGCAGGATGAGAGGCGTTAACTCAAAGTTAAAGTAATGATAGAATCGTTATGGTCAGCTGTTAAGGTCATCTTTAAAATCAGTTTGTTTTTGAATAATGCGAGATTGGCAGTACACGAGTATTCATTCAAAATTATAGATGTCAGTGTGCCCTGGTCAGGAGCTGAGCTTGCTGCAGATCACCAGCCTGTCTCAGCTGTTTACTCTAATAACAAAAAGTGGATCACAGCTGCTGCTCGTCTGTGGCAGGACAGGACAGAGGGAAATCACTCCTTGAAAAATAACATTACCAAAGCATCCTGCCATCTCTTATGAAAACTGAAGCTGATTCAAATAATTACGTAGGTAGTTAAGTTTGTATAATGTCTAATTAAATGTGTACTTCTCCTCAATAATAATCTATCTTCTAGCGAATAATCACGCTGTGTTGCTTTGAATTCTTAAAGAAGACTGTTTTTCTCGCATGCCTCCACGGTGAACAGAGAATCTGAAAACTGAGTAAATCCATGATGAACTGAAGTAACTGGGGGCAGTGTTTATCATCAACAAAACTATATCAAAACATCTGTTTAGAAACTCACACACAACACCTGCAGTATAATTCAAGTCTCATTTGTTTGCTACTCACTACCACAAAACTCATACTTGTTTGGATTTTGGTGGCGTGAGTGTTTTAAATAGGTTATAACAAAAAAACATGTGTTTTGGAAATAGTGAACATATGACTGGATATTGAGACTTGGATATACAAATGGTTCTTTTATGGAAGAAGTATTCCTTTAAAAGTCAGTCCATTTCTGTATCATTGATACTTTGTAAGGTAACACTGTAACTGTAAAAACAAGTGGTTTAGCATCCTATAGGAGTCTAGACTGTTATATAGCAGTTATACTTCAGTTTGCTCATAACATTCTTGAGATGCCTGCTGTTCAGAGGCTGATTGGATCAGAGTGACTTTAGTGAGGTAAAGGAATGTTTGCGTGCTATCACAAGTCACACAACACAATAGAGACCCTCCTGACTTGAATGTGACAGGATTTGTGACACTTTGATGCAGCAAGAGAAAGTTTGTGTGATTTATCTTAAACAGACAGCTTTATTTCAGTGAAGATTGGGTTGGTGAGCTGATAATCAAATGTATCAAATCCTGCTGAGAGGAAAATGTGTTCCTTTAAATGGCAGATATCTTCTCCGTGTATGATCTTTTCCCCAGTTTGCCCGCTTTACTGTGGTGCCACGGCTTGAGGCATATGCTAATAAGTAAGTCTTTCTAGTTGTAAGTCCAGTTCAGCCAGTGTCTGTATTCACTGGGAAGAGATATTTAATTTGGCTCAGTATCTGTCATCTAAAGTCTGCCCAGACTGATCAAGACATTTGTCTACCTTGTGTGAATGTGGTACAGTCAAACTCTATTTAAACATTTAAAATCTATGATTCATATATCAATAGATGGAATGCAATCATATCATAGCTCTGTTAAGGTCTAACATAGATATAGACATACTTGTTCCAGTATTGAAAGTGACATGTTTGTGGCTGAAAGTAAACATGAACTTGGGCTTATGCTTGCAGGTAATTGCAGTAAATGTGTATCCTTGTGGGGATGCAGCTTAATAGCCATCAACCTAATACAGAACGCTAGATAATGTTAACTGTGAGATTGTGCCATTAACTAACTGATAGTAACTGACACAGAATAAAACAGTTGCATCACGTTACATCTATTGTCAGTAATCAGCCCTGCTAATGTTGCATATGTGTTGCATGTTGTGACAGTGGCATGCACATTAAGATGTTATGGGTCTCATTTAGATTCACAAACTTGACTTTGTAACAATGCTTTTGCAACTGGCTGCACAATACATAGGACTTTTCTTATTATAGGGCTTAAGTTAGTTAGTAAGTTATTTCTTAAAATACTTGTTTTGTAAAAACTTTTTCCTCTCTCTCAGTATGCGTGTGGAACATGAATGGCAAATTGCAATCATGTTATCTTCCTCTGAAACTGTGAAAAACGTCCAAACTGGTGACAACATATTTGTCTCACTATTTTCTTTCTTACCTGTGTTTATTGGCAGACTGTGAACCAATTTTTAAAAGTGCAGACTGCCACCTAATTTCGCCAATTAAAGCAATTTGGCTGTATCATTGGCTCTTTTGATCAGCTATAATTTAATTATCCGAATAGTGCATAGTATTAGGAATTAACTATTGATCGTGCATCTCTAATCCCATTAATTTGATCTAATCTGTGATCTTATTCTCTGAAACAGATGGTAGTCTTGATCAATAGCTACATCCTTATAATCTACCTTTTCATTTCATTTCACTATCTCATTTACTCTTGCTGGTTCACAATTGAGCAATGAAAATACATAGACTATGATGGTAATGGTGACCCAGTCCTACATAATAAATAAGTATTGCTGATGTTGGCCTGAAATACAGCTTCATTTCACCATCGGGGCAAAGACAGTGCAGTGTCATCACCCCGATGATCTGCAGCCCCAGCACATATGATGGCTGCGCCCATGGGACGAGCGATTGAGACTGAACTCTGCCCTCAGAGGTCAAACAGTGTCAGAAAAGGAAAGAATAATCACAGAGTGACAGTAACAAATAATGATACCAGGGGTTTACATCAGTAGCAGCATGTTACTTCTTACCTGAATGAATGAACCCTTTATTGTCATTGCACAGAGTAACAAGTACAAGTACAACGAAATTAATTAAAAGTAAGAATTGGGTATGTTAAGAGATGTGACGCACACTCAGGTATATGCATGCAGTGTTTTGAAGAATGTGGAGGAGGAGCGCACACAGCTGCATGTTATGGAGAGAGTGGGAGTAGCCTGCAGTAAACTGGAACACCCTGACTCAGCCTGCGCAGCACACATCTAGCCTCATTTCAATGGGAACTGCTGCTCATTACATTGCCTGAAGTGTATGGATGAGTGAGTGGGAAAAGAGACAATGAGAAGAGGGAGCTCATGCAGGTGATTGAGGAAAACATACAGTTAGAGAGAAATATCTGCTGTTTGCTTAAATCTGCAAGGAGAAGGTATTTTAGATACATGTAGCTCTCTCTAGCAAATAGCATAGCCTTTTTTTGTTTGGAAACAAGCAATATGCAGGACTATTGTCACAGTGTTTCTATGGTCGACCTTTTTGTTCTCAGAGTTGCTTGTTTTGTCGTCATCTCGTGATAAACCCTTCAGCTCTGTTGTCGACTAACCTTTGTTGCCTCTCTTTTTACTTTTGTTGCCGTTCTGCTTTGAGGCCTCAGAACTTCTACCTACTCTCCATACATGTTGTGCAGCCTGTGAGCTGAGTTACACAACCTCACTTGTTTGCAAGGCCTCTGTATTTGTGTGTGTGGATCCGGACAGAATGGCATTGTTGGCCTACAGTCCCACAGTATTGCACATGCCCAATCCTCTCCCATTAGGTCACTACAGGGGCAAAGGGGGACAACAGGCCTATTGTTTTAAGTGTACACACACATACACATACTCTTGGACCCCCCTTTGTGTAGGCTTCTTCTAGTGGTCTGATCCTCTAGATTCAGGTCATTCAGCTCAAACTGTATGAGTAAACACATTTACTCACAGCAGCTTGTTACAGTGAATGGGACGCAGGAACTACAGCAGACTTCCTTTGAAGTTAGCATGTAATATTAGTTCAGACCTTGTACCCTAACTCTCCGTAACTTTCATTTTCTTGTTGACGACTCTTACTCTCCCGGGTGAGAACGCTTTATGTGTTTGTATTTTACATCTTGCATGTGTACCACCTGAGTTGCTACATGACTCTAATGTGCAGCTGTTGGTTGAAAGCTGCATTTGATTTAATTTATCGACTGCTAATGCTCAATGCATGTTGAGGATGAAAAATGCTTTCAGTAACCTGTTCATACCCTCCTGCCATGTCAGCTCCACAGTACAGTGACCCTCTGGTTGTCCCGAGACTTCACACAAGAGTAAGCTTGGGGTCAGTTAATGGATTTTTTTATTAATTGATTGGCTCTGGCTTTGAAAAAAACCTGATATTTTTCCACTGCATTGCAAATGAGTGAAGCAAGAAGTAAGACAAGCATAGTGAACGGAGCCACTTTTAGTTGAAAACTTTGCCACTATTGCAGCAACATTTTGTAGATGCACCACCTGTTTTGCTGAAAAAAGTGCAAATGTTTTGTTTATAATAAGAAAAGAGGCTACCAGATCTTGTCCAAAACAACCAAGTTATGCATCTGCAATAACACTGAAATTTAAGGATTCTTTTCATGCAGTGCCACTGAATTTTGCACACAAAGTGTAGTCATAACAAATTTTTCTGATATTCTACAAATTGCAAATGTTCACAGTTATGCTGCAAGATATGTTTATTGCTTCATCTAACCTCTTGAAATAGACTACTCCCAATTGTATAAAAACCCATGTGTGAGTTTGGTAAGCCAGCCAGTCAGTAGTAGACCAGATTAGGTGAATTAGCAGCTCTCGCTGCATGGGGTGAGAACATTGACTTGGACTCCCACTGGGGAGAGCGGGTCTCATGTTCTGCTCTGTTTGGGTTGTGTGGATTATACTTCATACTGTTTGCTTGTTGCATAACCATATCAAAGGCTGCAAATCACTGGTGGCTCAGAGCTTGGTTTACTTGGTTTATGATGTTGTTTTACAGTGCCAGTATGATTTGTTAGGAGATGTCTACTGTAGTGGTATTGTGTCTTTGCACTCAGGGGCTAATGGTTTACAGAGTTCTTATTATGCTTTATGTTGAGTTTCATGCAGAACTAACTTCTTTATTAGGCATGAACCCTGGGAATGTCCTTCTTGTATTCTACTTGAATCTGTGTGACCCATTAGATTGGAGCTTGATCTATGAAGAAATGTGAGATGAGATTAAGGGAAGCATATTCTTAACAGAGGAAAAAGTCCATTATGATTGAGGCCAAGAAACTTACTGGACATTGTATGCATTGCACTAACACTTTCTGATAAGCATTCAACACCCCTTATTCAGTGGGCCTGGGAATGTGTGAATCTACCACATTACCATCTGAGCTTCACTTTAGTTTAGTTTCAAAAGATAACTGCATTATCTGAAAGCTATCATCCACCTTTGTATGCACACATCTGTCTCCCTGTCATTTGAGCAGGGAGGGACACTGCAAGATGTATCATGATCACAATTGAAGTATGGATGGTGTCCATTGGCATTTCCTTCTGCTTCTCAAACAAAGACACAGTGTGCTGTCCAGTGCCACGCTGTGTCTGTCTGGCCAGTTCAGTATCAGCCTGGATGCTGCTGGGCTTTGGGCACTGTCTTCAGCTTGGTATACATTCTGCTTTGCATTTTACAGCCTTGATCTTTCTCTGCTGGCAGCCCGTAGTGTCACAGGCTGTGACAGGTATCCCTTCACCTCATTTTACTGCACCATTCAGTTGACTCTGTCGCCATTACAGTAGCTCAAATACACTCAGCTGCCAGTTTATTGGGTACACATAACTAAAAGCAATGCAGTCTAATCCAACTGCAATAAATCCTACGCACATGAAGTCAATCATGTTCAGTCTTTGTTGAAACTGTTGTAGAGAGGTGTTGACTCAAATATATGGTCATTATGGCTGCTTTAGTTATAGTGCTGTTTAATTGTATTATGTTCAGTTCACTACAACATGCATAAAGGTGTTTGAAGGCAATCACACTGTGATGTTGCTTGAACAAGATATTCTGGAAGGTAAGGTAAGAAGTAAACTTTTGGGAGGTGTTGCATGCTGAGATGCCATTCCTTCAGCTATAGTACAACAGTGAAGCTAAAAATGTGGCAGGCAGCTCTTTGTTGGAACAGCTGGTAGAATTGAGGGAGGGAAAGGGTGGAGACTAGAAAGAGCAGGGGAGGAGTCGGGGTGAGCGAGGCTGAAAGATGTAGTATGAGAAGAGGACAGAGTGGGACAGACGGACAAAGATAGAAAGGAGAGGGGGGATGTCTCATACTGACCCATGCTACTACAGACAGGCCAGTGCTGCAACCCACAGACAACCCACATGAAAATCTTCACAGTGCGATGCCCACTGCAACAAACTGCTGCATCAGACACAACCTTTGTCTGTCTGGCTCTCTTGGTCAGCAGCACTCCACAATTTGAGTTAGGCTTTGGTTCCCACTCACTCAAGACTTGCAACAATTAAATGCATAATCAAACAACATAAAATTAATCAAGGACTATTTTTAAATAATTGATTAAGCATGCAAATTATTTTCTTAAAAAGCTAAAATTCACTGGGTCCAGCTCTTCCAGGTGTGAATATTTGACGGTTTTCTCTGTCTTCTATAATAATATTGAACTTAATATTTTAAGGATTGACTGATGGTTCGACAAAACAAGGAATTGGTCATCTCTGATTTCTAATTGGCCAAATAAATGAATAAACCACCAATTAAGCATTGCACATTTGTAATATTTGTCAGACTCAAGCAGGGCAGTTAAAAAAAAAAAAAAAATCAATGCAGCAGAACCATCTTCTTTTTTACACCACATACACTTCTTTCTTGACTGACTACTGACAGTTTGCTCATAAATTTGAGTGTGTAGCCGTTCGCCTCAAGGCAGAGTTGAGGAGAGGCCTGGTAATCTCACTTCTTTAAAACTCCACACCAATAATTTGAAAACTTGTATTTTTCAGCCCCAACCCCTCAATGCGTCAAGTCATGTAACACAAAGAGCTTAAGATAGCTTTTTGCACATATCGTGTAGTACCATTCCAATAGCTGTAAACAGGAATTGATATGTAACATTGGTACACTTCCTTTTAATCAAGAAAATAATCAAGACATGATTCAATAATGCAAATAAGTTTGTTGCTGCCCCAACTTGTTCTCTCTTTTTGAGTTTGAGCCTAAGGTTAAGAGATTATTACTGCTAGATTAAAATGCAAACATTTACATCACATTTTTTATATCCCTTATCATTTGCATCAGGGTATTGTAATGTGAGAGCCCATATCTTTGATTTGTCTTGTGTATTAGCAAGACCTGTGTTTGTTGAATCTGAGATGCCTTGCGATGCTATTTGTGCTCTCGACCTTGCAGACTCAGTTTCTCTGTTTAGTCAAAGATCAGAGGGGCCTGCAGCCTGCTGTGCTTATTTGTGTTTGTTTTTCTCATGTACGCTTAATACAGTAGCCCTTTCTTCTTGCTTTAGTCCAAACCACAGCCTCAGCATCGCTCTTGAAGGAATGACGGTTTGGGTTGTTGACTCTCACATGATATTTGTGCCTCCCTGGAGCATAAAACTGATATAATGTTAGGAAGGCAAACTTGATTCTCCTCCACCTGAAGAACATGTTATTGTTTCTAAATTAAAAGATAAACCCAGTGTGGAGGCAAAGAAAACATCACCATCACTTATTTAAAAGTAGGTTTTTGAATGGTGTGTTATGAAACACAGCAGGATAGACACTGATGCTAAAATAAAAAGAAATCATAAATACTCAAGACAAAAAAAGAAGGACTAGATGAGAGTTGTGTTCATTGTCGGGTCAATATCTATTGGCAGCAGCTTCCCCTCAGGCAGTAATTCTATACTACATGTCAAGGGCGAGAGTAGGACGTCTGACTGTGCTGCAACACACTACCAATGCATCAAACAAGTGTTGCAAATATCCAGACTACTATTAATAAAGGCCATTCATTTAAACTGTATGAATAATTTCAGTTCTGCTAGTCAACATATGAAATTTGGGGTACAAAAAATATTTTAAAATCCTCTCCACCACTAAGTGCAGCATCAGAAATCACTTCAGTGAGTCAAATAAATAAATGAATGAATGAATGAAGTGAAATGAACAGGCAGTTCAGTCTGATGATCAGGCAAAATGAACTGGAGAGTGGCATGACCTGAATGACTGGGTGAGAGCTTTTTTTAGCTGAGCTGAGACAGATGTTGCGACATAAATGGTCTGATAATGGGGCAGCACATGATCCAGCAGGAATAGGACACAAAATCTGGGTCATTAGTTCAATTTGAAGTTTTCGTATGATTTCAAATCACCCTGAACATTGAAATGCTTTTTAGATTTGTCTATAAGTATCTCCAAGGCTTTATAACAAACAGTATGAATAAGTAAGTGTGTCACTGTGGATATATATGTAGCTGCAGCTGTTTTGTTGTTATACTTTCCTGAATGTTAAAATGTTTTCAATGCAGCTAGTCTAAGCCGTGAAGCTTCTTTAGCCTGCTAGCTGAAAATCACCAGGCTTATCGAATCCCTGGTATCACTGGTTGAATGGATTATGCTATTGTATTACATGAAATGTCTCACATACTGTTTTGGCACACACATACAAAAAGTGTGTAAGTGTGGAATTTTGGACACGGCCTATACTTTTATGTAGCCTAATTATTCTACAACCTGGATTCCATTCGATATCTTGTCTTTGTACTATTCAGTTCATGAAGGATTGGCAAATCATTGCATTCTGTTTTCATAACATTTTTCACATCGCCCCAATTGTTTTGGGAAATCAGTGTTGGATTTCAGTCTCTGATCATATAGTTCTGGCTGGTGTTGCACCAATAATATCATCTTCTCATTTTCCAGGTCGCCCATGTTGACCTTTATTCTCTGCTGACATCACCCACTGTTACCGTCCTGCTCTTGCCCATTAAAATTATATCCATTTTGCTGTTCACTGTCTGCCTTATTCATTGTGAATGAGGCTTTAGTCCTAAATGTACTAAGGAAAAGCTGCAGCAGGCCAAGGTAGTGAACAACAACAAGTATGGCTACTCACTGTCCTTGAGCAAGAGACTGGTTCAGGTTCAGGTCTCTTGCTCAACAGGGGTGCTGTCCTGTCGTTGACCCTGAGGTCTGATCCTCCATTAGAGTATTTCCCTCTTGGTACTTAGTAGTTGTTTATAGTATTTATGGTACTCAAAAAGCAATTTAAATTTTGTTGTTCTGTTAAGATAGATGGCATGATCTTTTTTTTTTTTTTTTTAAACTTTGTTTTTATTGTTGGCTAAGATACTTCATAGTGCAGCAGTTAGATGATGTAAAACATTTGACAAAACAGAGTTTTTAGGATATAGCATTCCTCATTTCCATGGCATGAGATAGCCCAAAACCAAAACAAAGGGTTTGAACTTTTTGTGGCTGACTTGTTGGCTGCAAACGCACAGGGCTCCCCAGCGAGTCCCCAGGGCTCAGCAGATACTATTCTGCGTGCTCCAGGGCCATAAATCCTCTTTGCATGGCTGGTGATCAAGCCATGATGTAAAGGAGCTTAGTAGCAATAGACAGCCAGGCAGGAAGCTGCTTCCCTGTTGGCCGTGAGTCAGGTGATCACACACACAACACTGACAGGATAGAGAGACAGCAGGGAAGAGGGGGAAAAACAAATAGACAAATGGGCATGGAGAGGTTTATGAATGGTGACACCAGAGGGAGTCTGGGCAGAGTTGTTAGCCGAGATGAATCAATGGTTTTTCATAAGATGGATTTGATGTGAATCTGAGTGAAAACACAACCTGGGCCTATTGCAGCTCTACACCAGGACAGTCTTGCAGTTGGACACTTTGGAAGCAAGCAGTGCACATGTTGTTTGTTGACAGCAGTGAGGTTATGTGGCTTCTTTAAGTGTTGGGAAGTTGAGGGGGACCAAGGTAAGAGAAATATCATTATTGAGGGTACTTAGGTGATGCAACTAATATTTCTCATTTTGTTCATATAATGTCAGAAAATCTGGAAAGATTTCTTGTCATTGAAAAAAAAAAATGTTTTATTTATTTATCCAACAGACATTTACTGTTATCTATGAAAAGTGAAAGTATAAAATCATAATATTTCAAAAGCTGGAACTGGAACATGAGATTAGGCTGTTACCAAAATGATTTCCAATAAATATTTGTCAATTAAGAAGCTGGTTGATCAGCTGTACTGGTACTGTATTCAGCAGATTGTTGACAATTGTGTCATTGTTGTTTTGATATTGGAGGTCTTACTTGACGATAGCATTGCTTTGCATTCAGGTTCAATAGCCATCTATATCTAGATGTGAACATTAGCTTTCTATAATTAGACGTCCAATAGCCGTCTAGGTGTAGACATCCAATAGCCTTCTACACCTAGATGTCCAACTGCTTTCTAGACGTAGACGTCCAATTGCTGTCTAGAAGTAGACATCCAATAACCATTTAGACGAAGACGTCCAATAGCCTTCCGTACCTAGCTGTCTAGGTGTAATAGAAAATAAGGTAGAAGACTTTCATCTTTTTTTTCATCATCATTCGTCTAACATGCTGTAAAAAAATTACTTTCTCAGCCAGATGCACTCTCAGTGCATCTGACCCAAGTCATGTTGAATTATTAGCTTACGTCTCTCTCTTTTTCTTGTTCTCTCCACAGCTCGCTTTCCTCCTTCCCTTCCCCTCCTCCCCTTTCCACCTGTCACAGTGCTGGTTGTCATGGAGAACTCTTCGGTGGCGTCTGCATCGTCTGAGGCTGGGAGCACACGCTCACAGGAGATAGAAGAGCTGGAGCGCTTCATCGACAGCTATGTGCTGGAATACCAGGTGCAGGGGCTTCTGGATCCCAAGGCAGATGGAGACTTGGACTTGGACAATGGTGGCAAAGTGCCGCAGGTCAGAACCGTATTACATGAGTGGAAGACATTCTCTCTTTAGTCCCAAATAAAGAGGGAATGAAGCAGTGATTATTTTTAGTAATGACTCTGTTTTTTGTCTTTCAACACACATTGGTGAATTCAGCCTGCATCCAACAGCTGCCCCTATTGTTGTTATGTACCAAAGAACAAATGTGACAAATGTTACATCCACAAAACAATGCAGCTGGAAGGAAAACACCAGATAAACTTATGTGTTTGTTACTTTAACTTTACCTTTTTCTTTATGTTTTTTGTTGACATGTAAACAACCCCCCTCCCTTTCAGAAATGATAGCATATTGTCCCTCTCTTATCTCTCCACCAGTGGACAGATGACTGTAATAACAAGAAAGATGGCAGCTGGACGTCTTCACGGGGGAGAGGCTCAACCAAGCCAGTAAGTGTCTGTGTCTGCTTTTTGCACAGCCTGGGAGGTGACCCTAATTAATGAATTGAATAATCATTTAAAAACTAGTTATGCATATCATAATTATGATTCTACTCAAGGGCTGTAGTGGCATAAAAAAGGTCAGTCAGCTCAGCTGTACCCTACCATCCCACAGGAGGGATGTTATGAATGTTAAGATGGACCTATCTGTGAATTATCCAAATATAGTCTGTATGGTCTTTATCATAGATCAGTATTTGGACAAAAACAAAATAATAAAAGTTAAGATAAGTTGCAGCACATTCATAAGGGGATATGTGTTTTGGTTTGTTTGTAGATTAAAAAAATGAGTTTGATTAAGATTCTGGCAGCGGAAAAATTAAGCAGAAAGTTTGTCAGTCTGGCAGTAGATGCACAATAGAGGTTACAGTCTGTCACTGACTAAACACTGCAGCTTCTCAAAACAAAATTGTGTCTGTTATTTCCAGCTGGAAATGTCAAATGTGTTATTTGACTTGGTTAGCAGCTAACCAGGCTGCATCAAGTATCATTGTGATGTTCCAAGGATTGCTCTTTGTAAAAAAAAAAAAAAAAAAGATAAATGTCTCTTATTATTCCATTTTCTGTTGTGGAAACAGTCACTGTTGCTGTTAGCCATCCATTAGCAATCACTACGTTGTCTTGTGTTTAAACTGTCGACCAATCAGAGGCGGTGTTCTTTACTGGGCATGTGTGAATATGCTCATTTCAAACACATTCCACAATGATATAACATGAGATCGACCCTATGAGAAACATTCCGGTGATGACCTTGGTAGCACCACATGACCATGGTGATGTGGTTATTGTCACACAGTATTTTCTCCGAGTGTCTCTTTGCCATGTCTGCTGTAACATCTTGCATTTGACCCTGTTGTTTGTCTGAAGAAACTATGAGAGTGCCATTTAGTTTTACCACATAAACAGGTGAAAAATATGTACTGAGACTATTTCAGAGTATTAAAGGTGAGGAAACACTGTTGACATGTGTTTACCGGCCAAAATTGCAAATTGTTGTTGTCTTCTTCTGTGCTCATCTGGACCATCTGGTCACTAGAGCTACGCTCTGATGTAAGCATAGGTTTGCTGTGCTCTCAGTCCTGTATGTTCCCGTTAGTCTTTCCCTCTTCATCAGCTGCTCAGCTGTATGATTAGAAGAGACTGTAACACCAGCCGTAAGCGGTCCACAGCGCCTCTGCTTGCTTGTGGTTGCTGGAGACAAAGTATGGTCTTAATGACTAACATGGGATACTGTGAGCCAGTAATTAAATAATCCTAAATGAATTATCAGTCAGTTAGTCTGCTAAATATATGTGTGCGCGTGAGTGTGCTTGTGTGTGTGCTGCTCTGCTCTGACTGTACAGTCTACAGTGCTGTAGAGTATTATTGCTCCCCAGAGATTCATTGGTATGATTCACCAGGAAGTGAGTGGTGAAGCAGCATTGCTGAGAGGTTCAGAGAGATTATAGTGATCCAAAATAAGAGGGAGGTAAAGAGAGGACCTAAAATTTAAATGTCAGTATCTAACAAAAATGGAACGAGTCTCTTTCTGTCCTTCGATTTCATTGAAAACTCTTAATCTGATCAACTTCAAACTTGGTGCATTGATGAGAACAGTCCAAGAAAGAGGTCTTGAGATCTATTGGACATATTAGATTATATTAGATTTGCAATGTAACTTTCAGAATGAACAAGTTTTTCCAGGTCCTAAATATGAGTCCTAAAACCTGGAAACGAGTTAGCATTGTTGTGCTTTCGGTTCCCTCGTCTCAAAGTCAATGGGTTTTTTGCCATTTGCCTGAAATGAGGTCTGTGGTGAACAATTTTAAGAGAGTCGTTGTGGACAGTAAGCTCAGTAGTGGTGATGTTGAAGACATGACTGTGGTGTAGTTCATTTATTGCCAAACGCTAGCTTTTTACTTCTGGCAATTGCATTTGCTCTTAAAAAATCCTAAGAATAGTTTAGATTATTTTGCAGAACCAAATGTGTATCCTGAACGTTTCTTTGCCTCCTGTTGATGCATTATCAGTGCAGCAAAAAACTTGGCAATGAAACAAGAGTTTTGACAACCCTCTTTGTATCTCCTCACTTGCAGAATATAGTAAAACTAAAAAAAAAAAAAAACCAACAGCAATCAGAAGCAATTCAGAGCACAGAAAACTAAGTTGGTGCTGAGAGAACACCTGATTAGTTTTTGTTATTTCTCAATTGTTTTGTTGAACAATTGAATACAATACACCAAACACTTCAACAGAGAGGCCAATGTTGACTAAAATTTGCATTGAGGATACATTTTACGGATAACCATTATAGACACACTTCTGCCCAGCTCCCAGTTTCACTTAAGATTGAACTGTTTTGGAGACTATTACTGTATTGTGGCTATGGTTTATTCTGTGGTCTCTACTGTGACAGAAAATAAAAACAGAAGTCTTCTCTAACCATCATCCCCTCTCTCATCTGTGCAGGACGAGTGGGAGCACAGCAGCAATGGCAGTACAGGTTCCAGGCCCAGTTCAGGGTCCAGACCTGGATCTGGCTCACGATCTGGCAGCAGAGGCAGAAACAACCAGTTCTCATGCCCTGCCAAGGTACACGTACATCTGTGTTTGTGTTTACGTAATGCTGTCTCATTCACTGATTTAGACCCATGCTATTTTTTTATCTCAAGTATGTAGAAAACTATTCATTTCTCCCCAAAAAATACCATGTGCATTGAGTGTCTTCTACTTGTACATATTTTAATAAAAAAATGAATGTGCTTTTTTAGAAGAGTAGTTGTTGTAGTAGTAGTAGTAGTAGTAGTTCCAGTGGTGCACCTGCATGTTGATGTTGAATACACACTAAGTAAGTTTGGCATATCATGGTTTGGGAAGAAATGTTTTTGTAAACCTAATGAAAATAATTTCCTTGTGTCCTGCTGTCTGGGCAGAACGGAAACAGAGACGGCTCCTTTGACATCCTGGGGACAGACATATGGGCTGCCAACACGATGGACTCACGCGGGTAGGTGCCTCGCTGTTTCACAAACCTAATATGTTGTACAGTCTACAGGGTCTGAATTCCAGCCATAGTTTCTCGAGGCTCTTATGACTGATTTAGACACACAGAGTCTGTTAGCTTTTTTTCTCTTTGGCTTTTAATACTTTGTCACAGTCTGCTCCCTGTGGTTTTCTTATTGACAGTCCTGTTTGTTAATGTGAAGTCGGCTGTCCCCTACATCTTGATTAGTTTTCTCGGGACAGTATTTCCCCGCTTTTGTTTTCATGACCAACATCACTGCCGGCATTTGTTTGAGGTATAAAATAATAGATATACATATTAAATGCAATAAGGGACATCATGTTCAAAAAGCTAAGTCAGCTCTGTCACTTCATCTCAAACGAAGTTACACTGTGGTGCTGAACTGTGGAGTTTGTGCTGAGGATGAAAAGTATTTTGTTTCAGTGTTTCTGCCGATAGCCACATTTATATTGCATTTAACCACTAAAGGCCTGACTGCTACCTCTAACAACATTAAACCTCAACACTTTAAAATCTTGTTCAAGTTCAAGTGTGTGTAAAAATACTTCTTAGCTTCTGTGTGAGTTAATAATTTTTCAAACAAGAGCTGGACCTGAAACTTGGGGGGGGGGGGTTGAGTGAGACAAAAATCAGTTTCACTAGAGGGAGGACTGGTTGCCATGGGAACAGCTGCATGGCAGCTTCGGCTACCTAACTTCCGGCCACGTTGGCACACAGTGAAGGAGCAGTGGATGATGTAAGCTGCTCTCCCTCCATGTGGATGGACAAGATGTATAATTGAATATTGAATGAAAAAGAAAGTGACATTGATTCTTCAATTATGAGTCATTTCTGCCATTTTACTTACAAAAACTTTACAATTGAAAGTGTTTTGCTGTAGTTTATAGTCTCGAAACAGAAAATGTAGTTTGAAGATTCAGTTTTAACAGTTTGTATTTATTCTTTATAGGGTAGGTGTTTTGACCACACATTATGAACTGTGAATAGGTAAAATAATGTCTCTTTTGGCAAGGATGTCAGTCAAATGAATGGGTTATTTTTAGGAACAGTTAATTATTTTTTTTCTTAACTTTCAAAGCTTCTAATGAGGTTTTAGAATAAATCTCTTTAATGTTTGTCATCATATTTTATGACTTCATCACCATGGAAGAAAAGAAGAATCCCTCAATAAAAATCTTCCATTTGAATAAAGTCATTAATCAGACTGTATTCTAGCCTCACCTAGTGAGACAAGACTATTGTAGCACCATGTGGTCACTGATTTTGATTAAATGTAGCTTGATTGTTGCGAGGGGTTTACAGCTTCCCACCTGAGGTTAACTTGTTTTTTTTCCTCCAGCAAGTAAACTGTACAAGCTGTCTTGTACTCTTTTACGTCTCCCTGCTCTTTCCTTGTGCATATTCTGGATGTGTCTAACCTGTTATCTGTCTTTGTCTGTTGGTTATAGAGGTGCAGGTTGGGACGTGCAGCCAGAGAAGCTGGACTTCAGCCATTTCCACAGGAAACACTTAAGAGGAACGCCAAAGCACCTGCCACACATTGACAGAGAGGGGTAAGACTTGGTTTGGGTGCTTTTTATTAACAGTACTGTGTGCTAGGGGTGTGCCATATCGTATCGTTCACAATTATACATGTATATTTTTTTATGGGTAAAAAAAAATGCATATCATGATATTGGCAACATTCCCTACTTCTTGACGTAGTGGCGTAAGGATTTCCTATTAATGACCTAGACTGTGGCGGCCCACTATAGTCTCATGTGCTGCGCTAACATCACATTTCAAGCTACTGAAAGTATATCTATAGTATTCATAACATAAAGTTATTTTGCGTTGTGTCACAGCTCAGCAGAGTGTCTGTCACCCAACAGTCAGTCAAACCCCCGACCCACAACTCTGTCCTCCCCGAGACATGCGCGCGCATTCACACACACGCACTGAATATACCTAACTGCCCTCCCTCGCTTCAAAACAAGTACCTACCTGTCTGTAATGTCTCAGTCCCGTCCCCAAGCTCTCTGTGTGTGTGTCTGCGTGCGCACGAGCCAAACTAAATCCTATCAGCCTGTACGGGTCGTCAGAAGTCCAAACACACTGTTGCATTATGCCGTTCGTTAGCCGCGAGCTAACATTAGCTAACAATAAAAGTTGTTTTAATCACAAAAAGCTATTACTTCCTGTCACTGTACAAATGCAGCTTTCAAAATAAGAGCACAGAATCCACCATAGAAATTACAAGAAGACTGTCAAAATAAGATGCCCTAAATAAAACATAGAAGAACCCTTATTCTCCTTTACAATAATTAATTAAAATAGGCAATGATTAAGATAAGTGTATATGATGGAATATGGCATTAGAATGTGTGAGAGGCACCAAATTTGGGCTTTTATGAAAAGGGGGGGGGATGCCCCCAGACCCCCCTAGCCAGCTATTTTTCAACACTGTCTGGATGCCCTGTTGACTGTGAAAAATGTTATCTGAGGTATATGTTCGTATTTAGCTCTCAAAGTGGATGAGATTGATCACATTGTACTATAAAATGTACAAAATTTTCTTCCGGGGGGGCCCCACGGACCCCCTAGATGGTTATTTTTTTTATTATTTGTTAATACTCAAGAGTCAAGAGTATTTTTTTTGTATTTGGCAACTGTTGAGATTTGCAATTTACACTACATTTAGATTTATGATTGATTTTTATTTTGTTGTACCATTTTTATTTATTTATACAGACTAAAAAATAATGATATGATAATCTTTTAGGGCCATATTGCCCACCCCTACTGTGTGCTCTGTCTTAGCTTACCATTTATTATCCCCTATTGCCTCAGTTATGTCTTCAGGATTCTCCCATGTCTGCCTGTCACCTCTGATGGTTATGTCCTCTTTCTCAGGATGAACAAAAACAAGTTTGAGGAAGATGACGGCATAGACATGAATGACATAGAGAGGTTTCTACCCCACCTGCGCTCTGTAAGTCACTGTTTTTCCTTTTTTTTTTTGTTAAACTAAATAATCTTCTTTAATTTTCTCACTGTGATAGGTCTTTATATATATTTTTTTTTATAGTACACCATTAACATCACATAGTTTTGTAAAACGTTTTTCTACACTGATTTGACTGAACAGCAGACAACATAAGAATCTTTAAGTTGTTAGAGAGCGACCTCTGTTGGCGTAAAGGGAGAATAACAGGTTTACCAACCACAGCAATTTTAAGCCTCACATTTAGCAACTTATAATTTTATACACACATACATCTTCTCACTACTGGCACTGGTATATGTTGTGTACTTGAAACGCCTGTGCCACTCTTGTAAATTAGATTTTTAATCTCATTGAGGCCTTTTCTGGTTAAATAACTTTTAATAAAACACTCTAAAATAATGCTGTAGTCAGGTCTATAAAAATAAAATCACCAGAATATAAAACATCTTTGTCAAAACTAAAGCAATAATTGTGCCTTTAAAAAAAATAAAATAATGTGGAGGCTTTTAATGTTCTGTAGATTAATACATGTAAAACCAGTCTGTATAGATTGAGTAAAAGATGAGAGGTTGTTTATAAATGAACATTTGGTGACACCTGCTGGTCAGAGCTTCAACTGACATGAAAAGTCCATGATAATGTTATACTGCCACCTGGTGGTCAAATGAATATACAACACTTACACATTGAGCCAATAATTTCCACAGAAAAGTAAAGTAGGTTGTCTGTTTGTGAGGCAGTGGCTGTTTGAAACCTATTCAACAGCTTTTGTGATAAACCTAAACAATAGATACACAACTTTTCTTTCTCAAAACATAACTGAAATGTTTATATTTACACTTCAACCAACAAAAAAAAACAACCAAGGACTAGTTTTTCATTTGCAGTCTGTTTGCCTGATGTTGTCTGGCATCCTAGAATAATAAAAATAATGCAATATGTAGAATAGGGAAAAATATGTCCTATAACAACATGAGTGCACAAAATCCAGATTGCAGTTGATATGAACACAGTTCAAGCACGCAGGTTAAAGGTGCCAGTTGCCTGAATCTTGACATAGTTTGTTCACCGCAAGCCGTTTCTTAACAGTAACCTCAAATTGCTTGTGGTACTCAAAGAGAATACAAAAATTCCATCTTTTTGTTACCGCAGACACTGTTTCCTTGCTGACCTTGTCTGGTCAGTTAGTAAAACAAAGGGCGAATTTTGTACTGAAAAGGCAAACTAGACTGTCTGAAGGATTGAAGTTGCAGAATTCTTCTCCAGTGAGGACATATGACCTGTCGGTACAAATAATTTATAGTCTAAAGCCTCATTACAACAACAATTGCCTCATTTCATTATAAGGTATTTCTGAACATGACATGTCTGGCGTCAACAAAGTGGGGAAAAAAAGTAGAATTAATTTAACAGCTGTGTGTACCATTCCAGGGTATTACACATTGTGTTTTCCAAGGTGATTTGTGTTTCAGTGGGGTGGCAGAGTTCACTCTAGGTCGCCGATGTCACCCTCCTCTCTTCCTTCCCTGCTCTCTGAGCCAAAATGTCTTCCATCTTTCATCGTGTTTGAGCTGCAGTGTCTTCCTCTTTCCTTCCCCTCTTGGCTTCTGTAGCCGAGCTGCCTCTCACAGTGTTTCACAGCCAAGATGGGCCTAGTTGCGCTACCAAGATGGCTTCCTCATTGTATAGCTCCCGAGCCAAGATTGCCGTTTCCGTTTATTCAGTAAAGGCCAAAAGAGAGATGGGGTCAACTGCGTTTGTCTGGTGAGCTTGGGATCGGATATGTGTGGGCACTGGGACACAGAAAGGTCAGAGACACAGAGCTGGGGAGTGATTGCCACATTTTCTCTTCCTCACATTCCTCAACACATTAAAGAGAGACCTTTAATACTTTAATACTGTGCTTTGTATCATGCCCTGGCATCTTAAAAGTTTATCCAAAAGTTCTGCCAGTCAGAGTCATGCAGCGGTGATGTCAGGCCCCTGTTTTTTTTCTTCTCATTCTAATGAGACCATCCATTGACAGTACCCTCCTTAGTCTGGGATAGCCCCTAAGACAACTGTGAGGGCACGCAAGTTTCCATTTTCCACTTCCAGGGCCAGACGAGAGACCATACTATAACATGAAACACTGAAATCATAACCACTGCAAACTCCAGTTGAAATGAAGTGGTTTACCATTAAGAGTATGGAGATGTTCTTTTTTGTGTCATGTAGAATGTCTAAGTTGTTAACCAGTATCAATCTCACATTTTTATTATATGTGCACTGTGCTGCAGTGTTATATAGGAAAATACTAGTAATGGATAGGTACTCTGTGTGGAGAGGTGGCTTGTGGTAAATGACTCAGATCAAAGATCAGATCATTCACATGCAAATCACACTTTACACAAATATAGAATATGCCATGGAATTTATTATAGATCTGTGAGTGTGTTTTAGAGAGCGAGAGTTTGTGTTGTCAAATGTTTGTGCTTTGGTTTGCTGCTTCGTATTGAGTGTGCTGCCTGTGTATGTTCAGTGTGGCTGTGAGGTTTTCTCCTTTCTGCTGCAACTTTCAGTTTTGTTACAAATCCGTCCTCCTTACTGTAACCAAAACAGTGTTGTTATATGGCTGGGGATTTTTATTTAGTTGCTATTAAGACATATGACTGGCTGTCATGTCTCACTTGTTTCTCAGCTTGAGGTTGTGGTGGAGTACATTTACTCAAGCATTCATTTATTTTTATTTCAATTTTATACTACTTTAGTACTACTAATACTAGTTATACTACTTTATTTATCTACTCAATTACATTTCAGGGACATTTTGCACTTTTAACTGGTTACAATCAACATTTACTTTCTTGATTAAGATTTTACATCACAAAACATATGTAACTCTTACCAAAAAAGCAGTTTTTAGATGGGGCCCATTGTTATGTTTCAGATGTCTGTGAGTTGTTAACAAATCCACTCTCAATTAAATTAATAAACTTAAGTAAAGTAAAATGGCCAAGGCAATAAGATGTGGTTAAATGATCCAATATCATATTATGACATATCAGACATGGGAAACTTTACTGCAGAACTTTTAATAGCATCCTTTCTGCTGCAACTTTCAGTTTTGTTACACATTCGTCCCCCTTACTGTAACCAAAACAGTGTTATTATGTGGCAGGGGATTTTTATTTTGTTACTATTAAAAACACAAGACTGGCTGTCATGTCATGTAATTCACACAAGAAAAAACACTAGAAGATTAAAAAGATTAGTGAAAACAATACACATTTGTGTATCAGGTCTTTTCCTCCTCAGCTTTATCGAGCTAAACTACCTAACTGTATATAAAATAGTTAAAAATAGATGCAGAGTACAACATATTTACACATTGATGAATCTGTATTAATAATCTAGTAATGCAATATATCATAATGTATCATACACAGGACATGTTACTACAGAACCACTACTTTAACCTTTGATACTTTAAGTATTCTTTACTTAAGATGATAGTTATCATAAAAATAATCATCTAACTAAAACCAACACCAACAACACGTCCTTTTCCCCCAGTCACCTCCTCCAGTTAGTGTACGTTCAGGCCACATCATCTCAATTCCCGGTCCACGTTCCACGCTTCCTGCCAACAGTCACCTCCCCTTTCCAGGAGTTGGAATAGATTTACAAATAGCCCTGGGATGTGGAAAACATCTCGTTTGTGTGTGTGGGCGTGTGAGCAGCTCTGTGAGAAAGGGCTTCCTCCTTTTGCCCTCAGACTCTGCTGCACCTCTGCCGGCCTCTCTGGATTGTTAACCTGCACATACAGTAACGCAGCCTTCACAGCCAGCGTCAGGTCAGAATGATGGAAGAATTCAGGGGTCAGAGAGCGAGCTTTTAATGTGGATCAATGCCAGATATGGCTCTTATTCTGAATAACATCAAACATAAACAGCTAGAGTGCACAATTTATTCATTCTAGTCAATAATTATACCAGTTTATTTGTGTGATGTGGTGCAAAACCAGTTAAACAGATATACACAGGGTTGGGAGATTTATTTTTAAAATGTGTTTCAATACAACTAAGTAACCTAATCCAGCTATCACAGTATTTCTTGGCATTGCTTGAACTGTTCTCATGTTTTGCTTTAAATACGAAATAATGGTGAAATTTCAACAAAGTAAAAGCATTTTTCTCACATTAGAGGTCATAATAATGAATTAGTAACTGTTAGTTATAGTTTCACAGGAGACGAGAGTGGTGTTGTGTGAGACTTGTGAAGTGTTAGAATGTGTGAGAATGTGCATGGTATTATAATCCTCCTTTATTTTAAATGCATTTTAAAATTGGAATCCCCCGAAAATAATCCACATTTTTACTTAATGTATCAGTAATCTGATTAAGCTTTTTTTTTCTGTAACTTGACCAGAATACAGTGACCTTTTTTTTGTATCAGAATTATGTAATGTCATTCCATTTATGCTGTTACACCCCAAATATGCATATAACAAGATGGGATCATGGATTAAAAAAAAATAGCATAGCAGAGCATTCCAGAGCAAAACTGGAAATAATTTTCTTTTAATTTAAACACCTCAATGTTACTACTACTACTAATACTCGGTAAGAGATTACAGATGATATTATTTGTTGAATGAATGAAGAATGCGTCCCAGAGAAATCCCCCTCTCAGTTTGCAATATAATAATACGAAAACTGTGTGTAACGAAAATCGCATAAAGTTACGTGTGTGTGTGTGTGTGTGTGTGTGTGTGTGTGTGTGTGTGTGTGTGTGTGTGTGTGTGTGCGTGTGCGTGTGCGTGTGTGCGTGTGCGTGCTTGAAGCATGTGTATCTGGAGGAGTGGTGATAATGTAAGCTTTTGGTATGACAATATAGACTGTAGTGTTGCAAGTAAAGATTATTTAAATTATTGATTCTTTTCCCGCTTTTTGTCAGTTAGCAGAATGTTTAGTCTATCAAACATGCCCATCATGACTTCCCAAAGCCCAAGGAGACTCAATCAAAAAGTTTTGCTGACCAACAGTCCCAAAGCCTACATACATATATTTTTAACGACCTTCTAGAGAGCTTTAAGCAATGTATTCCCCCTCGAGATGAGGATTTTCATATCCCCCTCACCGTTCCCTTCTCTATAACACATACTGCACAGCAATATGGACACTCGAGCTCACTCACGGTGTTTGGCATCATCATCATCATGATCATGTCAACATGATGCTTGCTGTTGTGACAGCCTCGTGTGCATATGTGTGGGTACATGTGGGTGCTCTTACTGTACCTGAAATAATATCAGCCAACGTCTGCTTATCTACTCATCAACAGCTTTTTGCGTGAGCATGTGTTAAAGGTGATGCGCACACATCTTTCTAGACCCATTTGGATAACATGTTGTATTTGATCATAAGACTCTCACCTGTGGGAGTTTTCTCATCTGAAACAGAGTGGGTGCTTCTGTTTCTGTATGACTGTTTTGACCTGATGTTCTTTCCCATGAGGTAATTTATTGGCTGCCAAGCTCATGTCAGCTCAGTGTTAGCAGGAGTCCAGGCAGTATCCACGAGGGACAGCCTCGACTCTGTTATAGCTGAAAGCAATGTTATTAACAGCATCTGGTGTGTTAAAGGAATACTAGAGCTGCACCGGATGTCTTTTTTTAAAATATACATATAAATATTTGAAGCATCTATTGAGGTTTTCAAATGAGGCTCTGAATGTCTGTTGCATGTTTTATTATTTCATCGACTGAAAAAAAATCTGATGGCAAGCAAATGCAGATACATAATTTAAAAAAAAAAGTAAACTTCAGTAACTTACTATACTAGTGTTTGAGCCTTAATATTTTTTTGTTATTGTTTTTATATATTTATATATACATATATATATATATATATATATATATATATATAAATATAAATGGTAGTTATAGTGCTTTAGATTGCTGCTAATACAGGTGCTTGCCTCCCCTTGTGTTAGGAAAGGGAGAGATAGCAAATTCAGTGAGTGTTTTTGAGCTACTTATATCAATTGAAGCAAAATATTTTGTTCGATAAATACATCTTATCAGTTTTGGAAATGATTACATCTATCACTTTTCAATGAATCTTGACTTATCGACTGTATAATGCTCTGGAATTATTGGCAACGTTTTGATCACAAGTCAGAAAAAATCTGATGCAGCAATCACTGGAATCTAATTCTCCAAATAGTATTATTATTATATATTATATTTTATTAGTGTAGGCTTATCTTTATCTGCAAATGTGCAAGGAATAGTTTGGGAAATATGCATATTTGCTTTCTTGCCAAGAGTTAGATGGAAATATTCCAAACACGGCAAACTATTCCTTTAGAACATGGCCATAATAAACCTTTTTTTTTTTTTAAATTTCAAAATGATTCACAGCAAGGAAGTGTTTTTTTCCACGCCGTCAGTGATAAAAATCAAAATATCTTTAAGAATGGAGGGCACCAGAGGAGGAAGAGAAGGTTAGGGTTAGACAGAGCAGAGAGGGAGAAAGCGGCGAGTCATTTGGGAGACATCCGGTCTCTGGTCGGTGAACAAAGCCGTCCAACGAGGGGAACAAAGCAGGAGTCTGGAGCTGAGATATCACAGACTGGTTGGCCCCTCCGTCTGGAAGTGTACGTGCCGCAGAGCAGGACTCCAGTTGAGAAGGGACATTGGAGGCGGGGTGGGCTTTTTGGGCTGTCTGTCTGTCAGCTGTCAGTTTGTCTGAGACCTGCATTCCTCACATTGTATTTACTCACAAACGTTTACTCTTCCTATTTGCTTCTGCTCACCTCGAACACACTCGTTTGTCTTCTGCACGTCTCCTCTATCCTCATTTACCTCGTCTCCCTTTGGTTCTTCCTATTTGCTGTTTCCTTTTTCCTATTCTCTTCTGGCTACCATCATTACGCTCCGTCCCCCACTCCCTTCTCTCCTCATGTTGTCCTTCACTCCTCCCCTCCATCCTTCAAATGTTGGTGGGCAGCAGAACAATATCCAGGGGGTCATGGTGACCGGCAGCCCCCTCCCTGTGGTCTCTTCCTGCTATTGTTCCTGGTCCCACTGCTGCTTGGCTCCTACACTCTATTAACCGCACACATACTGGCTTAATCACCACTGTACACTGTTCTGCTATGGCTTCAATCATGGGAGAAACACCGGAGACTTGAGAACATGCATGAAAGGAGGACACCTTGGGAAATTTGTAATTCCACAGAGGTTTTCAATAATGATGCACGAATGACTCGATCTGTAAACCTCTCACATTTGAATCACAGTTAATATGTACACACAAACAAGATTAACCAAATGTATTCTATTACAAGTGCATAATGATCAAATATGCATTGTAAAACTGTTGATTATGTAAAAAAAGAAGTTGATTATGGTACTAAAAGATAACTTCAGTACATGTCCCTTTTTTCTTCCCCCTCCCCTCTTTTAACTGATTTATATACTTGGAATATTACTGCTGTGCTAAATCCCAAGAAACAAGGTAACCTCCAGCCTGTGCCGTAATTAAATTAATTTTCTATCCCTTGTATGTGTTCATGATAGGTTGAGTGCTGCCCACGGTGTCAATTTATGGCATAATATAGCAGTAAAATCAGCTCTACGGAGCAGCAAAAATGTCCTCACAAGAATTGGGCGCATTAAATAATCAGTCTTTACAAGTTCAATGCAAACCCGGCCACACACACAAAGCATTACGTGATCCTGCTGAGAAGATGAGGTGACTGTCAATGTAATGTAACACAGAGACCACATATGATTTAATTCTTTTTTTCATGGTTGGCCATAATCGAGCTGTAAGCACGTGAAACCTGCTGCTGCAGCACTGGTTGTCGCATGATTACATTTCTATAGGGTACTACAGGTTTTTTCCCTCTTTTTCTCTGACACTTTGATCCCACAATGGCTCCATCTCCTCCTGTAGATAGACCCCAGAGTTCTTTGATGTGCCTGTCTATCTGTCTGTGCTCTGCTCTGGCCCTGGCCTCAGATCACTTATTAAATGAGACACGGATGTCAGGACCTCACATCTTTTCCTCTTATCACAGATCACCCACCATACCTGACTGTGGCAGCTTTAAACCTCTTCTGTTGGCATGCTTTGCAGGAAAGCTGCAGAGTTACATGAAAGGCCTAAAGTAAGGGATCATGAAACATGGAGCAAATCTTTTACTACAGGGATTTTGCAGAAAACAATTCTAAATCCAATGTTAACTTGATTTTTGACATAAGAAAGCCAGGCACGTCCGTGATCATGGCAGTAGCGTGTCACTGCCAATTTCGAATGGTGCAGCGCTTTATTCTCATTGTAGGAATCCATTAAGGTAAATTATTATTAATAAAAAAGAAAATGATCACCAAAAATATATGAACAGACTTGATTATAGTCCCCTGTAGCGCTTATGAATCCTAAGATGTCTCTTTTATATATATATATAAATTCAACATTGTTCAGATTTATTGGCCATAAAATCAGAGAGTGTAACTTAAAGGGTAATTCCACCTCTTGCAGAGGGGAAAATTGTGAAGAATCTTTACATTTTTTTTATTTTTTTTACCAATTTATTAGATATACCTTTCACAAGTATGTACAAGAAAGACTACAGTTTAAATTGATTACATTTTATGTTGGTGCAGCTTTAATTGCTGTTTAGTACAAAGAATAGGGCAGGTTTGGGCACTGTTTAAAAGATACATTGTGGATAAAATTGAGTATTCAGAGTGTATATTTACAAAAACAAAAGTTTATCAGTTTAAAATTATTATTATTATGTAAATATACTATACAATTTTAACCATTTTTTATGGTACATGACTTATTTCCAAGAAACTTAAGAGCAAAAATCTGGTAAACACATAACATAATAAGTGTTGCTTTTGCATTATTGTTTGTGGAGTACGAAATACAATAAACATCCCAATCCAGAATGGAACCTGGGGCTGTGCACTAATGGCATACGGTGTACCCACTCTGCCATCGAGGTGCTCCTAAATTGCCTATTAAAACCGTTGTAGTACCTGTGTCTAATAATAGATGAAAGCTATTTTGTTTCAAAACTCGCCAATATATAAATAGGAGAAAGGTAAATCCAATTTTCCTGTGGACACAGAAAATAGAAAAACAAATCTAAGGCTAGTGTTATTCATTCTGATTTGGTAAGTGGGCAAAATGTCAGAATTATTTCAGCCTATGTACTTCTGCTTCCCTCTTAGTATTTTACGCGCTTGCTATCTTGTATTTACAGTCTGTCTTGTTTTCATACTTGCTCTCTCTCTCTCACTTCTCTGCTCTCAACAACCTGTCCTGTAATGCCACCCCTGGGGCAGTTTTAAATTTATTGCTTTTGGCCGAGGGCCATCGCAACATAAATAAGCTGAGAGAAACAATGGACGGACTGAATGAGCATCATACCAGAATTGTTGCACACTAGAAGCGGCAGGAAGACGTGCACTTCACTTTCTATGCTATTGCAGAGAAAGTTCTATAATCGTTATTCTCCATTTCTATTCTTCACATTTCCATCCCCGTTGGCTTTTCTCATTTCCTTACTTTCCTTCCTTGTTACTTATACCCATTCCATGCTAAAGCAACGTCATTGTTATGAATGGATTGACAATGGTATCTGACCCAGGCCAATGACCCTTTTGGCAAAGTCCTCGGAAAAATAAAAAAACGTTTAAGATACTACTGGGGTAAGTCGTAAAACTAGCTTTCCAAATCTAAATCATGCACTGCTTTCAAAGAAGAGGTGGTGTTGGTGCTTGGGAGCTACGTGGCAGCGTGGAGTTGTTGTAAAAAGCTACATTTCCTCTCGGTTAGCATCACAGGTAGCCTCTCCCAGTGACCTGTGATTTTTCCTGGAATGCAGCACGGTGTGTCAACTTCCTTTCAAGGCAGACGTGCACTCCCAAGCACATAATACAATGCACACATAATACACTAAAACACACACACCCCAATCAGGGTTGTTAGATTCAAACTTGACAGCAAACCAATTTTTTTTCACGATGGTCAGGTGAACTGTTGGCGCACTGTGGCCTGCTGTTAATGCTCATGCTTTTTGTGTGGAGGACCACAAGTGTTGTGGAAATAATAATAAAGAATTAATAAAATTGTTTACAAACTAACGCATTAATCTATTAATATATAGACTAAATTACAAAGTAACTGATTATTTGATATTTTAAAAGCCAGTAAAAGAGGAAAACTAGTAAAACTAATTGATCCATCATTAAATAGTTAAAATAAAAATAAAAAAACATAATTTAAAAATCATTTAAAAATACCTTAATTCATTCATAAATTAAATATTGGAAAAGGAAAATCTAAAAATGCATTTTAAAAAGAGAAATACCTTGATTCACAAATTTAAGTAGGAATATAGATTTTAATCAGACATTTAAAAGATATGAGCATTGACATTCTTTTTTTTTATAATATAAATGTCATGACATAGATGGGTCCCAACCGATCAACTCTGTGTCAGCATTCGACATGCAAGTTTCAGGGCTGCTTTAAATAGTAGGTGGCAACATATTTAAATTTATTTAAATTTATTAAGGATGTAATGATCTGGATTAAACATATTAAACTGTCAAGAATCTGAAGTCGTCATCATTGGTTAATGAAACCCCTTAACAAGCTAAGCTTCTCCCTCTGTTATGACAGCTCCAGTCATCCTCCTGCATTTCCTTCAAATGTTCATTCATTTTCAAACTGTCTTTTTTCGTCAAAAAACATCCACATCCATGGTTTTCTTATTTTCTCCAACTTTTATCTCCTCTTTAATCTCCTCTATGGATTCCTCCTGGATCCTGCTTGGCCATGGCCAATCAAATGCATGCAGACACGAATTGATGGTAGATAACAAGGTAAATTCTAGTGTTTACCTTGTGATTGTTTAGATGGAAGATGAAATGTTTGCGGCTGTGACAGGTTGTTTTTTTTGCTTTAGCTCTATCCTCTGTAGCTGTAGCAACACATCATACACCAGTGAAGCCCCTTGTGTTTTTTATGTAGCTATTGTTTTAGTCTCTATATGACCTGAGACTAAATGTAGATCAAAAGTTAAAGAGACATTTTCCTGTCGTCCCCACATTCTGGATCACTCTTCTCATCATTTTTGCCAACTCAAACGCACTCATCTTGTTTAAGAAAGATCTCAGAAACACCTATACCGTTCTCTTGATAATCTCTACTCTTCCAAATACAAACAAACAAAATATATTTCTCTATCTGTTCCTATCTGCCCTCAGTCTCTCTTCCCACTTTTCACAGCCAGCCCCCCCTCGCCATCCTTGTCACGTCCACAGGGCTCGCTGCCTGCCGCGAGGTGAGGGGTCCCCTGGCTGGGGACCAGGACAGCACACACCTCTCTTTGATCTTTCCCGCACTGGCTGCTACCTGCAGATAGCATATTCACACACACACACACACACACACACACACACACACACACACACACACACACAGCGCTCTCTGCCTTTCAGCCACAGAGACAGCTCTACATCTCTTGCTTCCTCTTTCTCCGTTTCTGCTGGATGCATTGCAAACCATGCACATGGATCTGGCTCTACAGCTTTCCTTTAATGCACTGCAGCTATCCAAAATATGCTTTTGCTCATTTGGATGTAGCATTGAACAATTCAAAAGAGACATTTTTTTCTTATTTATATAGAAAATCTTAGAAATACTGATGGGGATATCCTTTAACTTCAATGGCTTTGGTAAAAATGTGTAGTGTGTGTGTGTGTGTGTGTGTGTGTGTTTGTGTATGTGTGCTCACTGTCATCTGGTTACCATTTGAAGGCAGAATTACAGCTAATGATATCCTAGAGGAAAACTACAGTAGCTAAACATGCAACAGTTCCTCTGTTTCTTTTTTTTTTTCTTCCTCCACCTACTTTTCCTCCCAACCGTTTTTCTTTCAGAGTCGTTGAAGTCTGTAAAAAAAAAAAAAGAGGCAGAATTTCATAGATATGAATACTTTTGTCTTTATGCGTAAATTCTCTGGTTTAAGTAAAGCTTTGTACTTACAGACAGTTTAAATGTGTTTATATCCCTTTTTTTCATATTACTTTGCCATACGAATACATACATTGCCCCCCCCCCCCCCCCCCCACTACACACACACACACACACACACACACACACACACACACACATACACACACACGCACACACTTTCTGCCTCTCGCATCTGGATTCAATCAGGATCCAACGATCCCCCAGCAGCCTTTCTAAGAGAGAAGTAGGTTACAGCAGCAGTGTCAAATATCAAGCAAACTCATTAGAACATTTACAGAATGTGTTTCTGGAAGTCTGAATGTGCAGTATGTTTGTGCAAAAGAGGAACATCAGAGAAATATATAGACACAGAAATATTAGTAGAGTTCCACTCTGCATGTTTGTGTACATGCAAAGCTGCTGTATGTAATGTGTGGTCTGTATGTAAACATGCATGCTGTCATTGTGGATTAGTAAAAGACTGCCTGAAGCAACTACAGCACCAGACCAGTCTCTATAACTCTTATTTTTCCTCATTTTTCTTTCTATATTTATCTGTAAGCCTCAGTAAAAAAACAAGAAAAAATATTTTTTTGTCTTGACTGTACAAAATCGACCGCATCCTCTTGTTACTTCTCTACCAATGGAAACCAAAAATTGCAAAGAAAAACAAAAAACAGAAGTGTGGAGGGATGCCTTCTTTCTTTTTAAATTGCAACTTCTTCTAGACCAAATGAAAAGAGGATTTGACAATTCTATCACAGTATGGTGATAGATGATTTACTAGGAAAATATGCACTAAAATTAAACTCTTTGGTTCATTTATTTTCTTTATACTTTTATCAAGAAAACAAAAAAAGGAAGAAGTGACCAATACTTGCATAAAGCAGTGCACCGAGCCCTGCCTCCCTCTTTACAGACTTTGGTCACCTTCTTGCACAATGCATTGGGTTGAGACTTTGGGGAAATTTGGGGCTTTTTTGCTTTGCCTAAGCCTGCAACTATTTGCTTCACAGTACACACACACAAACACACATGCACACACATGGACTTCTGATCTCCTACTGACAGTGATGCTAACCAGTACAAACTCCATCTTCCACTACTTATACAATGTACAGTACCTGCTGGTAAAATTATGTCTTGGGACTCACTCCGCATTTATGCAGCAACTACGACTGTAGGCTGTACATATAAACAGTGCTGGTCCTAGGCCAGCTGTAACCATGGTAACAGCTGCACATAGTGATGCTGAGCAAAGGGCCAATGTGCTGTTTGATTGACAGGGCTGATGTTTAATGGATGATGGCTGGTTATTTTTTCTTTTCATAGGAACTGAACTGTATACACTTTATTAGGTAAACCTTGCTAGTACCGGGTTGGACCCCCTTTGCCTTCAGCACTGCCATAATTCTTTGTGACACAGATTCAACAAGGTCCTGGAAACATCCCTCAGAGATCTTGGTTCATATTGGCATGACAGCATCAGGCTGCAAATCCATGCATGTCCATGATTTAAATCTCCCATTCCACCAGATCTGGTCACTGTGGAGGCCATTTGAGTAAAGTAAACTTGTTGTAATGTTCAAGACACCAGTTTGAGGTTATTTGAGCCTTGCGACATGGCATGTTATCCTGCTGGAAGTAGCCATTATAAGATGGGTACACTGTAGTTATAAAGGGATGGACATGGTCAGCAACAATACTGAGGTGTGGCCTTTAAACAATGGTTGATTGGTAGTGCCAAAGTGTGCCAATTTAATATGCCCCACACCATCACATCATAACCACCAGCCTGAACAGTTAAAGGCAGGATGAATCCACGCTTTTCTTGTGTTCTGACCCTACCATTTAAATGTGGAGACACATCAGATCAGGCAACGGTTTTCTGTTGTTAGCTGACAAGAGTGGCACCTGGTGTGGTCTTCTGCTGCTGTAGCCCATCTGCTCCAAGGTTGGACGTGTTGTGTGTTCAGAGTTCAGAGATTCTTCTGCATACCTTGGTTGTGGCTGCTCTGACCTCTGCCATCATCAAGACATTTTGGCTCATTGGATATGTTCTCTTTTTTGAACCATTCTCTAAACCCTAGAGATGGCTGTGAGTGAAAATCCCAGTAGATCAGCAGTTTGTTAAATACTCAAAGCAGCTCATCTGACACCAACAACCTTCAAAGTCACTTCTTCATTTTGATGCTTTCTTTGAACTTTAGCAGATCCTCTTAAACATGTCTACAAGCCTTAATGCATTGAGTTGCTGCAACATGATTGGCTGTCTAGATGTATGTGCTAATGAGTAGTGAACAGGTGTACTTAACAAACTAGGTGGTAGTGTAAGTACTTAAGTGATACATTCTATGATGATAACATACCTCAACCCCAGTCAACACATTTCTGTTGTTTATTTACCAGAATAACTTATTTTGATTATGCTTTTTCTAGTTTTTATATCATAACATTTCCCTGTTCCTAGGAATTCCTGTTGCTTACATTGTTTGGCAGCGTCCAGTTTAACAGGAAGCAGTACATTTCCCAAGGCTGTGCGTGCCAAGCGTTTTTAAATCCCGAGAAATGTTTAAATCAGGAGAAAAAGAAACATCACTGATTCCTTTAAGTCTTGAATAGAGAGCAGTGCTGCATCCTGTCACGCAATATCATTTAAACCGTTTTTTCCAGGAGAGATAACAGCACACAGCTTTCTCTCACACACACAGGCACGTTAGCGCTATATTATAGTTACAATAACTATTCAGTTTACAGGTGATAATCGATTAATTGTTAAAGTCATTAATTAAGTAAAGTTTCCTTTTTGCTTCTCCTATAATGTTGGTGCTTTTCCTCTATTTAATATGATCTAACTGAATATCTTTGGATTTGGGACAGTGGGTCGAACAAAACATGTATTGATGTTATCCTCTGGCAATTTCTGATTGGATTGTTTTTATTTGTTTCTGCCATTTAGAAATGAATTATTGTTTAAACAATTGAACGGAAAAGTTAAATAATCATTACTTGCAACCCTAATTACCACCTCTGTCTCTTTCTTTTTTATGTTATTTGATGCAACTTCTCTTAATCTCTTCACGGTTGCGGTTAATAAGACACAATTTTGTTTAATCATAGAAATGCTTCAGTTTTCTCATAAGGTCTGGCATTGATAAACAGCCTTCAAAAGAAAAGGGATGTTCTTTAAAAGCACTTTATCTGCTTTTGCATGTATATTGGTAAATAATTCAGTGGATTCTTTCCACAAAGTGATCTGTATTGCTGCTCTTGACAGGAGCTGTCTCTTATTCTATGATTTGTCCCTAACAGGTCTTCCCACCCCTTCCTAATGAGGCTGAGATCGCACACACCAAAAAGCTCTTCCGACGCAGGAGGAATGACCGACGGTAATGACGCATGCAAGCTCGCATGCACACACACACACACACACACACACACACACACACACACACACACACGTGTCTACCTCAGTGAGAGGGAATGTTTCTTCTGTTGATGTCAGATGTCAGTGCACAGCATAGCCTTAACATCTCTCCACAGCCAGAGTAATGTCAAGACAGGAATGCAGGCTCCACACTTCACTGCAGACAGGAAAAAGAAAAAAAAAAACTGAGGAGACATTCAAGGTTTTTTAATGTTTAATAGGCCACTCAACGAAATGTAAAAGTTATTCAGTCACCCCTGTTTGCCCACAATACTCAAGCTTTCTTTCTTCCTCTCATTATGTATTTTCTCGGCATGCTTTGTGACATTTAACCTATCGTCCTCTCCCTAAACTCTGCCACTAAATTTTATACTGACACATCTTCTCTAATTGTGCACACTCTGAAATCTAATTTCACCCAAGTCTGACTTCATTGAAACCACGTCCTTAAGAGAAAGAGAGAAAAAAATCTCTCTTTCTCTTGCTCCCTGCCCTGATGTCACTGGAAAACTGTTCTTGTGTTGCTAAGAGACAGGCAAAGAGAAAATATTTGGGTTGTATTTGTGGTTTAAAAAAGAGGAAATTTTAGCTATACCAAATGGACAAAAGCACTTTCATCCTTGTTTTTAAGAACAGAGAGTAATTGGTTCTATCCAGAGCTATTGTGTTTATGTGCGATGGGTGCAGTGCAGGACAGAGAAAAAGAAAAGAACAACAATATAAACTTGGACCAACAGCTGTTTGCTTATGTTTCAGTCTATTTGAATTGCGAACCAGAAATATTAACAAGATGCTATCATGCAAAGAACACTTCTGTTTGTATTTGTGTGCCATATGCATACATGTGTGTGTGTTGTGGTATAAGACCTGCAACAACTAGACAGAACCTGAACTCAAGAACCACTTACTCGAGTGTGGCCCGAAAGAGACTGCTGGTTGTTTTGATCATGTTATATGAAGTGAAACTCTGACATAACACCAAACAGACAAATAGGCTGGTGGAATATATTCACGTGGATGCTTCACTCATGTCAGAGGTGGTGACTTGCACAGGATTAGATACACATTGACAGAAGATTCCGAACTCTCTGTTTCACAGAGGAGCGGCTTACATCAAAGCATACCACTTTCCCGCCACAGCCCAACCTTTTGGAACGACTGAGAACAATTGAAAAGCAATAATGTGAAACTTGATTTCACATGATTTCACTGGATGCTCGAACAGTGCACAGGTTCTGTACTATCACATCACAAAACTGTGGCTAAGGCGTACCAAACTCTGACAAAGACCGATCTTAAAGGCAAATTCTTAAACTTGGAAATAGCTAATAGGCTTTAGAAGTGAGTTTTAGTATGGCATCCCTCCAGGCTATAATGTGACACCAACATGCGTACGAGCATCATCTCTTGCATGGCTAGATTTTGGGGTAACAAACAGCTGGGGAAATTCCTATTAACCTCATTCCTCCTTAAACCAAAGAGGTTGACCAAATATATTTGCACTGCAGAGATGTAGAAAGCAGGATGAGGCGGGGATGAAAAATATCAAAAGTAGAGATGAGGTATAGGATAAGCAGCCTGGACAGACACAAAAAAGGGATCAGTACAACTCTGACTTTTATAAAGACTGGAAAGAGAAGTGAAGCTATGCCTGTCCTGACAAAGCAGATGTCAGCAGCTGGCTAAATGATTCATCAAAGAGATCTCTGCTTAGCAGGATCTCTGCGGGAATCGTGGATAGATATATTTACAATATTATACAGTTAGAATGACAAGGGGGAGACAGAAATGAGAAAGGGAGAATACAACTTTAATGTCCATATATTAAATAAAATACAATTTAAGAAAAACATCTTTCGGGTAAAAAAGAGAAACGGAGTCTCGAAGAATTGAGCACGCCAATTGCCTGTGGGATAAATTACTTCCTATTATGTTCTTTGTAGCCAGAGGCACACTGTAGCGCCTAGCAAAGATTAGCTTTAGAAATAAACAATCTGGGCTTTAAGACATGCTTTTTTTCACATGTTGAAAGGTTAATAAAGTAAAAAGAACTCCATTATAGTTGGTAAGCAACCCTGCACACAAGCGGTGTATGAAAGGTAGTGTGGAAACAGGTCATTATAGATATTATATATGGCCTCCACATACTGTTCTTTATGAAGCTTAGCATGTTTGCTTATCAAATACATTCACTGCACATGTTTGTCTATCAAACATGTTAATCCTCTTATTATGAGGCTATAGTCTTGTATTCTGGTTCCCCAACAGAATAGCCTGTGGACATGAATATTCATTGTAATGAGAAACCGCACATATAATGTTATATTTGTGTTATATTTTGTGTTATAATGTATGCGATGTGTCGACACAGCTGAGAGAAACTTAAAAGTAAACTGAAGATGAAATATGGAGAAAAATATTGATTATTTGACTACATGTGCAAAGCGTGACGGTTGTATTGAATAAAGCACAAGAAGAAGAAACAGAGTGAGACTGGTAGATTGAGCAAAAGAAAAGTGTAGGCTGGCTGCGGCAGGAAGGAAAAGAAAGGGGAGGTAGTGCATGTGTTTCTACTTTAGTATGCACGTCAAGCAGGGCTGAAATTAGTTGTGATTTACTGGAATGTGCTGCTTACCGCTCTCTGCTCCAAAACAGAAAAGGGGCAAAGAATAAGCTAATGTGCTGCTTTTTTCTTTCCTTTTAGCTCTTTTAAAGATGAAAATCTGTTTGGGATTTAGAAGCTTTTACACATCTAGACTTATTCTGTCTTCCAGAAACATCTGACCTGCAACTGACAAAAGATGATTTTAACACATAGATTTCCTGCTTGGTTGAACATCCAGTTTCCACACATAAGCTGAACAAATAAGCACTTAAATCAGATTTTTTGAGGTGGGGTTGTATGAAATACACTCCATAGTCAGTGTATTACCTACTGTAGATGGTGGTCTTCACGCCCCCAGTTTGGAGAAGCAGGCAGGAGTACTGGCACTGAAGCTAAGCAATGTACTGCTGTGGACGGGGGCAGCAGCTAAAAATATTTTAGCAACCTAAAAAGCAGCCGTTGCATCCATCTATATTCTCTTCAAAGCCTCCAGACTCCATTGACAAAAACAGCAATTTTACCATGCAGAACACGTTAGTTGCAGTTTTACTGTCGATTGGTTTTGTGTGACTTTGGTGAATCTGAACAAAAACTTTCAAACACCAAAGTCACACAATAACACAAACAAATTACCCGTTGAGTCATCGATAGATCAGCAACACCAGTGTTCGAGTGGCTGATGCATAGTTAACAATGTTGGTTCCCCCCGGTTTGGTTGATTGTTTATTGTTTATTGTTTATTGTATCCTTTGGATCCCCATTAGTCTTCATAGAGATGAAGACTATTCTTCCTGGGGTCCACATTAAATCAAACAATTATTACACAATTACATCATTACAGCATTTACACAGATAATAACATGAAGTCATTCATCCTAACATGATTATAATGTATATTAACATGATTATAATATAAATTAAGTAGTACAAGGTATGATTATAAAAAGAGTTACATGATTATAGAAGAGTATACGAGGTAAGCATACATTTTACCATGACGTTCAATGCAGATGTATTAACATATTTGAGTTCAACTTAACATGATTTCATATTTCATATTTTCATAGAAGACTATTGCAGCATAAGATTATGATTAAACACTGCTTCTCTCAGTGATGGCAAGGTTTATATGTATTGCTGCAGCACCTGTCCACAGCAGTACATTGCTTAGCCTCTATAACGACTGGCATCTATTGTAGGTATTGCACTGACTATTGATGTTTTACTCACAAAACCTCACTTTCAAACTATTCCTTTAAGTGTGAGCTGTTTGAAGGATTATTCTTAAGACTTTGTATGGCAATAAACGTGACCATGCTAAGTACCAGTTCAGATCGGTTTTATGATCAAGTGTGTGTGTGAGAGTTTATGTGTGTACATGAATGTATGCACTTAGGTAGAAGTGCACGGAAGGTCTGCTTGGTTTTTTCTGCAACTACTCTGCACCGCCTGCTTCTGGCTCCGATGACTCAAAGTTATTGACTGCAATCTTCAATCTGCAAATATATGCATGCATTTATGCACACGCTTTCAGTATGTTCCTGAGATGTTGAATCTTGAAACGGAGAAATGTTGCAAATGTTCACTCAGGCAGTCAAAACCTGTTTCCCCACAGTCCATTAAACCAGTGTGTTGTGGCCCATATGAAGCTTTAGCTGAGTTATTGACTGTCTGCCCTGCACCCTTCCCCCCACGGGCCAATCGATTGGCTAGTCTGGGTCAACTAATGGTCCAATGGGTCCATGACTTCTCCTTCCACAGCAACAGCCATGATCGATCATCAGTATCCCACCTTCTCCCATAATCATATCTGCCAAATCATTTCACCTTTTTAGTTACCACTTCCTGTAGTTCTATGCATGTTGTTTGAATGACATAGTTATCAACCTGTAGTTTTCTTTTGTTTGTTTCCCTCTTTGCTTTGCTGCCTTTTTTCCTCCTCTCATCTCTCTCTGTCTACGGTCTCCTGTCTTCTTCTTTCACTCTATCTCCTAAAATTCTCCGTCGTTTTCTACAAATTGTTCTGCCACTTTATTCCACTCTCCATTCTTCCACTTGCCTGCATTGTGGCACACCCTCCTCTCCTGCTTGTAGAGTGGTTGATCAGTTCACCCGAGACCAGTTAACCATACTTCTGCCTACTGGCCCCGGGGGAAAGCGGCAAGTCTCAGCCAGGTCAGTGACAATATAAGACAGATCCTGGACACATAATGGGACCTGGATACATTTGGGACATTTGACACAGTTAATTTATGTATTCTCCTCAACAAAGCCTCGTAACCAAAGGTGTTATTAAAATAATAATGACTTTATTTGTATAGTACTTTGATTTTTTTTTGAGGCGACTAAAATAGGTTTTTCTGCTGCCCCACTACACTGACTATGGGTAAGTACCTCATACAACCGCACACAAAAAAAAATCCAATATATCCCTTTAAATAATTGAATAACTGAAAATAATAAGAAGGGAGGTTGAAAATTGAGGGCTCTAAAACACATGACCCAGCCAAGCAAAATCAAACACTAATTTAAATCTGATTAATACCATAATGTTACCGACTTATCACCTCAACCAAAAAAAATCTACTTTCGCATTTGATTAGATCAGTGGCCCCATCATTTATCCTTAATGCAAACATCTCCCTGGATGGCCAATCCGACACTCAAGCTACTGCAGAGCTCACAGTCATTAAATATGATTAACTTTTTATTACTGTCTCACTCTCAGCTCTCCGCATCACCAGTAGATCAGAGAAAGGCTTATTAGAGCTGAGCCTAAACTAACAGCTAGTGTAAAGATCAAATAGATCATGAGATGAGTGAATGTGTGTGTTAGAGAGAGAGAGAGAGAGTCTGAGAAGGCTAAAGCTTTGCAAAAGATTATAAAATCTCGGCCTCTGCAGTCATTTAATGACTTCTCATGATTTCTGTCAGTCAATTTTAAGCTATTATACTTTATTTTATACTTGAGTCAAATGTTATTTAAAAAAATATACCTTGATAAGCAGCTTTGTTGTAATTCAAAGTTTGCTGTAGAAAAGAATAAAAAGACACTCAACTATGCTGATGGGGACAAAAGGGCGTTCCCTGATTATTATTCGCTGTGGAAGAGCTAATTTTTTGTGTCGTGCTTTTGCACACACAACTAAGAAAGGCACTTAGGTTCTTTTCATGGAGCTGGAGGCAGGCTGTTGGGTAGAGGAGAGAGTCAGAAGATGAACTGTCTGCCAACCTCCCCGAGAGAGTGGAGCTGAGGGGCCAGCCGAGACAAACCAAATGAACCACACACAAAAAGAGACTATAAATATACTTAGACATACTCACTTTCTCTGTGCTTCTGTCATCTCACACACACATTCATATATACAAAGAGATGACAACTTAGGGGACAAAAAACATTTTCATAACAGATTTATCTGCTGATTATATCCTCAATATATCAAAAGTGGGGTAGGTAAGCCATTTCTTGGAAATGGCAACAAAAAAACTGAAAAACACAACATTTTGGGAATGCAGCTCTCCCCTCTCTGTCCGAAGCCCCTCCCACCAGACGAGCACAAACATATGCACATGCTACATACAGTCACCTGTACATGTTTGATCCCGATCATGATTGGGATCCCGATGCTGTTATATAGCAGCAATTCTATGATAATTACCGTCCTGTGATTTGAGGTTCTAGCTAACTACATAAACATAAATATGAACTTAATTTACGATAAGCAGGAAGCTTAACTTTTAGCAACATTCTCTCTGTACCTCTGAGACAATTTGCCAATGTTGACCAAAGATATTGACACATATTTTATTGTGTTTATTTTAAGCCTCTTTTTAAGAATTCCGTCCAACTTTTTCTGCAGCATTTTCCACCATTGAATCAGGCTTTCACTATCTGAAGAGACGTGCATGCTCATCTACATTTGTAGAACGGCCAATAGGAATGCCCTCTCTATACTGACATGTGATAAGCCAAAGTTTCCCATCAAAGGTTTTCTAGATTTTCTAAAGCCCAAAACAGAGCCAAGAGGAGTAGCAGAGAGCCATTTTTCTCTCCGACCACTTAGTTTTACAATATGCTGAAATATTATTAAGTGATTTTTTTTTTTTATTTCCAATTTGTCCACCAATTATTTTCAGAAAGCTAGTCCAAGGTAACATGATCATCACATTTTCTGTTTTGTCCGACCCAAAGATTCAATATACTGTAATGAAAGACAAAGTAGGGAGCAAATTCTCACATTTGAGAACATCAAACCAAATGTGTCTTACTGGCATTGGAAAAAAAAAAGATTTTAGTGTGTAAAGTAAAACTTTCTTGATCAAATAATACAGCTTGAGAAATATATCACTTTCAGCCTTATTTTTGTATGTTGACTTGAACAATAACTGTAAATCTGCATCAAACTCGTCCATGTATGTAGCCATTTTTGTGTTCGTAATGTATTCAGCTACTGTCCAATATGTACAGTACATAAACATACGCATATAGGCTGCTGGTTGCACGGTTCTTTTGTTGTTGTTCGTTGAGACAAACACTTTTTCATTTTCTACCTTTCACATCTCTTTAAAACTCTTAAATTCCAATATGTATTAGTGCTGTAGTCTTTCTGCGTAAATCTGTTAGACCTGCACATAGGAATATATTAGACTTCTTTTAAGCTAATAAAAAGTTTCCAAGGTTGTTCTTCCATCAGACATTTTAACAAAAGAGGTTTACAAAGTTAACTTTTGACTGTGGTAGTGACACACAGCACTCGTCTACACAACGTAGAATAGTTTGTGTGTTTTTGTAACGCAGTCTCAAAAATGTCTGGCTTGTTAATTCATCGTTCATGATTTCGTCTGTAAACCAAGCTATTGAAGTTTGCAAAATTAAAAAGTGTCAGGAAAGGCTTTTGTGAGTGATGATTAAAACCCACATTGCAATCTTGGCATTGATGAACTCCTACAGCGATTAGGAAAGTTGCCTTTCTTTGCTCACCAGTCCAGCCTCCAAGGCTTACACAGCCCAGTGGATGTCACAGATTTTGCTTTTGTGTATTTTTTTTGTACCTTCTCTTTATAAAAATAACCTTGTGCCTAGAATATAAAGAGGGAGAAAAGCTTGACTGCAAGGAGCTCTTGTGCATTCATTTTAACTTATTCAATGACCTTGTTGCTGAGTTTATTTATGTTGCTTATTTTATATTAATATTTTTTCAGCACTCAAATGTGTTTGTAGCTGTCCATTTAGAGACAGACCTATATGATTACTTAGGCTAATATGACAAATGTATTGCTTGATACTATACTTACAATTATAGATAATAGAAAAGTAGTTTAAATTTGTGTAGTACATGTGGCTGGTTTGTGTGCATCATATGTAATTAGGTGTTCATGCAATGGTTTCAAGTTATAATTGTTGAAATCAATTTGGGCTGACGGACAAAGGTCTTCCAACACCGTTAAAGTCCCCCTCCACTCAAAAAGGGGTTTTCTTACCATTTGGTGTGTTTCGATGTAGTACTTTCTGAGTACTTTTTGGAAAGCGGCTGAGTGTTTTTGCTACGCCCACTAGTTAGTTCCCCTTGGCCTCTGTTTCCATACAGGGACTTTTGTATTGGCTAACCAACGGAGTCAGAATGTGACAACAGACCGACGCGGCAAGCAGTGTTGCAACTTAGCATTTAGGAACAATTCAGACCTCTCTAGCGACCTTTTTCAAAAAAACAACTAGCGACAAATCTAGCAACTTTTTCTGTTGTTATTGGAGACTTTTGGAGACTTTTTACTCTTCTTAACAAGTAGCAGGCGCCGTCCAAAAGCACTCACTAGCGTCCTTCCACAGCAGTCTCGCACAGCTGCAGTCAGAGCAGGAGCTGTTAACCCCTCAGCGTCCAGTTGTCACCAGTCTGCAAATGAATCAAACATGCGCGAAGTTGCCGCTAACTGGTTAAGTTGGGCGGATCCTCTCTCTCAAGCCACTCCCATAGCGGCTCACTAGAGGGAAAAGTACCTAATGGAAACGTGCCTTTGATGTCCCCTAAAGTGTCTGAGCTCGACACTGTCTTGCCTCTTTCTCAACATTTGTCACTATAGAGGTGTTTTTACATTCCTCTCCTGGAGAAAGAGATGTCTGAATGTCAGATTTTTGTGCACAAACGTATCCTGGGCAAGCTAGATTTGGTTATAATGCAACCTTGAAAGCAAATCAAAAGCTGTAATAGAAACCTGAACTTGTCAGTATAGAGAGCAAACACACTATTACAGTGCCTTGCAAAAGTATTCTTACCCCTTGGATGTTTCACCCTTTTGTTGCTTTTACACATGAAATCATGGTCAATATAATTTGGCCTTTTTAAAAAGAATTTGCAAAAAAAACATCTTTAATATCAAGGTGAAAAAAGATTTTTACAAAACAGTATCAATTAATTAGAAATATAAAAGGTAAAATAAACGATTGCATAAGTATTCATCTTTAAAGTAACTGACCTAATTCAACAGAGTTCCAGCTAGTTGATACCAGCAGTGTCACAGTTAGTGAAATGGAGATCACCAGAGTACAGTTGATGTGTGTCAAGTGATTATAGTATTAAAAACATGTGTCTGCGAGGTCCAGTCACTGGTTCATCATGATTCCTGCTACAATTGCAACATGAAGAAAAAGGATCACTCCTAGCAAATCAGAGAAAAGATCATTGAAAAGTATAAGTCAGGAGATGGCTACAAAAAAATTAAATTCACTGGACATCCCAAAGAGTTCAGTTTAACCATCATTAAGAAATGGAAGCAGTATGGCACTTGTTTAAATCTGCCTGGAGCTGGCCGTCCTCACAATCTGAGTGACCGGACAAGAAGAAGACTGGCCCTGCAGCCTTCCAGGACCTGCTGCTGAGGAGCATCCCCAGAGCATGATGCTGCCACCACTATGCTTCACGCTGGAGATGGTGCATTTGTGGTGGTGTGCAGTGTTTGGTGTTCACCAAACATATCGTCTAGTCTGACAGAAAGGTCAGTTTTTGTCTCATCAGACCGTAGAACCTTCTTCCTATTGACCCTGGAGTCTCCCACATGCATTTGGGCGAATTCCAGGCGAGATGTCATGAGCTTGTTTTCGCTGCCATACAGCTCCGACTGGTGAAGAACCAGGGCAACAGTTGTTGTATGTACAGTCTCTTCTATCTGAGCCACTGAAGCTTATATCTCCTTCAGAGTGGTCCTAGGTGTCTTGGTGACTTCCCTCTCCAGTCTTCTTCTTGTCCGGTCACTCAGATTGTGAGGACAGCCAGCTCCAGGCAGATTTAAACAAGTGCCATACTGCTTTCATTTCTTAATGATGGTTTAACTGAACTCTGTGGGATGTCCAGTCAGCTGGATATTTTTTTGTAGCCATCTCCTGACTACTCTCCTTCTACTGGACCCCCCAGACACAGATGTTTTTATACTATGATAACTTGACACACATCAACTGTACTCAGGTGATCTCCATTTCACTAACTGTGACACTACAGGCATCAACTAGCTGGAACTCTGTTAAATTAGGTCAGTTACCTAAAGGGGATGAATACTTATGCAAGCACGTATTTTACCTTATATATTTTTAATTAATTGATGCTATTTTGTAAAAATCTGTTTTCATTTTGATATTAAAGAGGGTTTTTATTGCAAATTCTTTTTTAGAAAGGCCAAATTATATTGACCATGATTTCATGTGTAAAAGCAACAAAAAGGTGAAACATCGAAGGGGTAAGAATACTTTTGCAAGCCACTGTACATCGCAGCAGATATTGTATGTTTTGCAACCATTAACGCTGTGTCAGTGACTAGCAGTAACAAGCTAACAAACGGCATGAAAGATGCTAACAACACTTACCATTCTGACACGTCTGCTAGTCGTTGATTTTGGTGCACAAGAGACCCCTTATTTGAAAGATTCTGCTATATATGTTTTTGATGGTTCTTATAATTTGTAGTGGCTTATTGCGTGTTTTAACCAGTAACCTCTCTGTCATCATGCAGTATCACTTCATGCTGGCATGTATGCTATGAGTTGCAGCCCAGCACTGTTTGTTTAAGCGTGTTTTTTGTGTTTTGTTTCATTGAATACATTTGTCTGAGCCCATGTAAAAAAAGGCAGGATATGCTTTCTAGCAGATTTGGCAGCTAGCTACTTTCCATCTGTAGTCTCTGGCTATTAAAATTGAGTAGATTCAGTGTGTGATCTGCATGTGAATGCAGAATCGTTAAGCAACAGGACAAGATTTTTGTATCTTTGTATCTGGTTTCTTTTTGTTGTCTCAGTAGTATTGACCTATCAAGTTTGTGCAGGCTTTGGTTGCACGCAGGTAAAAAGTCAGTGTTGAGAGAAAATGATGCAGAAGGCATTGTCTAGGAATCCATCTGCAATCATCTGACAATGATCTAGTTTTTTATTAGCTTCAGTGTGCTGGTTTTAGTTTGCAATATTTGATGTCCCTTTCCTATCCACCTGTCTTATGAAATGGATGTGCAGTTCTTATCGATACAATATTAAATGAATGAGTTCATTAACCTTGATTCACAAACAGCCATTGATTTGTTATACACATCCTTATGCCCAGAAGATGCTATTCCCTTTTTATTTGCACAATTTCACAGTGTAAAAAGCACTTATAGGTGGGTTGGGTGTATCTGAGCAAAGGTGTGTTGCTCGACTTTGCGGTAGCTCATAGGCTGAGGCAGATAATAGGTCGCCTCCTCTGTGCCAGGGTGACTAATCCCCTGGACCATATGTCAGCTGCTCGTGAAGCCCAGAGCCAGTACAGCAAAAGGACAGAGCTATGCAGGACAGGAAAACATACTGTGCATCCACATGTAAGCAGTCACTGGGCTTTTGAATTTTTAATTACTTGAAGATTGTGTCAGTAGGTTATAGGTTATTGTTTATGTCTGCTTGTGAACTGTTTTAGTATTTACAGAATGTTAGTCACTGTGACTAGAACAGGAGTTAAAGATGAAACAGAAAATGGAACATTTTTACAAAATGATTTGTTTTGAAGGGGGAAAGAGGAGCAGGGAGGATGCTGTGGATCATCATTGGGCTACTGTGACACAGAGTGGTGGTCAGAGTGTAGCAGAGGAGTTTAAGGTTCAACCCAGCTGCTGCTACATCACACTAAAGCTAACTGAAATCTGCTCTCATTCCAGGAGACAGCAGCGGCCTCAGGGAGGAGGAGGAGGAGGAGGCGGCGGCGGAGGAGGAGGAGGAGGAGGAGGAGGAGGGGGCGGAGGAGGAGGGAAGAACCAGCCTCAGCTGATACAACAACAGTCACCACAGCACCAGAGGGATCAAACCCAACAACAGTCTCCAAACCAACAACAGAATTCAACAGAACTGGGAGACAACAGAAACAGTAGTGCTGGTCGGCCGCCCCGCCAGTATCAAGGAGGACATGGGCAGCGCCAAGGAGGACCCCCACACCACGGATACAGCCAGAACCGGCGTTGGCACCTCAATCAGAAAGGTCAGGGACATGGACAGACAAACGCTGCAGGTGATAAAGTAGGTCCCCCAAAAACAACCAAAGACAAAGAGACTGAGAATGTAAGACCGGGGGACGAGCAGATCAGACCACCTCCAGACTGCAGCACTAATGAATCACCCAGACCTGAGTCAACACCCAATACAAATGCTTCCCCACATCAGACAGTTAACAAGGAATCTCCCAACCCAACAAGAAGTGAAAAGGCAAGCGAGGGCCAGTCGGAGCAGCCGAAAATCAGCTTGCTACAGTCGTCAAAGGAGAGGCTGAGGAGGAGACTAAAGGACAAGGTACCGGAAAGCTGCTTAGTGCCTGTCAGTCAGTATTAAGGCAATCAGGACTAATGTGTATGTGTATACACATGCTACCATTTAGTCTCATAATTACTTTCATTATGTTCAAGCACACACATGCACTGTCATTAATATACAGCCACAGATTTCTTACACTGCCTTTCTTTAGTCATTCGTCTACTCAGTTATTTAGCATTCAGATTGGCACGCCCAGACCGGCAGGGAGGGGAGCACATGTTCTCACTAAGGAGGTGAAGAAACTAAAGCGGCATTAGCTTAACAGTTTTTGATGTTTTCCACTGTGTGCACTAAACTGGCAAGTCAGCCAACTGTGTTGCTGCTCTCAGCTTCCCCTTCCTCCTCTAACTCATTACCACCAGGGGTGGTTTGATTTGACAGCGCGGGACTCCCCAGCAGGGCAGCGAGGCAGGAATTAAGAAACAGCGACGTCAGTGAATCAATGAATCGAGTCTTGAGGCCAGCTTTTGCTTTATAAGGGCGTACTGAACTGCAGAAAAAAAAAATATTTAGTTTGCAACTTATTCAAGTAGCATTTTTCAACTCACCTTTCCTTTCAGTGTGATAAGTAAAAATGTGGTAATATTCATAAATATCTCTAAACCAAAATAGGATCAGCACACTGGTTACATATCGCAAAGTACTGATTGGGTTTTTACATGATGGTGATTATGCCATGTGCTATTGAAGGGGGGGCTTTTACCCCAGGTGGTATTTCTGCAGTTGCTTTTGTAAGGTTGTCACATAAAATGACAACCTGAAATTATAATTTTATTTGAAAAATATTTATATATTGTCAAGTCAGCTCTTACACCTTAACACCACATATTACAGTTGAGATCACATGAAAACTTGGAGGAAGTAAAGCAACAATCAAATGATAATCAAATGATGAAATAGTTATTAACAAAGAGTCCAATAGATAGAACAAGGTCATTGATAAATGTGTGAGACGTCCCCAGTTGGACAGTGGAACAGTATATAAAAAAATGATAACACTGAGCAATACACACTTTTGTTTAATGAACAGTGTCAAACAACCTGCAGTTTAAAATCAATTCAAATTGATTCATTTGGAACATGACTGTTGGTGTCCAATGATGTTGGTGAAATGTTAAGTGTAAAGAAATAAATATCTACTGTGTATACCGACGCTTTTCTAACAAAAGCAGCTACTTCATAAGGAATAGACAGTCAACGTACAAACTATTCAGTGAATAAAACCACCTTGTTGACATTGAATACTGTCCACATTCCACTCATGTCCTTTTCCATCTCCCTGCCTCAGGAAGAGGCACGAGTGGAGGCTTCAGGCTCACAGAGCATGGACCGGCTGGTGGACCTCCTCAACAACATGAGGAGCAACAGCAGCGGGGTGGAGCAGCAGCTGGCCTCCTTCATGGAGGAGGCGCAAAACTCAGCGCGGTCTGAGGAAACCCTGGCCCAGGTGGTCAGCACCATCTACTCGAAAGCCGTGTCCGACAGGAGCTTCGCCGCCACGGCCGCCAAGCTCTGCGACAAGATGGCGCTGTTCATGGTGGAGGGGACCAAATTCAGATCGCTGCTACTCAACATGTTGCAGGTGAGAGAGCTTATTTTCTTCACCATTGACCCTACCATGCTCTTTTTAAATAAACACCACTAAAATCACAATCCGCTTATATTTATTTGATAGATTTTTTAAAATTATAATTCACAAGTGATGAGAATTTGCAACAGTTGCAACACTTCAATAAAAGGTTTAAAGCGATTTGCAGCAGCTTGTTTTTCAAGATTTTTTTTTTATTTTTGATTTGATTTCCCCAACAAAAAGTTTCCTGTCTTGGTTCGGACTACGGAGCCTCTGTGTTGTTGTTTTAACCCTTTCATGTGACTACTATAGTTTAATTTTGTCGTGATGATTGTTCCCACAAAGTGATTGTTTGATACCTTAATTTTGGTGCAAAAGTTCAGAAAAATTACCCTGTTCTGATAAAAAAAATTATGACACTATTTTACCACATAATGATCCCATTCCATGTAAAAGTATTATTGACAAAAACAATAGTTTGAAAAAAATCTGCGCTGTGTGAAGACCTTTATACAGTCTTCCTGACACAAATCCCGCCTTTCTACTTTTACTTGAGTAAAGCATCTGAGTACGTCTTGCACCACTGTTTTAGGAGACTGGCTACTGATTGTGTAATAGGCTGTTGTCTTGATAATGAGCTGACAGAGCAGCTACACCACGGTCAAAAAATGAACTCTGTGATATGACTGTCTCCTCTTCCTGACTATGCTGCACCGCAAGAGCTGTCTTCTGTAAATATTTTTATGCACTTAGATATTTTTATTTTTTTGTCACATACCAATGCTCGATTTCTGTTTTTGTTTTTTTGGAATCCAAAGCTCCATTACAGCTTGATGTGGGATCTTTCATGGGACGTGTACTAGTCTGCAAAAGCTGATTTATACCATTTAGTCCTGAAACGCTGTTGATCAACGGAAAATTATTCTGTTTTGAGATTGAAAGTCATTTATCTAGCAAAAGGTCACGCATGCTCTTGTTCCAGCTACTTAAATGTGAGGATTCGCTGTTTTTCTCAGTTTTTTATATAATGGAAAATTTAATATCTTCGGATTTAGGCTTTTCGTCAGACAAAACAGTCAATTTAAAAGATATCAAAAGTGGGATCTGGGAGATTCTGAGTGGCATTTTATGACATTTTACGGACGAAATTGATTACCATAATCTTCCCATTAAGCGATAATTACCCAGAATCTTTTTGCTAAAATTACCTTTTATTCTTTCACTGGAGTCTTCTGCTTTACTTTTTTTTTTTATCCATGTACAGCTTTCACCAAAATATCCCAACTAATAACAGTAACTACTGTTATCAAGCTCTCAAAATGCCCTTTTAAAGATCCTTCTCAGCACATCGTGCTTGATAATAGAGTAGATGGGTTTTTTTGGCAAACCAGTAATTTTTTTTGAAAATCCTCTGTAATTTTCAGTAGTTTCATTCATGAGGAAGCACTTTCAGGTGGAAGCCAACTGTGTGTGTGATATTTTAAATGTCAGTGGGCAAGTAGCTAATCTAAACACCCAGGGGAGAGAGACCTGTCCCCGCCTTCACCCTCCATCCCTTCACTTAACTGCATAGTTCCAGTCTTGCACCCATGATGAAAACATCCTCTCAGCCGTTGTATATTTCACAGCCTCTCTCTCCCCCTCCTCGTCCCTCATGAGCTCTCTATTACCGCGCTCCCCCGTCTTATCGCCTCCCCTCACCCAGAACGACACGGGCCAGTGCCTCGCTACTTCTGCCTGCACACTTCCCCTCTCTCCCTCCTGTCTGTCTCTCCCTAACCATGCTCTTCCCTTTCACCTCTTCCTCCAGCCTGAGAGTCAGACGAATCTTGCCACAGCGGCAGACAGTCTAGAAGTAGGCAAACAAGACATGCACGCTGTCTTCAAGGTCTAAATGTTAACCCACCTGCCGCCTTCTTTGCCCTCCCTTCACTCCTACCTTGTCCTGCACATGCTCTTTTCCACTGCACTCCTACACTTTTCTTTTTTCTCCTCCCTTCTTTTTTTCCTATTAAACCTCTGTTTCTTTAGATGTTGAGATTTTTTTTTTTATCCCTGAAGCAGCAGCAAATCCCACCTTAATCTTTCTCACAGCTGTGTGGTCACCTCCTTTTCTTTTATTTCTCACTTTAATTCCCACTTCTCAGCTAGCATGGACCCCCTCCTTGCCTTTGACATTTTGGCTTTTTGCTTTAAAACATCTTAAATGTCATAAGTGGGCTCATGAAGGTTGTCATTAATGATTCCAGACCCCTGGCTCTCAATATGGGGGCAATTAGTGTGTGACCGCTGCGTGTATAAAAAGAGAAGCATCAGATTTTGTTGTTGCGTTTACTTATGAAAGATGCTATTCATTCACAGCGGAGAAAAGCATGTGGCCATTTGTTGTTCGGTCGTGCAGTTGGCGCCTGAAAATGACTATTGTTATGTTGTGTTCACACAGGGCGTGATGCAGATTTAGTCAGCGTGATTACATACGAAATGATGTTTTTTACATTAAAAAAAACAAGCATTTTAATAGTTCGTTGCTTGTCGTCATGAAGACAGACCTGACAAAGCATGAATTCAGACTTCTTACACATCCACATAATGTTGCAGTTATTTATAATTCAATATTCTGTATTATTAAATTTATATAATCTTGACATCCATAATCATCTATATATCAATTACTCACTGCGTGTTGCCATGAACTTGCAAAGACAACTTTGCTTTCCTCGAATGCCTTCACAATGAACAGAGAATCCAAAACCGGCAGAAAATTCTTCTTGAATTGAAGTCATTGGAGGCCAGGTTTAACAACAGCTAACCTATATAAAAGCATCCATTAACACTCACACAACCTGTGCAGTATAATCCAAGCCTAATATATGCAGTAGTATGCAAACTACTTCCCAAACATGCATTTTTGCTTAAATTATGCTACCTGACCTCTGTTTACTTCTTCGAGGAATTTACTACATTTCACCATGAGTGAAAAACACATTATTTTTCAAGATTTCAAGGTAACATGCAGTGTGTTTTTCATTCATTTCTTTCATATACAAATGGTAATTAAAACACACAAAAACAGCCCTAAATGAGCTTGTCTTTTCTGTTGCTTCAGTCGTCCCTTTTGCCTGCTTTGCTGTTTGTGTGTATCCAGCCATTTTGCTGGCTTGTTGTGGAAGTGTCAAATACTGCGGCAATGTCCTTGGAGCTGTACGAGACGTGTAGGTAGTTGTTTTTGAGTGTGTGTGTTATGTTTGTTTTTGACAGTGTGAGGCTCTACTTTTCCTTTTTTTTCTTTCTTTGGGGGGATCCATTCAAGGCCGCACATTTTGTGTATGTTTGTGTACAAGCAGGCTTTCAGTGCAGTTGTACGAGTCTGTGAGAATATAAGCCGCTCATGTTTCTAGTGCACTTCAGTAACAGGCAGCACACACTGGAAAAGCTGAGTGAGTCGTTCTGACTGTTATTAAAGTTTCAGTTTAACCTGCCGTGTAACATCTTTACAAGTGTGCATTACGCATTAACCCTTATTAACCCTGACACTTTTACAGCACTGACACAGTTCAGTACTCTTCACTTTCAAACCAAATTAACATATTCTCCTCTACTTCTGCCAGATAAAAGAAACTCATGAATTTGTTTAATGTGTTTTTCAACTGCTTTTTGGCTTTAAGTACTTTAAGCTGCGAGGTTAATACGTGTGCCACCTACAAAAACTCCCATCGGGGAGATAGCAAAGATTTTAATGGTGATTATGCTGATGAATTTTATGAAACACTTAAATATCCACCTACCTAACGCCTACTTAGAACTTGTATTACACATTTACAAAAGCTTAATAGACTGTAGTGTTTCAGTGTATTCTCCCAAACTTAATATGTATCTGTATTTTTCTATTTCTTCCTTTTCTCCCAACAGAGGGACTTTGCCCGTCGAGATGAGCTCCAGCAGTCCGATGTGGAAAGGTGGTTAGGTTTCATCACCTTCTTGTGCGAGGTGTTCGGCACCATGAGGAGCAGCTCAGCGGATCCATTCAGGGTGCTGGTGTGTCCTATCTACACCTGCCTACGAGAGGTCTGTATCCAGATCCCTACTTTTTTTTTAATCAGTTCATATTAGGCCTGTTAACTGTTTAAAAATGACAATACCAGTACCCTGACTGTGCAGTTTGAGACTGCACAAACTGTACAAAATTTAAAAAAAAATTTAAAAAAAATTTAAACCGCACAACCAACATTCTCAGTCAAGCCACTAACCAGTTAGAAGGTTGCTTTTGTGTCTTTATTATGTTATCAAAAATAGATTTGAGAGAAAAACTATTGGCCCTTCAATCAAAGTGATTTTTGATGTGTTGTTATGGATCAAAAAGTTTTGTTTGCGAATCCAAAAGTTTAGCTTGTTATTGAGCTGAATCTTGTGGGCGGGCCTAAGCTGAAAGCTGTCAGACACGTCTCTATGGGCCAGTTTCCATCGAAGTGACAGCTGGGCAACATCCACTGAGAGTTTTCAATTCCATGGAGAAGACAGAGAATCAATGCTTTTCTTTAACGATCTCAGATATTGGGTACATATTATTTTGTTAGCCTGTAGCTGCTAAGTTAGCCCAATTAGCTAGTCACTCAGGTGTCATAGGCACATTACCAGACCGTTACCACAACGGTCTCCATGACTTGGTGCATGTAGTTACCAGTTAACAATGTTGCCGAGCTGTCACTCAGATTGAGTGAGGTCCCGCCCACAAGATACAATGTGGAGAAAAATGTTTCGATTTGCAAACAGGAATTATTGATACTTTTGATCACAACTTTTAATGACTTGAAATAAAACAGTTTTGACTACATTGCAAAGAGCAAAGCTGCAAGTTTGATTGCATGATAAAGACACAAAAGTAACCTTAGGGCTAGTCTGTATGGACTCTAGCTGCTGGTTATAGTGAATCACATGTCACATAAAATTCAAAAACGCTTGCAGTTAGCTGTAATTAAAACCATATATATATATATAATGGTCAGTATTTTTTAGCTCTAGATACAAAAATAATTGATTGCAGGTATGTTTCGACGGAAGAAGTTCTACTACTTGGTACTGGGATATTTCGGTCAGTACCTTAAAGGTATTGAGTTCCGATACCGGCCCTAATAAGTATGTCAATAACCAATTGATCAACACCATCTACGTGTTCCAGTAAGAGGAAAGCGCCTCGCTGTGTCTGTATATCTTGTCCGTTCAGATCGATGAATGTACCAAGCCGGAGTTTCCTGTTTTTGGCCAGACCTAGTCTAGACTTTAGACACCACAACAGGGTTTGGTTAGTGGTGTGTACAGTCAGGAGACCATCAATTCCAGGAAAATGCGTGACCCCAGGTTCAGTTCTCATGCTCAGTTACGCAGACTCCCTTGGTCGCCATGGGAACCATGTAGGGTAGCCACAGCAAACTCACTGCAATACAGAAGTGGTTAACGACAGATGGAATATTGAAAGGGGAAGCGAGCGAGTGAAGGGGGGGGGGAGAAAGAGAGAAGAGGTGAGGGGAAGCGGAGGAGACTGTGGTCAGGTTGACAGTTACTGCAGAGGAAGTTTACTGATGGCATGACAGGTAGAAGAGATGACAGAATCTGGGAGTAAAAATCAATTTTAATTGCAGTTTGAGGGGTGAAGAAGAAATAATGTCAGGTTTGAGGCACGTGACAGGTAGTCTCACCGCCCACGTTCACACCTCTGCCTGTCTGGCACCAAACACACACCCGCGTTAACAAACACCACATCAACACACAACTAATGCCATCCACACCCTGTCTGAGTGTACGCCAAGGGCATTATCTCAGCTCGTTTGAGGGCGACACAACGTGACCAAGGGTGTGGACGCACAGTGTAACACACCTCCACACTCAAGCATCAGCAGTGTCACATTTAGCCTGATGGTGCTTGAGGTCGGAACACAACTGGGAACAACGCCAAAATATTTGTATATTTTGTGTGTGTGTGTGTGTGTGTGTGTGTGTGTGTGTGTGTGACAATTTCCCACAGCCATTGTTCCTGATTTTTATCCATCTGCTGTTTTTGTCCGTCCTGTCGTAACATGTAGCTGTCAGATTCCAGCTACAAGCCATGTGCCATAATGTCTGCATGCGTGTGCAGGCACATATACTTTTATATGCAAATACACAGTGTGTGCGGCAGTGCATTTTGCAGCGGCTGCCTCTGTAGTTGTAGCCAGCAGGACAGGATTCGGTTACAACTGAGGTGTGTTAGGAAGTGTGTTTGAGTATACATGACAGCTGTACATAAAGTCAGAACAAGTCGGCGAGCGGTGATCTCATTCATTCATGACTCACAAGTAATAAATAATATCTATTAAAATGCCTCAATCCAAACAGAAGCAATTAGTTACATAATCCTTAATAAGGTGCCTCGAAGCACACATTAAAGGAACAGTTCATCCAATAATCAAAAACACATATTTATTACTTACTACTTACCTGTAGTGCTATTTATCGATCTTTTGGTGTTGGAGATATCTGCCTTGTCTTGAATATAATGGAATTATACGACACGTTGCTTGTGTTGCTCAAAAACCAGAAACCAGAGTTCATCACTCTGTTACTGAAGATAATCCAGAGATTTTGTTTTAAGTGGTTTTATTTACTGTAGGAACTATTTTCTTTCTACCAAACTACACCTGCCAACCGTATAGCTCACCTGAGCAGGTTAACTTTACAGCTCAGCCAAGTAGATACCATTAATGTTTACATCTTGTGCTGTCACAAGCACGTGCATGCTTACTTCTATGGGGTAATATGGTTGGCCTATGTAGTTCAGTAGTTCCTACATTAAACTGCTCACGAGAGGATCTGTGGCTTATCTTGAGTAACCAGTTCATGATTTCTCGTAAGAGACATTGCTTTTGCTTTTGTTTTTTGCACTTTTAGCACCACAATCGTTTGAAACTTTTATTATATTCCAGAGACAGCAGACATCTTTACAGCTGATATCTACAACACTCAGCAACTCACACAAAAACAATCCAAATTGATAAACTATGGTTAAGAAAAATAATAGGTATTTTTCACTTGGGGGTAAACATTCTCTTTAAAAATAATTATAACATATTCCCCATGCCCACTTGCAACAAATATTAAACCTACATTTATTGATTTTTTTTAATTTTTTTAATTTTGCAATTTAGGAGCAGAACAACAAGCTGTAAAGTGACCTTTTAGGTTGTTATAGCAAGCCTGTTAACAAAAATTGAAAATGGAAAACAAAGTTCTTCATTAAATGTTTCAGGCTGTGAGGCAAAAGTTTTCCTATCTTTTATTTTGTTATTGGGCTACTGTTTCAGCATGTTACTGTGGTTACACAGGTTGTTAAGAAACTTTGAGGTGACTGAGTATAAATTTAGAACAGCGAATGAGCCAACAGCACGTCAATAAAACACAGTTTAAATACACCTACACTGGCAGAAAATCAGAAATGAATATTTACCCAGACTATTGTATAAAAGTATGTAAAGCACAGCCTGTACTAAACTGCACAGGCAAGTACTATAATACTCTCTCTTTAAAAAAGAGACAAAAGGAACATTTCTTAAATAAGGAACTACAGTCCCGCACAACCAGATGGTCATGTGAAATCAGAGGACACGTAGCAGGGCTCAGATTAACATATAAACCCGTCTTTTACCAAATCAAATGACCTGCATGTGGCCCATAGACGCCTTCATCAGGGTATTGGTTTGCAGTTGCACACTGCAGAAAGCATGCACTCACACTGTGTCTGCTGGTGACCTCAGGAGCTATTTATATTGTGCCTTGGTATCCTTCTTTGAAAGTCAGCACGGGCCTTCATCGTCTCAGACTGCCAACTCAGAATTTACAGCATTATTATTTATATTTAAATCTTTTCAATATTTTGAGCATTAAGCAAATTTAAGTGTTCATATTTTACTTTTTGTTTTGTTTGCAGAGCTTTTTGTCAGTAAGTTACAGAAATAGGGTTATATGCAGCATAATTCATAACTTTATTTATGATAATTAAGCTGTGCAATACATACTTTCAATAGAAATTGTTTGCAATAATTCAGTTTGTCACTTACACTGCTGTCACATATGTATATCTGTATATTTATATTGTCTATATCTTTATTAACTTAAAAATGTATTTCTTCATTTACATATTTCTATTGTTTTTCTATGTGTACATACAGTAGTGTTCAAAATAATAGCTGTCCAATGTGACTAACCAGATTAATCCAGGTTTTTAGTATATGTTTTATTGCTACATGGCAAACAAGGTACCAGTAGGTGCAGTAGATTCTCAGAAAACCAACAAGACCCAGCATTCGTGATATGCAGCTCTTAAGGCTGTGCAATTGGGCAATTAGTTGAAAGGGGTGTGTTAAAATAGCAGTGTGGCATTCAATCCGTCATCAATTTTGTGAAAAAACAGGTGTGAATCAGGTGGCCTCTATTTAAGGATGAAGCCAGCACTTGTTGAACATGCATTTCTCTTTGAAAGCCTGAGGAAAATGGGTCGTTCAAGACATTGTTCAGAAGAACAGCGTACTTTGATTAAAAAGTTGATTGGAGAGGGGAAAACTTATAAAGAGGTGCAAACAATTATAGGCTGTTCAGCTAAAATGATCTCCAATGCTTTAATGGAGAGCAAAATCAGAGACAAGCATCAAAATGGATGGAAGAATAACCAGAATGGCAAAGGCTCAACCAATGATCAGCTCCAGGATGATCAAAGACAGTCTGGAGTTACCTGTAAGTGCTGTGACAGTTAGAAGACGTCTGTGTGAAGCTAATCTATTTACAAGAATCCCCCGCAAAGTCCCTCTGTTAAAAAAAAAGGCATGTGCAGAAGAGGTTACAATTTGCAAAAGAACACATCAACTGGCCTAAAGAGAAAAGGAGGAACATTTTGTGGACTGATGAGAGTAAAATTTTTCTTTTTGGGTCCAAGAGCCGCAGACAGTTAGTGAGACGAGCCCCAAACTCTGAATTCAAGCCACAGTACACAGTGAAGACAGTGAAGCATGGTGGTGCAGCATCATGATATGGGCATGTTTCTCCTACTATGGTGTTGGGCCTATTTATCACATACCAGGGATCATGGATCAGTTTGCATATGTCAAAATACTTGAAGAGGTCATGTTGCCTTATGCTGAAGAGGACAAGCCCTTGAAATGGGTGTTTCAACAAGACAATGACCCCAAACACACTAGTAAACCAGCAAAATCTTGGTTCCAAACCAACAACATTGATGTTATGGAGTGGCCAGCCCAATCCCCGGACCTTAATCCAATTGAGAACTTGTGGGGCGACATCAAAAATGCTGTTTCTGAAGCAAAACCAAGAAATGTAAATGAATTGTGGAATGTTGTTAAAGAATCTTGGAGTGGAATAACAGCTGAAAGGTGCCACAAGTTGGTTGACTCCCTGCCACACAGATGTGAAGCTGTCATAAAAAACTGGTCATACAACTAAATATTAGTTTAGGGATCACAGGATTGCTAAATCCTAGAAACAAAAAAAGTTTGTACAAAATAGTTTCGAGTTTGTAAAGTCAACAGCAGACACTGCTATTTTTATTTTAACACACCCATTTCAACTAATTGCCTAATTGCACAGCCTTAAGAGCGTGCATATCATGAATGCTGGGTCTTGTTGGTTTTCTGAGAATCTACTGCACCTGCTGGTACCTTGTTTGCCATGTAGCAATAAAAATATACTAAAAACCTGGATTAATCTGGTTAGTCACATTGAACTGCTATTATTTTGAACACTAGTGTATCTCTATTAACTTAAGGCTTGTTGCATTTGATATTGTTGTACATTTAGTAGAGCATGCTTTTTTAAAATCTTTAATTTATTTCATACAGCCGCAACTGTAACAAAAGCAATTTGGAGTTCAATTCCGTATTTCTGATTCTGATATTATGTGATGTAAATAGGGGACATTCTGGTCCTGACACTAGACCTGCTGTTGCCATGCAACTATTAGAAACCCAAGTTGAAGTGGTCATAATTCTTACTTTGAGCACTCTGCATGTCATTAGTACCCCGATAAAAAGTCTTATTCTCTCAGCAGTCGAACATCATTTCCTGTCTGCCAGCAGTATAATGACAGGTTTGAAAATAAATATACACAAATATACATCCATCTGAGTAATCGGGTCAAACTGAAGGACAGATGAAGCCTCAGTAGAATATTTAAATACACAAGGATGTTTTTCTAGTTGACTTCACTGAGTCATTCAAGGTGTTGTTGTCATGTTGGATGCATTTCTAACATTCACTGCAACAAGACAGTCACGGCTGTCCTAGTTTTTCTTGCTTTTTATGTTCCTGATCAAATGTCTTTTGAATGAAAATACAGTAAATGGAAATCACACAGAAGCCCAAGGTTTCCCTTTGCAGTGAGCTTTGTTTCTCGATGATGTAACTACCCAGAGATCTGGCGGTTTCTCAACTTCAGCAGAGAGACTCTGTGTGTTAAGTAGTCTCACAGAGACAGGTATTTTTCCACAGCTTTTCCTCTTCTGCTTGCAGGTAATATGGAGCAATTTAATGTATGTTACAGTGTAATAGTGACAGGAGAGCTATCGCGTTGGAGAACAGACAGAGGGGAAATGAAAGCTATCGCAATGGATAGGAGAACTGATTATAGATGAGTATAGATTAGACCATTTTAAACATATCGAGCAAAAGCTTCACCCTGGGCTCCCCAGAGAACTCATTATGAGCTAATCCTGCTTGTCACATAGCTCTCCTACTCCGGGAACGACGAGACTTCACTTCCCACATCAAACAGCCACACTGTCACCGAGCCCGTCTCAGCATACTGAGGAGCTGACGTCTGCGCAACTGCGGAGCCTGAATGATAGGTGGATGGTGGAATACCATTAAGCTTACAGTGTGGAAACAACAGGCCAGCTCCTAGTGGATCCTTGCGTCAGATGGCGGAGGTCCTCGTTTGTTTTTCAGTTAGAAACATTCAGACATCATTTTCTTTGAGCCCTTTTTTTTAAACCGTTTAAGCGTTCATTATGTTTGTGTTTTAAATTTTATTACAAGTGTTCGAATGATACTGATTGGTTGAGTTAATTGGCTTGTTTGTGGGTAGTAAGGCTGCTCAATTACAGCAAACATCCTAATCATGATGATCAGTTGACTTTGGAAACACAAAACAACAAAAAAAAACTTTTTAGCTGTGGATTTAGGTATAATGCAATTGATAAAATTACTAAAATAATATGAAGTAAAAAAAAGCTGCTCCCAAGTGGCCAAGATAATTCTAAATTGACATAGAAAACCTGAAAATAAATGCTGCTTATTTCTACATTCAGATCTTACAAAGCAACTTTATTTGCAGTCATGTCTCTGACCACCTGGCAAATTAAAGCATAATATTCAATCTCTTTTAGCTAAGATTTTGGTTTCTAATAAGGTAAATATCTGGCTCTTTAGCTGCCAAATGCTCCATTATGCTCACCAGTTACTAGCAGTGTGGCTTTTTAGAATCTTTTCACTGAAAACAGTTGTCTTTGTGGCATAAAACCAAGCTATTAGCATAAAAAAATCAATAAAGTTGTAGATCAACTAAACTAAAGAACAACTAAAATATTAACCAAAATTTACTATAACGCTCCATAAAGTGGAGCTGCAGGTTTAGGTGATTATTGTCACTATGTGCAGCCCCTTTTACACTGTCAAATTAGCCAGGTTTCTATCTAAATTAATCTCCAAATTGATGAAAACTTGGCTATCGTCACTTTATCATTTAATACATAAATATAAAAAACATTGATCATAGCGTCTTCAAGTCGCCTTGCTATCGCAGATCCTGTTTCTAAACTGTATGTCTGTACCCTGTATTTATACCTTTGTGCTCATTGTGCAGCAAGTCTGCACTTCCCAGGTTTAATTAGACTTCAATCCAGCAAAACAACTCGCCCGTTCCTCCCTGCTACTTCCTTTCCCTCCTTCAGGTCAATCAGAGTAGCACTTTGGAAACAGACTTGTGAGGGGTTTAGAAAAAAGAAGAGGTATTTAACCAAATCCCTCCCTGCTGTAATCTGACACTAGATGTTCACAGTCTGGCATGGGAGGATCTCTGTCATTTTACCTCCCTTTGTCGCCACCGCTCCCTGCATTGTTTCAAAGTGCCAGTTGTATGCCCATCTGTGCATGGGGCCAGGGTTGGGGGTGGAAAGCCAGCTAGCATGTTTACCAGCTCCACGGTTTGTTGTTGGCTACACTGTGTGTGTACGCGGATATACAGTGTGCATGAAGCCAGCCTTGATGTCTGATGGTTCGCTAGCCTGCCAGAATGAAAGCCTGGTCTGTTGTCTTCCAAGATTTAAAATGTTAATGTAGAAAATATTTACAATTGGGATTAGGTCTCTTTCCTTTTTTTCTTCTCTTGTGAACTGATTAATGCACACAAACACTTGCATTTGCTTAATCTCCCTATGTGGCCTACATCCAAATATACATTTATTTATATATCTGCTGGGCCCTGTTAGGGTTTGCTCGCCCACTTTCTGTGCAGCTCTTGTTTTGTGAAGTCCCTGTATATTCACATAATGTCTGTTCTCTTGCCTTTTAGCTGCTGGAGTCCACAGATGTTAAAGAAGATGCAGTCCTGTGCTGTTCCATGGAGGTATGCATGGACCCTGCATGCACACTAACACACAAAGGCTGATTAGAGAGCCAGGCAACAAAATGAAAAACAGTAAAACAACCAGGCATCAGTTTTTGGTTGCCAAAACTGAAAATATGGTTCACATTTTAAGTCAGCGTATATTTTGAGCAATTAAAGATACCGTACAGTTATACTGGAGCTGAACTATAGTTCAATATGATAACTTATTGTCTTTCAGTTAAATCACAGAGATATCATGATACACAATTGCATGCTCTAAAATGCTCTGTACTTTGTCAGGAAATTTCACAGACAACACAACACAGAGTTGTGTACAAAAATTTCTTTTACCATGTATCTTATGTAGAATTACAAGAAAATATTTTATATTGGAATATAAATATATTTATTTAGAAATGACCCATATTGCTCAGCCTTGAGTTATAAATAAGATTAATTGTGAAATTGTGACAAAGAATAAAAGCTTTATTCCAGTAGGTATTAGTAAGTATTACATATATATATTTAAAGCATATATTTATTTATAGTATATTTAAATAGCACTAATGCAATAAATATTAGGAGTTTTATTTATTTTTGGATTCACGTTTTTGTCCATGAGGCTGAGAAATGGTTGCCAACTTCTCAAAATGCTTGCCAATGGCAATCTTGCAACTGTTACTGTAAAGCCCTGAACTATATGCAAGACATACATTCTGACAACAGACATATTGATATCCATTAAGCCCATGTTTTATTTTTAACACACAGTACATGCTGCAGTAGTCTCCAGCATGTACAATCTCAAACACATATCTTTGATACTCTGCCAGTCTCCTGAGGTTTATGAATAATAAAATAGTGCAGGTGAATTTAAGTAGAACTATGGATTTAATCAGACGTGGGTCTTTGTAAAAGAGCAGCAAGCTCTCACCAGCAATGATCTGAAAATAAGACAGAGAGATAAAGACAGAGAGCAAAGACAGGTGAGCTCTGGTTGGTAAACTGGTTCCCAGATGCTCACACAAACAGCCGCATCATTTGCTGCTTGATTACACGTGCGCGCACACACACACACACACACACACACACACACACACACACACACACACACACACACACACACACACACACACACACACACACACAGAGCCAGAGGGTGTGTGAATCTCTGCTGTCTGACTGCATCCACAGTAACAAGGTGCCAGACAATGTGTCTTGCTCTCTGTATAGGACACACACTTTCTCTGACCTCCCGTCTCCTCCTTCCCTCTCTCCACCAGTTGCAGAGCATGGGGCGTCTCCTGGAGGAGCAGGTCCCAGAGATGATGACAGAGCTCCTAGCAGCCGTCAGGGACAAGATGCTTAGTCCGGCCGAATCTCAGCTGACCCGCTCGCTCCTCATGGAGGTCATTGAGCTGCATGCACACCGCTGGAGTCCCCTGGAGGCTCTCACCACCCAATACTACAACCGTACCATCCAAAAGCTCACCACCACTGCCTAGGTGCCAGCTCCTTCAGGAGGAGAGGAGACAAATCCCCCCGACACCCCGAGAAAACATTTTCAAGACGAGCATCAATCTGCTCATCCAGTTTGACCAAAACAGAAGAAATCAAAAATACTGTCACTCTCTTAACCTAAATAAATATGTGCTTTATGCAGGTATTGAACATGATTCACTGATTTCTCCAACAAAGGTGACCACTGCCTAAAAGAGACCATACACTCTCTACCAAACGGGTAGCCCTGAGCCACCAAGACAACGCTGCATGTGGCGTTCAAACAATGAAAGGCATATCTGAGACACATTTGAGAAAACAGCTGCGTATATATGGCCAGTAGGGGCATGCTTGGCCACATATAGTCCAGGAGCTCGCTTGGCTGTGGCCGCTGAGGGATAAAGGAGGGAGCAGACAAGAGAGGGGTCACACAGGGGAGAGGAGGAGAGGGCAGCAGCCTGCCCGTAGGGAATAGAGAGATCCGTACCCAAAGATGAATGGAGGAGAGAGGGGGAGGTCAGGGTAGTCTGTGTCAGTCTCTTCATTGTGTTCACTTGCCCACCACCCTCCCCTTCTCTCTGTCTCTTTCTCCTCCGCCCTCCTCTGTCTCTCCGTCAGCCCCTGGGGTCTGTGTGGCTGATAAAAGAGAGAGCAGGAGGAGGAGGCAGGGAGTAGACACGGTGCTGTCTGTCTGGACCGTCTGCCCCGCCGGGGCCAGGGACCAGGTCAAAGGGCCTCGCTGTGGAGCTCCCCAGCTCCCACAGCTCCTCCCCGCCTTTGTCTCCCCAACTCCCCCCCCCCCCCCCCCCCCCCAGCAGGAAGCCTTTTTGTGGGGATGAGACAGCGGGCCTGCTGGGCCAGGCTGGGCTGAGGATAAGGATCAGGCTGGCTAGAGTAGGGTGGCAGATGGCTGCTTGAGCCCATGTGAGACGACACACCCCTCTGGCACCCCAGCTCCCTGAGCTCGGGCCGGTGTCACCAATAGAAGCAGTAGAAATACTGCAGTTTCGGGGGGGGGGGGGGGGGGGTGGCATTAGAAAAGCATTAAAACAAACACTGCTGTCTGATAATTCTTTTGTTTTTGTCCCACAAGGGAAGGTCTCTTCTCCTCTGTTAAGCCGTGCATGTACATGCTTTGTTAACCACATCTTTGATATTATTATTATTATTATATTATTATTTTTTTAATCATTTAGTGTTTTTATTGTTGGTTCATTTTAAAGTCTTGTGTCTATGAGAAAATGTATGTATGAGGTGTTAGTGGTAGGCCTTATTGCACAGGTTTGAATTGTTTTGCACTGTTTTTGCTTTAAAATTCAGAAAAAAAGAGCAAAAGTTTGAATTTGAATCAGTGCTTGTGGATTAATATGAAATATCCCAGTAGTGAGACAAATGGGTTGAGCATAGTGAGGTATTTTAGGATGTTTTAATGGACTAGTGGCCTTGTCATTTATCCATCTTTATAGGAGCTCTCTTGTTTGGAGGCCTGCAGGGCCTGTGGCAGCAGAGGGCATGCTGAGGACTTATTCACATCATTATGAAGAAAAAAAAAAACACATTTGAAGGTGGAAAAAAAGTGATGTGACAACAACAAAAAAATAGCATGGCACACAGAGAAACAGTAAAATTTCTCTTACTCAAGCCATTCTTTGCAGTGGACATTTTGCAAGTGTTTAATATCGACTGTATTTGCTTTGTTTTTGAGGAAAATGACAACTATTAACCTGTGTATTTGACAATGACGAAAAGAAGAAATCTTATTGTATGACCTCATTAGCTAGTCATATGTGACCCTTATTCCAGCTAACGTGTGTACTATGATATTGACGTACCAAGCCAATCACGTACCATTTGTAAATGGGCTCTATATATAATCTGCATACAGTATATTTACAAGTATTTAAAATCATTGGAATAGAGGGAGATAGTGCAACAGAGATGTTACACACAGGAAGACTGTGGTTGTTTGGCTAGAGTTCGGCCTTCTCATGCATTTCTGTCAGGAATTAGCTCTTTGTTTGGGAGTCACACACACACACACACACACACGCACACACATACACATACATGCACATATACGCACATGCATACTTAGTTTCCCATTGAATCTCTGTGGGCAGTTTTAAGTGTTTTTTTATATTATTTTCTCTGTCTTGCATCAAGAATTAAATTCCTGTGTGGTAGAAACACACCCAGAAGATTAGATAGATGAGAAGATGAGAAGGGTGATTTAAAGCTCACAAATGTTTTTGGAGTTGCAGCCTAATCGTCTGTAAGTGTGTGTCTGCTTAAGATGTAATTTGTTTTTTTGTTGTCTTTATTTTGTTTCTAGGTTTCTATTTAAATTATATTTAGCTCATTTCTATCTATTTTCCCATCTGGTGGGTTTTGAAGACATCTGAAACAGTTGTGATACCTAGCTTGCTGTGTAAGTGTGGTATTACCGTGTTTTAGTTAATGAAAAGTTCAAAAATAAAAATACCCATCGGTGAGTTTCCATTATGCAAAGAGCGACACGCTCTCACAGCAGATGGGGGCAGGTGGGGATCGTCCCCCCCTCGTCTGCGGCACTGGAGCCTCCCCCACCCTGTGTGCCCTTAGACCCCTCTGCTCGGGTCACATGACTCACTCGACGATTGAATGAGACACCCCTTCATTTGCATATTCTCATGAATATTGAAAAACAAGGCTCTGGTCAGCGCACAGACAAGCTGTACATTGGCAATAGTGGGTCATCTTGTGAGCTCTTGTTTGTTTTGTTTTTCTAAGCAACTGAAAAATAAACTAACAGGAAAAAAAATGATGTGACGGAACAAACTGTGGTGTGTTTTTTTCTGTCTGCTCACTTATCAGCACAGTCACATGGAAGTCAGAGTGGCACCATGGAGATATACAGACATCACAAAGGAAACACAATAGTGCACACACTGTTTCCTCTGCCATTACCAGATAGACTGCGTAACTAATCTTGGCACTGCAGTGGGTCATTATACTAACAATTCATACATGCGCACACTGGATCTCCTCATTTACATGACTTCGCCTTTACATGGTCACACATTAAACACACCACACTTCAGAATTTTAACTGTGTGTTGCGGCTCGTCCTTGGCTGGTGATTTGCCTTTGGTTAGCCCTGACACATGCCTGGGGCTCCCCGACTGTGGGTGTCCCAACGGGTGCGCTCAGTCAACGGGGTTGCCTCCCCACTGAGGACCCCGTCCCTAGAACCTCCAGGACGTCCTTCAGCACTCGTCCACATCAATCAAAAATAATCCCATGCATCAGAATATTTAAATCCATTTGACACTGTGATACACACTTTGAATTTCCCATCAACACCATGTGAAGCTGTTTTCTTATTCTCAGTTATGTCCTTGACAGAGATGGATTAATGACGATGGTTTCTTTCCCCCAAACAAATAACAGCAGAAGTCTTTCCAACACAATACAAACATGGACAATAGTGAAGTTATTATACAGCAAAAAGACCTACTCATGCTGCATGAAGAAAGAACGATTCAGCCGCTGTAGTGGAAGAATAGAGCGAGAAAATAAGTGGGAAGCAATGGTGACAGACGAAGTGAAATAAATGTAGGAGGAGATGAAGTGAGGAAACCTATATATATGTATATATATAGTAATGGCTGGATGTATGGGGGAGCCTATTGAAGAATAAATGCAAATAGTGGAAGAAAGACAGAGCTGGCCACGGCTGACAATTAGCATCACGGTTAATTTGGCTCTGTGCAGTGAAAACAGACAGTTGAACAGGCATGTTAGCCCTGAGGGAGAATATCTTGCTGGCTGGCTGTGCTGCTCGAGCCCTACACTGGAAAAATACAGTAGCTGTGTCTCCAATTTAGGATCAGATCACATTACAACAACATGGTGTTATTTGTCTGTGAGCAAAGTGACACAAAGAGGGAAAAATTAAGAGATTGGGAGAAGTGACAGGACTGGAGGGTACTGTATGCATTGATGTAGGCTGTTTTTGTAAAAAAAATAAAAAATAAGAATGGACTACAGCTGAAGTGTTTCAACAAATCAGAAAAATCATCAACTACTTTAACAATTCATCATTTCCAGCAAAAGATAGATACAGATATTTGCAAGTTTCTATCTCTCATATGTAAGAATTTATTGGTTCTCTGTGTTTTAACATGGGTCTTAATACTACAATACCAATAAGTCTTGGCTGCCGCTGCTATAGAGAGAATGCCAATCAGAGGTTCAAATCAGACTAGGAGTGAATTCAAAGCCTTTTGTCAGCAAATTTGTGGATACAACATGGCAATCATAGTTCTATATATATTGTAGTTTCTCCAAAAGTGCCAAAAAATGCTTTAGAATAGCGTGTTGATCATGATATTAGTATAGTATGTCCATAAACAAACAAAAAGGGGCCATACTATACTGTTGGGGGTGAAGGGTTCCATTTTTGGACATACTATTATATGGTGGGTTTTTTATGTTTTTGGACATAGTATATAGTATGTTGAAAAAGTAATTTGTAGTGTCCACTCTCCAAAAGTGCCAAAGAATAAATGTTTTAGAATAGTGTATTGATCATGGTAAAGTTTAGTACTATGTCCACAAACATAACAGAAACACCATATTATAGTATGTCCAAGATGAAAAAAAAAACAACAAAAAAACGTAGTATGTCTAAAAAAAATGGTTAAAGTGAAGTTTGTTAAAAAATAAAAATAAAACATAATTTTATAGTAGGTCGGAGTAAAGAATGCCATAAAAATGTGATTTAAAAAAAGTCATACTATAGTATGGCATATCAAGAAAATTGTCACAGAAATGATCTTTTTTTTCTGATGGACATTTAGACAGTATTTTGACATTTAATAGACAAAACAACTCACTGTTAATGAAAACTATGGTTAGCTGTATTGCTAACACGGACTACAGGCTAAACATGATCATGCGGCTTCGTGGCACCGTATAATGACCGGAGCTTTGCCTACTTTCTCTGCTGGCATTGATGGATGAATGGATTTGTGTGTGTGCTCAGGGTGACTCACACCAGTAGCATTCATTGTTTGAGCCAGACAAAAGCAGGCTGGATCTCAGCTGGCCTTGATGACGAACCAAAGACGAGGAGGGAGGACACTCGCACCAAGTTAACCGCTTACACACCTCACCACACACACACTCACCCACAAACTTAAACAACACAGGCGCCAGCAGATCCTGCGCTCAAGTATCTCCTTGTGGATGTGCCCCGTATCTTCAGTTGTCTGACAGCTCACACATTGTGTTTTTTAGACCTTTCTTTTTTTTTCTTTGTGCCCTCCCGTCTGCACAGTGTGAGTCTCTCCGTGTTTGATGAGCACAGAAGCAAACTAGAGGAGAGTACTGCAGAATCTATTCTGTTTGGTCCGAGGGGTACAGAGGCCAGTTATTGTGTAAAACAAAGTGGAGTTAAAACACACAGAAGCATCCCCAGATGTTTTCCTGCAGTACGTTTGCTGTGGGAGAAATCAATAACTGTGGGCTACGAAGTGGTTTTAGCTCGCTCTCTTGACCTTTCCATCTCAGCAGCAGCTACTGTGCTGTAGTTTATTCTGCTGCCCAAAAAACACATTCAATCTCAACTATATTTGGATTCAGACATTTTAGTTGTATCATCTATGGATCCTGGAGTCTAATGCTGAGCACTGGACTACATTTTTTTTAAATGAATAGTATTTTTAAGTGCCGTTATATCTTCAAGGCTGACCCAAATTAAATGGGCACCATTTAAACATTTACACCATACTATAGTATGTTGAAAAAAAGGTTATTGTGTATTTGTCAAAAAATACCCTAAAAAGCTCAAGATTAGTACCTTTGATCATGGTAATAGTATAGCTTGTCCAAAAATATTTTAGAAAACAAAATCAAAAAGGATGAAGTAAACGCTTTAGAACAGTACGTTGACCATGGTAATAGCATCGTATAGTATGTTAAAAAAATATAAATAAAACACCATATTATAGTATGAGAATTAAAAATGGTCAGTGTAGTTTGTTCAAAAATGCCTAAAAAATCATGGTAAGTATGTTAAAAAATGAATTAAATAAAAACATTTCCAGAAATTAAAAAAAAAAAAATGACCCCCTCAAAAAAAGGTCATACTATAGCACCGGGTCGAATTTTGCCAAAAAAGGTAATTTTTTATATAATATGCGCATATGGCCAGAAATTACAGAAAAACACCATATGTCCAAAAACTGAAAAAAATACTATAGAATGTTGATTTTTGTCAAAAATTATTATATAATTATAATTATGGTCTGTTGATACATATTAAAACATAATATGAAGAAATGAAAGAAAGACATCATATTATGTGATGTCCAAAGATTAAAAGAAGAAACACCATTTAATAATATGTGAACAAAAATGCCAAACTATAGTATGTCGAAAAAAGTCAATAAATGGTCATAGTGTAGTTTCTTCAAAAATTCCTAAAAATGCTTGAGCATAGTACGTTGGTCATGGTTATAGTAAACTATATCCATGGTATCGTACGATATGTCCAAAAATAAAATAAAAAAACAACTGCAAAATGTAAAAAATGTATTTATTAGTTCACTGTGTTAAGGCCAAAGAAACATTGACAGAGAAACATTGACAACTGCAGAAGCAGTGTTCGACGTATCATATATGTGCATATAAATAAAGGTAATTTCCAACACCAGTCCCTTTATGGACACTGACAGTTCAAGTAATCATTAAAACCACACATTATAGTTTAAACCATTTTAAACATAATGTTGCCCATGATAAAAAATAAAGGTCACATGATACAGCAATAATCAATACACTGCAAGACAACCATCTACAATTTATCACAATGTCTGTGCAGTCGAGGAAGGCAAAATACCCCTAAAAGGGCAGAAAGCAGGATTTATTTATGTATCCACTGTACTCTCTCACACTCACACACATACACACACACACACACACACACACACACACACACACAAACACACGTCTATGTCCATGTGTGCCATCATTTCAATGTAAATTGGCCAAAAACTGCCAGAAAGCAGCACAGTTCTGGGGTTAAAATGTTAAAAGGAATGATACAACAATGCTTTGCAACAATGTTTTCAATTAGTGTAAATAAAGTTTACAGGACACAAAAAAATACTGTTGCTCTCTGATCTGTTCACTGTGGGTTGTGTCTATGAACAGCAGTATTGTGATTGTTGTTTGTGCCGTTTATTGACCCAATACTCAAACAATAAAATTGAAAAGACAAAAAACATCCACTTTTTCATGGCGAAAGTTTTTTTGAGGAAAAAAGTAAAAACATGATCTCAACCCAAGCGGAAACTGGAAAGCTGTATTCCTGTTTCCTGGACTGGCGGTGGAGGAAATGATGTCATGACCTGCTCACTTCCCGAATGAACTGTTTCAGTGGGTCTTTTGGTGGGATACCTGCTGAGTCAGTAAATCAACCAAATCATTGGTTTTCTTGGGTTGTGAGTGGATTTCATCACCATCAGTTCACCTGCTCTGTCCGATTTTGGATGGATCCATTTAGTTTAAAAAAGATTAATGAGCAATTTCAGGCATCTATCAGTGTGAATCTGCATTCAATAATATAAACAAAATATAGCCAACATATTTTCACAACAATTTACTAGTAGCTTAAGCAGGCCACTAAAGTATGTTAAAAATGTCATAAAAGTTATTATATTATAATCTGTCAATAGAAATGTCAAAATATAATATTTCCTTTGAAAAAGTGACAGTATAGTATGTTGTCCAAAATGGCATACTAAAAGACATTGTATAGTAAACTTAAGTTCCAGTTTTGGCAACTTGACTTTAGACAGCTGACATAATTATCACATTATCTGTCTTCAGAGGACAACTAAATAAATTATTTTGTATATTATTATATATTTTTAAGGTGTGGATCCCGTCTTCATTTTTATCACATACGAGTATTGTCAACATTATTTAGGCACTCTATATATTTTTTTGTTATATTTTTCTTTACCTGAAAGCCTGAAGAACTGCCCAGGTGTCTTCTTCATCCCACCATGATGGAGAACCTGCCTTTACATGTTTTACTCTTAAATATTGTCCACCTTTTTGTGTTTTATGTCCCATCATATTTCAATAAATATATTTACATTGCGCTTAGATTTATAATATACTATATATTAATACAACACAGATAAAACCTTTGGCATTCATGCTCAACTCTTTTTTCAATACTCATACAACTCTTTACAAATATTAACTTCTTTCATTAAAGCCTGTTAGTTCATGTTATGGTGCTTTGCAGAGTTCCTGCTGAAATGCAGGAGTAACATCATATGTCATAGTCATACTATAGTATGTCGATTGTTGTCACAAATGGTCAAATTTTTAAATGCCTAAAATGCTTAAAATTGGTCAATTATGGTCTGTTGATACATAATAGAGCATAATATAAAGAAATTAAAGACAATCACCATATTATGGGATGTCCAAAAATGACCCCCTCAAAAAAAAGTCATACTATAGCATGTCGGTTTCTGTCAAAAACGGTCAAACTTTAAAACGCCTTAGAAAAATGCTAAAAAAGGCCAAATTATAGTCTGTTGATACATGTAGCAGTATAGTTTGTCAAAAAAGTAGCGAAAAAAACAACAACATTTTTATGGAATGTCCAAAAATGACCCCCTCAAAAAGAAGTCAGTACAGTATGTCATCCAAAATTGCATAACAAGTCATAGCATAGTATGTCATACAAAACCTTCATGAAGTAATAGTAGTAGGTCATCAGACAATGCATGACAACACACCAACAGACAAATTAAACAATCCTGGGACTCAATAATAGACAAAAATTACTTAATAAGATGCAATTTGTCTACACTATATGGTTCAAATGTGGAAAATACGTAGTGCCTTCAGAATTACTCCAGAGACAGAAAAATGGTGGAGGGACCAAATGACTCAAGATTTCGATATAAGCTGTGTGACATAAAACATTTTTTTCATTATTTCAACAATAGTGTATCTGAGAGAAGCGCCAGCCATTTTAGCCCGATATATACATAACACACCACGTTATTTTTGCTGCAGAAATGTGAAATGCACACGTTCATGTATGCCAGTGACAGGTCTTAAAACAGCTTGCTTTTAGGTGAGGAAACATGACGTCTTTGTTGTTCAGGAGCATGTGTGCCCTAGCAGTGGCCTGGCTGAGAAGTGTGTTGCAGTAGGCTTTTCTCACTTGGTCGCTGCCAGCAGCAACACACACACACTGCCAACGTCAACAGACGGATCTTCGTACGCGGAGAGGAGAGATGAAAGAAGGTGAGTGAGAGGGGAAAGTAAAGAAAATGAATAAAGTTCAGAGGAGAAGACAACAGAGAGGAATCAGTAGTTTATGTGGAGAAAACAAACAGAGGGGAATCATTAGATCATTCTTCCTCTCCGCCTTTATCTCTCTTACAAGGTTCATCTCAGCTAAATGCTGTTATTTATGAGGGATGGCATGTGTGTGTGCGTGTGTGTGTGTGAGTCATTTCCGAGCCTGACCAGACCAGCCACCCAGAAGTGTGTCTTCCTTTGTGGCTGACAAGCCGGCGTGAGCAAAGCTTCCGCTGTGAGTTGCACTCAGTGGCTGATCGCTCAAGCAGAAATCAACACACAAACACACACTCACTCAAACACACACACACACACACACACACACACACATGTACACGCCATAATTAGACATGAGTAGCATCAGCAGAGACTCTGCTGCTAACTGGAGCAGAGGTGAACACACACATACTGTACACACACACTCACACACACTGCAGCCGTTGGAGGTCGATGGAAGTGTCCGCAGACAAGCAGTGGGAAGTAACACCTGATGTCTTTGTTGCCAGGCTCCCGCCTAGCGACTGTCATTGTGGCAACCCGCTGCGACAAGCACGACCCTGTTGCTAGGCAACCTGAACTTCTGTGACAGAGAGTCGGAAAGTTCTGTGGTGAGAGCGAAACCAAAAGACAGGAAAGGAGAAATCTGAACAAAAAGAAATGAAATAAAAAAAAAAAACAATAAATAAAAAGAGCTACATGACGGTCTGTCAAATGGAGCAGGGGAGGCAGAAAAGCAGCAACAACTGAAGTGTGTCTTCACCAAAACTGTTGCATCTGTCCGCCTCCTCCTGCTTTTACAGACCCGCTGCCCTGCGTGCCAGCAGTCCTTTGATTTGTGAGGTGGCATGCTGTGCGAGGCGTGTTCCCAGTATACTGTGTGTGTAAACACACACATAAAAGAGCTCTGCACACAGCCAGTGGATCACATGGACTGTACAAGGTACTGCTTTGTCTGTGACCATGTAGACTCTAAACATATACACAATATAAACACATTCCCCAATACACAAACACATGAACTGAATACACTTCATCTACACAGCCTGCTTCTTCAAAGTCCACCATGCTAAATCATACTTGTACATGTTGTGTCGGGTGTGTGTTTGTGTGCCTCGCTGTTGCCCCAGTTTGTACAATTTTACAGCAACATAACTAGCAGCGGTAGTACAAGCATCTTTTTATTATGCACAATTACAGGCCATAAAAGTTCTGATATTAAGGGAGAAGCATCTCCATTTACAAGCTGCAATTTATGACCTAGTTTAGTCATCAAGTAAGTGATTTATTTGTCAAGAATGTCAAGAATGATAAAAATGAGTCACTTAATGACCAAATTACTATCTTAAAGTATTTTCTTTTGGCTTTGTTCCAACCAAGCCTAAAGAAAATTTCATGCATGGTGTAAATACATACAAAGTCAATGTAAATATGTGAAAAGACAGTTCACACCAGGAAACTTGAATGACATGAATTATGCACCATGAATACATGAAATTTGCATCATTTATATGATGTTATGTTGCATCAGTGCTATCCAAGCATAGTGTTACCCTGATTGATCCAAATTCCATTCAGAAAACAAGCTTTTTAAAAGTTGTTTGCTTGTCGTCTTGCAGACCAAACTGACAAAGCATCAATTCAGAGGTTTTACAAATCTGCATCATGATGTCATTTCTTCAGCATACTTTTGATCAGTTTATTGCCATTAAATCGCAGCAAAATCTTATTTGATTTGGGCAAATAACGCTGTAATAGCAGCAGTCATCAAGACACAGTTCCTGGAGAAGGAGGTGAATTTCCCTGAGCTGTGCACACCTCTGGGTCATGTTATGAACCCAGACTCTAGGCTCTCCTATGTATGTTGGACAGTGGTTATTTCGTTAAAAAAACTTGCTTCCCGTTGGTGTGAACAGACCTTAACATGAAAATGGGGAGAGCAAAGAGTACATCCTCTGATGCTCTAAACTCCAAATGTTTTGATATATACTTTACTTTATATAAACTGGTTGTTTAATGATGCGCAGCTGAGATGTGTTTACTGACTTCAGATTTCAGGACAAATAAGGTGAAGGCTGTAGCAGATCTGCGTCTTCAGACCTTCGTTTTGTTTGTTTTGATCTGGAGATTTTTTAATAATGCCTGGTAGACAGTTGTCATGGTGAAACAGATGCATGTTTCTATAACCAGAAATCAAATAATGGCTTGAATGACTAAGGGTAAGCTATTGATGTCAGTTCCTACACTGTACATTGAAATGTGCTGTAGGTCTAAAGCTGTGTTAACACTTCCAAAGACATGTTTTATACAGTAGTGGTAAGAGTCACTGATATTTCAAGTTGTTTTAAAAAAAGTCAGTATACCCTGACATGCCTAATAATGGCCCGGAATGATTCAGAGGGTTAGCAGTGGCAATGCTACACCACTAAATATAACTGTTGGTGTCCAAACTCTATTAGTATTGGCATTGTGTGAATACTTGTGATGTGTGAGTCAGAGCGATTTTGACTGCTGAGTGTCATACTCCCACGAGTTCCAGGCATCACTGTAGTCTCTCTGTCTAAATGATGCTGCGTTATAGTGTTGTACTACACAGCCCACTGGAAGTGAGGCTGAATTTATTTGTATTTATGCATTTGTCATCCTACAGTATGTGTCAGCCTCAATCTTACATGATCAATTCTAAAAAGAGGCTACAGTGAGTCTGAGCAGCCTTTGCTCGGACAAAACGCAGGAAACAACCTCTAGTGAGGTGTACTATTTGTCACACTTGTTACAATATCTTTAAACTGTTTGTTGGTATTTTTATAGGTGTTAATGTCTATTGGAAATGCTTCAATGTAGCATAGGAAAGTCATTTCAGTTACAATAGCTAAAGCTTTAGCGGCAAATCCCCTATGTGTATGGAAGTGATAAGTGTTTTATTGCCTATGACTTATTTGTACCTGGTAAGACCAGAAAGTAGCATGATGAACTTTATTAATACATCCTCACAAAAAGGTGTTGCTAGAAGCTTTCTGTCAGAGTCACTGCTCCTGCAGAAGGTTGGCTTGTAATTGGAAAGCTAGCAAATAAAATGCCAGTGCTAGTCAGTCACATTAATAAAAAGAAATTGTGAAAAAATGGGATGTTCCCAGTGGCACACCTGGTAGTGCATACCACAAAGGTGCAGTCCTTGTAAGCAGGCAGCCCGGGTTCAAATCCGGCTCAGAGCCCCCTATCACTCTAAATATCTCTTCTGTCAATAAAGCTGCAAAATGCCCAAAAAATACCTTTAATTTTTTTTTTTTTTAATTCTGTTATTTTACAGATAATTTCATTAAAAATACAGTTAATATACAGTTAATATCTAGCCTGGGTATACCCAGACTGCCTTGCGCGCTCAAATTTAATTTCGAACCTCCAGGCGGTCTGGAAACCACGGCAGTTTCTTAGCCCTGTTTTAGGGATCCAATCACAGAGCGGGGGGGGGACGGTGAGACGATGACGCGTACTACTCGGCACTTGGAGACTTGCGAGATCACCGGTAGCGGGGCTATTAGCGCCGCACCGGCGGTCTCGGCGGCTCGTTGCGCCGAGCCGGCGAGACCGTCCGTCACCACCGGTGATCTCGCTAACAGCCGGGGGACAGCGGAGCCGCCGAGAGGCCCGCAGCAGCTTGTTTATTGCCCATAAAATCAGTGGATGTGTGTGGCTGAATGACATGAGGGGGAATAAAGCGTGAAAATAAATAAGCTTGCAGAAAGCGAGAACTGGAGAAGCAAAGCAGCAAACAACACTCTCTCACAGACACGCACACAACAACCATCCATTTCTGTTGCTCTACTACGTCATCTGGTATAACTGATCTGATTGGCTAAGAGCTACCTACAGACGCTTTTGATAGACATTCTAAGCGCCCAATAAACGGCTCTGGAGGATCGTAAACCACACCTCCTCTACGGAGAAATGAACGGCAGGTGTCCAGACCTAATCTCAAATGAGATTTGGTCTGGTGTTAGCCAGGCTAGTTAATATCTGTATTCATATATTAAAATTATATATTTATATGTTGTGGGTTTTTTTTTTTTTACTTTAATGTGATGGTGTTTGGCAACTTTTGCTACCAATTTCTTTTTTTGTTTTTGTTTTTTTACATAGAATTCACTGTAATTTAACATTCAAGGCATTCATAATGTCCCATCATATTAATTTACAGATTGCATTATATGGTTAATATTTGTAAAAAAACAAAAAAACAACAACTAATAAATAAATAAATAGATAAATAAAAAATATGGCTTTTGCACCTAATGAAGAATACATAAGATAAACCCTGTAAAATAATACGGTACATTTCTGGGAAAAATAACTTTTTTAAATTGTTATTATTTTTTTACAGTGTCGCCATAAAATATGGTGGATATATTTGTTGCACTCTTTATCAGCTCATTCCAGTTTCGCAGGGAGACAAAAGCTTTTCACAGCATGAAGTGCAACAACCTGGACAGGTGACCTCTCCATCACAGGTTAATACAGAGAAACAATCAAGCACTCAGAGCTACTTTCACCTCTATCACTAATCTAGAGTCCACAATCCACTTGATTTCGGTGTCTGTGGGAGGAAGATTTGATTGATTTATACCATCAGCCTGAGAATTTGGAAAACATAATAGTAATATCCAGCAACACAGAGACTGTTAATGAATGCCGTGGCTCAAGGCCAGCAGAAAGAGAATAGGTGGCATAATTACACCGAGCTGAGAGCTCAGTTAATTCATCTAATTAAGAGTATTGTTGCAAGCGTATCAGCTCACCATAACACGCTGGGTTTATTTGTACTAGCTGAGCTTTGAAGTCTGACAACAAAAGAAGAGTAAAAAGTGAATTAATAAACACAAAACAATTGGCCAGTGTGTGAATTATTCACAATGTCTTCATTATTTTTGTCTGTTTCCACTACATCAGGTTAACCGCTCTAAAGTCTTTTATCTTACAGTAGATCCAACACTGAAAGAGATGTTTTCTTGTGTTTCCACCGCCTTCATCTTCACCTTCATCTTACAGTAAATACAACATTGAAAGAGGTATTTTCTTCTTGTTTTCCCCCTTCATCTTCACCTTCATCTTGCAGCAGATACAACACTGAAAGACTTGTTTTCTTCTCGTCCCCACCCCCTCTTTCTCTTCCCTGTCTTTTCTACTTCTACACAACAACGGCATGCCCACTTGGCACCTACAAGCACAAACACACACACAGCACACATACAAACACAAAAGGCACACACAGACATTAGGTACAGTAGGCGTCTTTACACGTTTAGTCTTCTGGTCTCCTAGTAACTAAAGTTGGTGCAGCAGCAGAGCAGCTGTCTGCTGGTTTATGAGCTGTCGTCTGTCTGACTGACTGAGACCATGATGCCCACATTAGTGTGAATACATTTGGAGACGCATCTCTTTCCAAACAAAGCTGACTGGCCTGTGACGAGCCTGTAACTAACATGGCCGACTAGGGGGGTAAATCACGGGTTTCATCATGACATGATATTAGATGGATTCAGTGTTTGCCGATATAACAAAGTATCGAGACGATATCATCTACCCATTTAACACAACCTGTTACATTTATATCAACTCACAAAAAAAACAACTAAAATATGATTTTACCATTTTATTTCTGAGCTCTTCAAGATATTTAAATGAAAAACAGTCCATTCTTTTTTAATACAAAGAATAAAAATAGATCTTCTGTTCACTATAAAGTGCTACATTGAATTTAAGTGCAAATGTTTCTTATGGGTTAACTTAAAGAGCCTGTGATGATCTTTCAATTATGAACATTCCCAAGATAGGTTATATATGTGTGCTCAGTTTACTTCTGGACAAACATTGCTGTTAGTGGTGTTTATGGAGTGACATATTGAAATAAATGTAACATCAAATGAAAATCAAATCAAATCAAAAAGCCTTTATTGTCATCATATAGTCAACTATACAACAAAGCCACTGCTTAAGGTGCATAGTTAAAGCAATCATAACACAACAAACATGAGTAAAACAAAACACAAAATATGTTAGAACACTGAGCTAAAAAAAAAGGACAAAAATAAGGACAAGGACGTGTGATGTAATAAATAAATATAAAAATAAATAAATGACCACTAAAAATGGTACAAAAGTTATAGGCGAGGTAGATAGTATATCCTGCACATATTAACTGTATTGCACATGTCCGTAACCCCCTTTCAGACTGCTGTTTCAAATAGTGAAATTTATGCCACTGTGATATTTTGCCTTCAGTCCGAATGTCCCGGAGGCCTAATGGGGGGACCAAGTGATCCCAGCTCTGTATCGAGTACCTTAGGAGGTAGGAACCGAGGTGTTACATCGGTGAGACTAACTGAGACAGAAAGACGCGATACGTTATCTGGGTAATGAGAAACGATGTGGACCGTATCATCAGAAACACGGCCCTCACTTGAGTCCGACAGTAATCGAATCATGTTGTGAAAAATGCAGAACAACTTTGCTCGAGTCTGTAGAATCTCTACACAATGTGCAGTTCTTCAGCCAGCATTGTTCTGAATGAACTCGCCGCTGCAGATGCTCATTGTATTGGTTCTGCCGCTGCTCTGTTCCACAGCACTACCAACTCCTTCCACTTCGTTCCGCAATGCCGAATTACAATATGAATGGACACCAATATTACGCCATTGTAGAATCGGTATGATGCTTGTAACAACACTTTGCGGAAACTTATGAAAAGGGCTACAGATTTAAAGAATCTATGTTAAGGGGCATTGAAGTGGTTCTGTTCTGCTCATAGTGGTACAACTTTTTTGTTCCAAGACACTGTTTTGATAAATTTGTCATCTATTTACATTTTTTCTCAAGCTGCCCTCTTTCTGCAGCTTCCTCCTCTCTCTGCCCCAGCTTATGTTGCATTTCAGTGCAGCTGAGGCAGTAAAGCTTTTGTGATGACCTATTTTCTTTTTGGTTGTCAAAGCGCTGATCAAATCACAAGCAGTATGTTGATATTAACTGTGATACATAATTTTTTTGACATTCAGCGCCGACAGAAAACTAAAAGATCTACCATCGTGAATACAAAAACCATACAGGTGGTTTTTATTCCTCACTTGCATGCCAATGTCAGTGTTTCCCGGAGGCTTCCCACTGACATGTTGATCCTCTCCCTGTGTCCCCAACTGTGAGCTCACATGACAGAAAACAGCCCTGATGCCTTTCGGGAAATCCAGACAACACTGGCTGTCCAAAAACCTGACTCCACCTGACTGAGTCTGTCTCACATCCTCCCACACAAACCCCAACACAGTGTCCCTGGAGCCCGGCGGGCTGAAGCTCACCTGTCATACACCCTCTACAGCGAAAGGGTCATGGCAGCCACTCAGACACACGACTCGACTGGCTTTGTCTCATGTCAGTGGGTGGTCAGTGGGTCACCCTGTTAGTCATGCGGTGCCCAAACAGTAGCCAGTTTGGGAGGGGGGTGGCAGGCTTGGTGACAGCTATCTGACTATGTTGCTTCCTGGCTGTGAATGCCCCATTGTGTCGAAAAAAATAATTTGCGCCTACAGAGCAGAGATATCCACACACCATTCTTTTTCTTTGTATCTCTATTTATGAAATCCTTACTTTCTCTGTCTCTGAGAGTCTCTCTATACTTAGGTGGAGCAGACAGTTCATCATAAAGTGTCCTTTTAGGGCACTCAGCGACAGCTGCGAAAAAAGAATAATTTTCTCCCTGAATTTTATTATCATGGTGAAGAAAATAACAGTATATTTTCAACAAGCAAAATTCTATTTCATTATCAACCTGCTAAAGGCCCTTTACTAAACTGATGTTAAAAATGAGATTTGTAGTGAAGCGTTGAATTTCCATTACAGCATCTTTATGAGTCCCAGAGGTAACGATGTATATTACTGCTCCTTTATGACAATAATAACATGCTTAATGAGATCAGATATGATACACACTCTATATGGCCTGGTACTTCCCTTCCAAGAGCCGCGCTTTTCATTAAATATGTACCTTTTTTTTTTTTACACTGAGCCATGAGTGAAATGCCAATACAATATATATGATAATTACGATGTGTGGGCTGGAGCATCTCTCACCTCTTTAAAGTCATTCATTATCCATGTCCCCAGGTCTCCTGTCTGTGCATCTATGTATGTGTGTGTGAAGAGATGTGTGTGTGTAATACACTGGTAAATGCTTCACTTAATGTGTGAAACACAGACGTAATATTTCAGTCTGGCCTCTAACCTACCAAAAGTATCTGGTGGATGAGTGGGTGTTACAATAGTGTGTGTGTGTGTGTGTGTGTGTGTGTGTGTGTGTGTGTGTGTGTGTGTGTGTGTGTGTGTGTCAAGCCTCCGTGGCTGCACTTCAGACACGAGGCCCGCAGACAAAGGACCATTCATCAACCCATTCAGCCGATCTCGAGGCCTCTCTCGGAGACACTGGGGCTGACGCCGAGATTGGTGGCACCGGGCGGCTACAATAGTGACATTATTTGGTGTCAGCGCAACTATACGCCACGCTTCTTGGAAGAATGACTCAAGGCTGGAAGCACAGACACAAACAGACGTGCACGAGCGTAGGATGTGTTTGTGAATCGGGGCGGTGTGTGTGTGTGTGTGTGTGTGTGTGTGTGTGTGTGTGTGTGTGTGTGTGGTACAAAACTCGCTGAAAGAAAGTAAGACACTGCCATCCAAAGAGTGCTCAGCAGTCGTGATGGTGCTGCTTGTTTCTCTTCCCAGGAGCAGTAGGTGTTTAGAGGCATGTTGTCTTGGTAACGGCATATTTTCCATCTCAGTCAAGGTGATCGGCTCGGTTCTCACCTCTTCGCACATTCTCACAAACACTCATTGTTATTTTATGGCGCGCCGGTGAGGAGCACATGGTACGACTCCCCAGCTATTCACAGCCTCCGTGTTGTTTCCGGTGTGTCAACATGCTCTCAAAACTATGGAACAAGTTGTTTTCCGCCACAAAGTGAACCCTGAATTTAAAATAGCTGTGGTACAAAAGATAACCCTTCACAAAAAAATCGCAGGAAGCTAATGAGGAAGGATCACAAAAGGCGAAAAACACTAAAGATTTGGGTGGTTTGCTGAAGGGCTCTACTTCCAAAAATAAGACAACCAATGCACAAAATGGTCATGTAGAAGTTTCCAGATGGCACAAACTGAAGCCCTGTTAACTCTTGGTTTAAAACTATGTTTCGGGGATCCAAACACAAGTGGACAGCTGAGACATCAGCGTTCACTCCTGAGCCTATCGTTCTCCTCTAGCTGACCACTTCTGTTCAGATTTCATCACTGCCTATGTCACTTTCGCGACAAGGTCAAAGGGCCCCAACGTAATCATTACTAGAGCGAGACCGATATATAATTTGACCGATATTGGACAATCATAAATAATTATGCATCTATCATTATTGCCGTATATGTTGTCTGATATGAATACTTCTTTTTACAGAACATAAAAAGCAAAAAAAATGAATGTAAGAACAGGAACCAAAATGAGTTCTTGATGACACTGTAACCTATCAGATGTGATTTAGGCAGAAACAATGTTCACAGTCGAGTTATACTCATGAAGGTAAGATGATAAAACGGGGGATTTGTAGTCCGAACTAAGATGGCAAATTCTTTATGGTCAACAGCCACTTGTAATCTAATTGCCCAAGATACATTTTAAAACCAAGTGTAAACAGGCTCCAATTAGTTTGTGATTGCTTTGGAAAATTGTCATTGACTTTTGCCTTCTTATTGACCTATTTGAACTGTAAACCTCATATGAGGACGATCTCATATATCGACGAACCCTTTAGACAATCAGATAGACTTTAGATTGATTTTTCTTTCACCGATTTGTGTATTATTGATACAGTCATGCTGTGCTAGTTAAGGTGAGATGCTGTTGGACTTGATTGCTCATCATCATTCGTACCTCTCCCAGACAGATTGATTAAGTTATTGATTGGTCACTATTAGAGCTCAACCATTGTTCTGTTACATGTCCTCTGGCATGTTTTGTCTTCTTATAATGGCTCACGCTATTGATCTTACTTATGAATACAGCACATATCCAACATGTGAATGTTTTAACAGCACGATATCGGCGTGTGGTGAGATGTGAGAGGACGGTAAAAGAGGAATAAAGACGAGGACAGATCAGGCACCGTAAATTACCTCGCTTCTGATCTCCAAGAGAGACAGACGAGGACTGCTTACTTTCCTCCGTGTGGTACTTTAATCCACCTTTTCCTCACACGTGTATTTACAGTGCAGTCTAATGTGTGTGGGGAGTGATTGCCCTGCCAGTGATTAAACTCTAGTTTGTCTTAACACTCACCTCAGAGCCAAGGGAAACACCAAAGTGTCAGAATTAACATACAGGTGTAAAAACCTGTTCTGCCCTTTGACCCACAGGCATGGCTGATATATCAATGTCAACACACGTATCTTAAACTGCAGCTTAACGAACAGAGGCTGACGTGTATTTGAATGTGCTTTTAGAAACATTTTAAAGTCAGCTGACCGAGAGGTGACCTGAAATCAAAAGACAAACAAATATGATTGAATACCAGATGCAGAAGCAGGTAAATCAAGTTCGACTCTGTTTTAACTTTAGTGGTGGTTTTAGTGCATTGACCTTAAAATGTGTTTACTTTACACCAATACCAAGCATTTCAAAAGCATCTCAAGTTTTTATTGATTTCCTACCTTTCATGGCTCCACACAGAAGAGTAGCAGGCAGGAGTCGAAACAACGACCCTCTAGCTGTGAGGCAAGAGTGCTAACCACTGTACCTACTTAATTGAGTAAGTCAGTAAAGCTGCAAAGACTAATCACCAACTACTGAGATAAATCGATCAATCAGCATTTTTTCTCTGACTCCAGCTTTTTGTATGTAATTTTTTTTCTTGTTGTGTACACCTTCTGTGTCTATCTTTGAGTTGTGGACGGAACAAAGGTATTTAACAATCTAATATTGGACATTGGGAAACACTAATCAACAATTTCCAACATTTTATAGACCATAAAACTATTCAATAAATTAAGAAAATAATTTTTCAGATTCATAGTCAATGAAAATTAATCAGCAACTGCTTTAATTATCAATTAAAGTACTTTTTTCAAGCAAAAATTGTGCTTTTCTCTGTATTTATATCATTGTAACTCACTATTTTCGGACCTCCTACAATTTAATAATTGATCAATGAATTGAGCAAATAATTGGCAGATTGGTTGATAATGAAAATAATTGTGAGTAGCAGTCCTGGCTATAGAGCGATGAATTTCCATTGTGTATTGAACGCAATAGAAACTAGCAGGGCACTCTAGAGAGGGCAGTGCCAAGGCCAAGGCCGTGCCCTATTGCAATGTTAATGAAAGTGAAAGTTGTTTGTGTACTTGCTCCTCGATTTGGATCCACTCCAAAATTTAATGAGTTCTTCCTTGGCCCTTGCTTCACCTTTTCACCAAGTTCATGAACATAAGGACGGAAGTTTTTCCATAATAGTGCTTACAGAAAAACAAACCAAACTGAAAGCATAACCTCCTTGGTGGAAATAAGCAGTAGGTGCCTGGAAAGTACGAAATTAGTCCTAAAACGCATGGTATGCTTTGTAAAAAAGAATGGCAGAAGCGCAAAATATGCTTTTTTTATAGTTGCAGTGCCACAGGGCTGGTCCATTAAATAAATTGATAAAAAATTTCAACTGAAAATGCAGTTTGAGATTTTTAATCTGACACACAAGTTTGTTCAAATGGAATTCTTCAACATGATGTCAAAGTTTTTTTTGCCAAGCATCAACTTTCCATTTAGAAATTTTAAACTTTTGGTAGGCGCTTGTATCAAATACAGCCAAATGTAATCAAAGACAGCCAATCTGGAACCAAAGCCTCACCCATCAGGTGAGAATTTGTGAGAAAGAGTCTAATGGGGCGGATCTGTTTACGACACTGGTGATGAGCTTAGAGATGCTGCCTTTTGGAGGTTAGGTTTCAGGTAGTTACGAAGTTAAGAGGAGCACAGATGAGTGGAGAGAGGAGAGAAAATTGAATTTAAGTAAAGTGTGCAACATTAGATTGAGAAGAGGGAGAACTTTTCCCCTTAATGACAGAGACAGACATGATGTAGGAAGAGGAGACAACCAGAAATATCCTCAGACAGTTAAACACCTCAGACACCTTTTATTTTTTCACACTCTGTCTCTCACCCTCACAAACACACACAGACAAAACATAAACATGAACCTTCCTTGCAAAAAAAAAGTCACGCCTTTCTTGCAAAATGAGCTCTATGTGTGTGTGTGTCTGTGTGTGTGTCTCCCCTTTTCTGCCCTGCAGCTTCCTGTTGACGAGCAAAGCAAGAAAAAGCACACACAAAAAAACTGTGAAGCAGAATGCGAGACACGCTGGATGAACTGGTAACTTCCTCAACCCAGCCCCCAAACATCTCACCCACACTCCCTGCTCTCTGCTCTTTGTCCCGGCTCGCTCTCCCCTATCTATTTCTCCACTTCCCCCCTCTTTCTATTCAGCCTCTTTCCTCTCAGTCACTGCCTTTGACCTCGGCAGCAGTATAAAAGCTAACCTCACACGTCAGAGGAAGGTCACTTGCACACAGGGAGGTCAAGGAGAGGTTGCGTTCGTGCCCCGGGGCGCTGCTTCTGTCCCAAAGGACTGTGGGCAATGTGACAAAAAGGGAGGTGGGGGGTTCCCACTTGACCTCAGGGGGGATGTGCATGTTCTTCTACACGTATACAGCTGTGTGCTTCCAAGAGTTTTATATTGTGCTGACTATGAAACCACCAGTCATGTATTTGAAAGACATTTCTATCTTTTTTTCAGTTTAAGGGATGAACAGCAGAACATAAAGCTGCAGATTCACATTTAGAGTGCATGTGTTTATTTTGATTTACAGCATCTATAGCCAAATAAAAATGATTGCAGTGTTTTCTGCCCATAGGGAGAGGCTATTTCCAACTATATCTACATATTATAACTCAGCCTGTCATGACTGTTTTATACTTCACATAGAAAAATCATCCTTACTTTTCTCCATCCCTCATTTTCTGAATTATCCTCATTCCTTTTTTCTTCCCCCTTGTCTCCGGGGTGTGTGTGTGCGTGTGTTTGTGTGTGTGTGTGTGTGTGTGTGTGTGTGTGTGTGTGTGTGTGCGTGTGTGTGCGTGCATGTGTCCATTGATTGTCTGCCTCCTACAAACTGATCTGTCTTCCTCAGAGCGGTGTGACAGGTCCCTCTGTGTCTCACAATAGACAGACAACCCCCTCACACACACACACACACACACACACACACACACACACAGAGTCACACTTACCATACAGCCAGATGGGCTTGTGTCCCCCATCGCCAGACAAATTAAGTTTGGGCCCCCAGATTAATATTCAGGCAAAGCACTGGCTCTATATAATTGAATCATGGTGCCATGAGTGTACAACAGGGGCTACTTTAGATGCAGCCACCATGTGCGCATGCACACACGCAGACGCACACACACACATCAACACTTGGCTGCCAGCTGCGCTCACTATCCTGTCTGCTGGTTGGGGGCAGGTCATGAATACAGAATCGCAGCTCTCTGTGCACCACACATTGTTTTATGGTGGATTTTACCTTTAAGTCTTGTTTATTATTCCACCACCACTATTCTGAAGAAGAGCAGAAACATACACATGTTCGTGAACCACATTTTGCATCATCGTGAGGCATTCCAGCAAAAAATTAAACAAACAAAAAAAAAATAGATATGTTAATTATAATAAATTGGCCAGGCAGATATATTGGACATTTTTCTGTATAATTGTAGAAATCAGCTGATGAATTACAAGAAATTGTCGGAAATACGAAAGACATCAAAAACAGTGTCACCACTATTGTTTGTCCACAACAAAGACTTTTTTTTTCAAATTATGCTCCACACATATCAGAGTCCTACATCTTCAAATAACCTAATTTTACACAATATTATTATTTTTATTGTTACTATTGTTGTTTATGTTATCATCATCATCATTATTATTATTATATATAATATATCTTGTCTGCCTTCATTTTGTTTGTATATTTTATTATAGACCAATATCCCAAATCTGCCTAGGAGGGCTTTACAATATGAGCTGCATACAACACCTCTGCCCTTTGACCCTTGCCTTGGAGGGGGAAAAACTCCCCCCCAAAAAACCTATTACAGGGGGAAAATATGGAGGAACTGAGGAGGGATCCCCCTGCCAGGACAGACAGATTTGCAATAAATGTCATTTGCACAGAACAGATCAACATAATACAATTACAGTATGGACAATCCATATGACAAAATGAAACACAACATGTGAATGTGAGAGTAGAGAGAGTTAGAGAGAGGGAGACTTTGTGTTGCAATCTGATGTTACACACCTATTAACTGAAAGTGTGAAAATAATAGGATTGTGTTCACAGAAAGGCTGTTAAATGGTTAATTACTTTGTGTCACGATTGTCTAGTCATAGGGACAGACTCAGAGCGCTGTTACACTACATGTTAGCATTCACCAGCATGCCCCCCTATTCAATCATTTTCAATTAGCACTCTTCTTTTTTGGCAAAAACTTATAAGAGCTTAAAATAATTAATCATTTTAAAATGGTTAATCAGTCCATTCCCGTCTGCTTATTCAAATCCAGGCTGTGTTTAATAATTTAATCATATTATGAGGATTTATACAAATTAATGAAAGAGAAGTAATTTAAAAAATGTGATATAAAAATAAATAATTGTGGGTCAAATTGCCTCCCCTGGTTTCCCATCACACTTTGGAATGGTATGATTTAATTCTATGTGAAGATAGGTAAAACCTTGAAAATATCAGATAATACATTTCTTTATTTTTTTAAAACTCAGACTATACTACTCATCTCTATCACTGCTTCTGCATAGACATTAAGCAGCATTATGTTTTAGTATAATCCTATGTGAAAACAGGGTCCACTGTGGAGACACGTCTTCTGTGGTGTCTGGTTTAAGCTTGTTCCTTGTGGCTCACTCAGCCCTGATTACTTCAGTTCGTCTTTATTAGAGAAGGAACCAGCTGGCTGAGAGAACTGCAATTACAGGACTCGCAGCTTCACTTAATGTCCCTACATCAATACTGCAATCGTGCCACCTTAGAAAAAACCTTCCCTTGAACCTGTGATGTGTTCACGTATGCTCCGCACGTATGCGGTGTATAGCGAGCGTATGCTATAGGTAAAAGAGATCAAATATTGAAGTTTCCTTTTGATAAGGATTTCTTTTTGATTAAGTATGCTTTTTGAATGAAAGTTTTACATTGTTTTCCTGTCTTGCACTTTTTAACAAAAGGCATTTTCAGCAACATTTTTGGTGTCGTGCACAAGCTTACAAGCTAAATTAAATTACCTCCAGGGCTTTACTTGAAAGAATAATTTTTTTTAATCTGTGGAAACAATAGTGTGGAGACTTATCAATGGTGCAGTGGCTCACTTTCTTCAAAGGCATATGTTTGGTTTTAATTTTTAACTGGGAAGGCCCCTCAGTAAAAAGTAATTTGGACCCACAGGGAACAACCAGGTGCTTTAGAGGACTCGTATGGGATTTCAAATACAGTATGTGGCTGTCACAAAGTCGTGTCTTAAAGGAAAGACACTCAGAAAAGATGCTTTATTAAAATAGAAGAAAAAGGACATCTTCAAGTTAACACTTAATCTGGATAAAGGAAAATCTTGCCAAAGGAACACTTGATGCACAAAATATATCAGTTAAATTGCTCTATGTTACCATTTATTCTTGAAGAAAATTTAGTTTGTATTGAATGCCTCCACAGTGAACAGGAGAATCGCAAAACTGAGGGATGAGCAGTATGTAAGCACAAGCCAGGAGATGGGAATCAATAACCGGTTGTTCCAGTTGACAACCGGTCCCAAATTGTCCACTCTATCAGAATCATGTGCCTCCGAGCTTATCAATTCATTTTATCAATGCGCTGATGTTCTCTGACTGCGAACTGCAAAACAATGACGCAAAAATGCATCTACGCTGCTGGAAACTGGATTCAAAGCAATAATGATACAAAACATTAAAAAACTTTTCTACATTGAGTTCAAAGTAGGGCTGGGCAAAATGGCCTTTAAATATACACGATACATCTTAATATTTTAGCATAAAAACATTCCTGTTTATATTCATCGGTGGTTTCTTGAAATAATTTTAAACAAACAAGTTAGATTTGACAAAATGTTATTTGTTCACATCAGGCAGCTTTTAACAGCTGTTAAATGAGAGAGAATAAAGACATGTTGTACTGTAGGACTGTAGCTGAATACACTTTGTACTTGATGTTCACAATATATTTATTTACTACATTGCATGTAGAACAAGCTGCAATACAAAAAACTATATTCGATATATTGCCCACCCCTAGTTTAGAGTCAGAAATAATCAGTTGGGGAGGCACTAGGGCTGCAAAGGGGTGGAAAATTTGGGAAATATTCCAAATTAAATCTTGTGAAGGCCTATGCTTTCCACCAGCCAAAATAAGATCAGGAAACAATAAGGGAATAAAGGAACGAGTCGGGCAATAAGCAGATTGATAACGGCATTGGTAGCGATAAAATCTCATCAATTCTCATCGCCATGTGAGACAGTTTATGCTTTAAATAGTATTGTTTTAGCAAAAACTGATCAACTAATGTCATTTTGGGGTGAAATATGCCTTTAAAGTGAAACTTTTACTACGTGATGACTGTTTATTTTGAATTCAAAAGCATTAATGTAGTTTTTACTTCCTTGACTTCTGGAGATACAAAATGTTGTTCCTAATAATAGAACAGAGTGGTAGTCTGCTCAGCTAGCTGCTAGCCTGCCCACTCATCTTTTACCCTCACACACACACACACACACACACACACACACACACACACACGCACACTCACACCTCCACGGTCTCCTCTGCTTCCTGTTCTCTCACAGGCTGTCGCCCTCACAAGTTGTGGTGCAGAGAGGAGGAGGTGACATGGACACACCCGCACACATACACTCACCACTTCATTTCTCACCAGGCTTTTTCTGTCGCTCCCACACCACCACCTCCTCCTCCTCCTCCTCCTCCTCCTCCTCCTCCTCCTCCTCCTTCTCCTCTCTTGTCTCTCGCACTCTCAGTCACACTCAGGGTTCAGTCGTGGGTTAGCTGGCACAGTCGCCACATATTGGATTTCATGTTGACTATCCGTCTGATTTCTACGTTTGTTTTCATCAGTGCCGGAGTATTTCGTTAAGGTTTCACATGATGTAAGGGGCAAACACTTTTCAGTACTCAGTATTAAAAGATAAGACTGCAATAAATGCCAACACTTGATTCTTTCACAAACAAAAACAAGATCAATTGAAAAGACCTTGCATCAGTAAAGAATGCCGATTTCCCATCAGAACCTCTCTGGTAATTTCATGGCTCCTCTTGATATCTCTTGTGCCAAAATAAGCAGGGAGGACACAAGAGATGAGTGAAGGTACCAATCAGTGTCATTTTGGCACAAACACCGCCTTTGCTTCTCCAACTATTCAAAGCCAGTCTCAGCACAGACAGTAAGACATGCTAACCAAAGCTGTGAAAACAGCTTTACTTAGCGAAGGACGCTCCCACATACTGCTCTCCAAAATCACATCAATGCCTCCCTTTGTCAGTTTGATATAAATTCTTCAACCACTAGACACAACTACATGCACATCAGTGGGTGATTAAGGCCGTAATGCCAGTGAGGCTGAGTCGGTCTCTATGGTGGAGGGGTATCTGTCATCCACAGCTGTTTGTGTGCTAGTGAGACTCATCACTTCCAGGTGATTAAATCCCCACAGTCATGTTATCTGAAGGCAGCAGGACAGGTAAGTGCACTTCACTGGCAACCGTTTATTTGAGGGATGTGCTGCACATTTTTTCAAAGAGCCACCCCAATTATACACACCACTTCCTGTGTGGGTGCCTTGGTAAAATGTTGCATAATCAGAACCAGACTTAACTTTTTCTGCAGTTAATTTATTGTCTGGGGTCCTCGCAGCTTCATTTATAGAAATTATTAGGGGTGAAAGAGCATAAAATGTGATTTTCTCCAACACACAAGTGTACATAGAAGCCTAATGGAGTATGGATGTGTCCAGATTCATGATCTTGTAAACCTGCAATAACTGATATTTTTTATTTTTTTTATTTTTTGTGTGTGTGTGTGTGTGTGTGTGTGTGTGTGTGTGTGTGTGTGTGTGGGGTGGGGGGAGATCTTCTGCGCTTATTTGTAGGAACATGGAAGTTCTACTGTTGAGAAAAAGTAGTGCCAAATGAAGCGGATGTGGATAGCAACAGACATCGGTGGACATATCGTTAATATAGCGTAGACACAAACGGGAATAACATTTTTTAGGGTGGACCTTTATTTAGGTTTTGGTTTAAATACATTTTGTGACAGGCCCCGTCTGCTGTCTGTTTCCTCCTTGGAGCGTGCACCTGTATCTCCAAACTGGGAACGCGCAGACCATAATCTACTACACAGAATACATTGACTGTGGGTAAGTACCTCATACAACCTTTCTTAAAAGAATCTGAACTATTCCTTTGAGAGCTACAAAACAGTTACTTATTCACAATGTATGAATAAGTTCTGAAACTGGGGTGAAACACCAGGACAAAAGTGTCGACTGTCTGGTGTCGCGGTTTTGTCTTCAGTGTCGCAGTCTTGTGAATGCTGCGGCTACACAGACATATTCTGGCTGCACATTCGCTTATCAGGCGGGCAGAAACCTCGGGAGGAACGGTAAGAAGACAGGAAGGAGAACAACAGTTGGTATAACCCCGGGTACATTACGGTTAAAGAAAGCATCTGTAAACCAGATATCAAACCTTTAGTAAAGTGTCTCCATCCATCTTATCTCTATCCGCAGAGTGAGTTTACATGCTCCATCTTTGCTATTATTGCATAAGTTTTAATATGTTCATTGAATGTCTGTTCAATGTGAAGCACTTCTCTCTGCTATACTTTTTAATACTGATTTTATGCTACCTTGCTACACCTTTATGTGACCTCATGTATTCGTACTTATTCATTACTCTGCTGCACTTTTAACCATCTATATTTTACTTTTATTTTATGAATTGCATGTTTTTAATATGTTATAATATCTTCATTTTATGTATGTTCAATGTGAAGCATTAGTGCCTGTAATGTCTTTGTTATTAAGCAATTTGTGCTGCATTTCATGTGTGAAAGGTGCTTTACAAATATATTTTACTATTATTATTTCTATCCCACCATCATCGCTTAATAGACTCAAATCCCAATACTTTTCAGATAATGACCCACCGATATTAATGAAGAATCTGTCGGTCTGTCGAAAGAGCTGTACAAGTATTACCTAAGTCAACTGTCAACAATGTCTAGACAGGTCCTCTTTACTTAGCTCATTTATGTGAAATTAATTCACAGTTTATGTTGTAGGTGATTGCTGAAATCCCTCACGTAAAAACAGTGTGGACCAAAATAAAAAAAACTCAAAGATTGAGGTCTGAACCACACCATGGATTTGCAGGATTGTTATTATTTACATATCTAGCAGTTGTGGAGCAACATTATCATTTGCTTGAGGTCTTGTTCTTGTTCACCTGGCGAATGTGAGTCCAATATTCACTATCACATTTTTGTTATCTCCCAACTCCTGAGGAACATATATATCTATGTTCACCAGCTTGTCACTAACTGTGCCTGTCTGCTTTTTGTTGCGGAGCATGTAGTGTACAGTGGGCTTTTAAGAGATTTCCCAAAGAAAACAGCCGCCTGCGGCCCTGAAAGCGACACGATGAGAGCTGTGAGAGTGAAGCAAAACAGTTCAGCTGCAGGCCGGACGGCTAATATCACAAGTTGTCAGGGATGTTTTGATAATATTTTGCCACCATGACTACTTGTCACCACTGGCATCCATTATAACCAACATGTATTTACTGGCCAGAGTCGCTGTTGGCCAAAGGTGGGTTTAACAAACACACATGCAAACACTGAAAATGAGCAGGCCCAAATCAACAGCAACACAAAAAACAAAAGAGCAGACTTTGCTGGCTGCACTATTTCCATCATAGATGCCGTACACACCCATATAGACAACCCTATGATCACAATAACAGAGCCACTAATGACATGCTTCATAATGCCACACCTTTATTAACTCTCACCACAACATAACTACCCAGGAGAAGAGAAACAGAGGCCTTTTAACTGCAGCACACTCGTCACCCCAGACTCAACCTCTCCCCAAGGCACGCAGCTTTGCCACTGTAATCTACTGTACTCTCTCTCTGGCCAGATGAGGGTATTAGCGGCATGAATAATTAGGCCAGATGTCCTGTTCTGGGCCAGCAATACCCAGCTACTTCCCCAGAGTTCAATGCAGACGCACAGAGGGAGTCCTCCTGAGAGGCGAGCACAGGATTGTCAAAGGCAAAGCGAAGAGAGAGGTGCAGATGCAATGCCGTCATGGCCACACAAACCACAAATGGTTAAATATCATCAAAGAGACGGGAAGAGAAGACCCAGATATCACTGCAAGCCCCTGCAGTCATGTTTTTCAATGTCTGAACCACTTAGCGAATGAGAGAGAGACGGAGACAGAAAGAGGGAGAGAGAGTGACACACACCACATCTTTCCAACACTAATGCAGCAGGGACAGCGGCAGTTCTGTTGAAAAGCACATGAAGCCCCAAGGCAGCTTTCTGGTCCTTGGTAATCTTCTTCAAATCTCATCCCTTAATGCTCACTCACACCCAAACACCCATCTGAAATGTTCCAAAAAAGGCAGACCAGCCGCCTGGATGACTGCATGGCGGGCTGGATGACTGACTGGCCGGCTAATTGACTGGGTGAGTGAAATCAATGTTGTGAACTGGATGTGCTTTTCAGCTCCACTAACAGCACACTGGTTCAGTAAGAGTTCAGCATGCCACAGTAAACGGTGGGGGGATTTGTCCGTAGGTCAGCTGGTACGACAGGAGGCAACTCAAGCCCCAGACAAAAAAAAAAGAAATTCCAGCCCTGTTTTCCCATTATTAATCAGATCAACGTACAACCAGTTAAAAAGCTAAAGCAGCTGGAGAGTCAGCTAAGCTCAGTCATTCAGCATCTCTGTGAGAAGTCTGCTTTAGTGGAGGTGTAACAGCAACAAGTCTTCTGTTTCTCATTCACCTTCACACAAAGTGGAGAGTCTTACAGTGGAAACAAGGCCACTAGTCTTTGTAAAGCATGCACAGTAGTACACACACCAGAGCTTTCCATAAGCGCCGGCTGCCAGCCAAACAGTCCACTGCGCATTAAAGTCGAGCCAACTCCTTTATCACATCAATTCTTGATTGTAGTAAAACCGTTTTGACTAGCGAGATGCAATTTCCATGTACATTTAACGACCACTAGCTTCCGCTCCAAAGCAATGTAAGCATGATGATAGAATAGCGTTCCTATGCGTCTGTATCAGTCCCGCCCCCACATGTTCTTTATGAATGTGTGTGTGTGTGCACTCAGCTGCACAATCAGCATTAAAAACACCACTGAAATCACAGTTTTTCTTTCTATATACGCCACACAGATGTTTTCGGCCTAATGAACACACAAATTAATAAATTATTTATATGACACTTTTTATAACTGAGCCATCTCCATGTCTAGACCGCAAACGCATCAGACACATTTTTTTCCACATGCATGGCTCACGCAATGCATAGGCTCTCATTTAATGTATGCAGTTTTCTGCACTGGCTGCATCACGGGCAAAGACACATTGTGCACACACTAACAATACACAGTGGTCAACAGAATTTACAATAATAATTTATAATAATTATTGTGATATTAATTGAAAATAATATATATATATATATATATATATATATATATATATATATATATATATATATATATTAATATGGATAATGCCATCAGTCAAATTCATTTTTGGGAAAATTAACTATACTCAAAATATGAGTGTAAGGAGGTTTGTTTGTTTGTTTGTTTGTTTATTTGTTTGTTTGTCTAGATCCCCATTAACCTCTGCATCACAGCAGCTATTCTTCCTGGAGTCGAAATAATTTACATTGTGACAATGCAAAGTGCACATTCACACATCACAGTGCACTGACATACAGATTATTATACACATCTCAGTAAAACTGCAAACATTTCACATAACGTAATTAACGCAGACCAGCTCTGGAAGAGGTGGAGAGTCTGTAACCATAATAACATAACAAGGTCTAATGAGTCTTAATTACTGAAGTTCTGATCAGTCAGGAATAGGCGTGGTTTCAAATATTAATAGCTATTCACAGACCGTGTGGGCTAAAAACGTACAAGAAGCCTGATTCTCCTTTATAATAAAACACAAGCTTTTTAAAGTCATGCTGGCAAACTCAATAAAATGAGCATTAAATAAGGTACAGTATACAGTGGTGGAATGTAACTAAGTACATTTAGTCAAGTACTGTACTTAAGTATCATTTTGAGGTACTTGTACTTGAGTATTTCCATTATTACGAGATTTAACATAAAAACCATGATCACTTTAAAATGATTATGCATGTTTATAAATAAACCACATATCAGTATATACATGTATGTATAGTTAAGATGACCCTACCATGACAACAGTAAAATGCTGCTTACGTACTACGCTTGTAACTGGAGAGTCGTCGGTTCGAATCCCGGTACTGACAGGTCTAGGACTGAAGTGCTCTTGATGAAGGCACCTAACCCCCCTGTACAGCTCCTCTTCTTTTACTTTTGTACACTTTGTATACTTTAAGTACATTTTGATGTTGAAACTTTTGTACTTTTACTTGTAGTGAAGTAATTTTACAGTGTGTTATTAGTACTTTAACTTAAGTAAGGGATCTGAATAGTTATTGTGCAATATATCTATATGTATAATAATAAGTAGTCTGCTTATTTATCTGTTATCAGTCTTAACTGTTTATATCTTTTGTAATTATTTAGTGTTTTTTGTAATCTGTGAGCTTTGCTCGTAACTTAATTCTACAGTGCACTGTGGAATGGCAATTAAGAAATCTTGAATTCTTCCACCACTGTCAGTGTATATGATGGAATAATAGCATTACATTAAAAAGGCCCTGACACACACACACACACACGCACACACACGCAAACACACACACAAACACTTGGCCTTGCTGCTTTCTTTTGGCCTCCTCTCCTTCGCTTCAGTGTTACAATGAGACTTTCTTTCACCATATAATCGACCTACATGCACATACACACAGGAGCACCTACACCTGGACACACACATTGCAGTTCAGGCGAGTTTCCGATCTCACGTCCGAGGCTCCTCCGAGACAGGCGCGACGTTGAAATCAGTCCCCGGGAAAATTGGATCCCTTCCACTGTTTAAATTCCACGGACTTTGAGGCATGCAGTTGCTTAGCAACAGCCGAGCTGTATCCCCCTCTTGCATATTCCAGCTTTGACTTAGACCCAAGTTAAGGATCTGAAATAATTCTAGTATATGTAAATAAACTTCAGAAGCACCAGACAAGCAAATAAACAACTTCAAATTAAACTATTTCTTGCTGTGATTTGTCTTGTTTTTATTTACAGCGCACTTGGAGAATACAAAATAGTTTGAATTGTAGATGGAACAGAAGGTCATAAACAACATCTCTGAATGCTGAGCGATTACTCAAAACATCTGCAAGTATCAAAAGACATTTTACTGCACTGATATCATACATAGACTCATAATCAATATGGTGGTGCTGTTTCTGTTGCAATAGTATGCTGACAAAAGTGTGCTTCTGCTCTGATGGAAGTCACTGCTTGTTTTGATTTCACATCTGAAGGGACTGTAAAGAAACTGTGTGTGTCTGTGTGTGTGTATGCTTTGTGTGTCTCCAGCTCTAATCACTATAATAACTTCTGCTGAACATCACAGTCCCCAAGGGTGTTGTGTTTGTGCATGAGAGACTGGTGCATGTAGGTGGGGGCTGAAATCAACGGGAATGCTAGACTCGTTTTTTCCCCCACTGTGGGTTATTTTCTGTTTGGAGGTCCCTGCACGTCCCTCTTTATCCATGCAACTGTTTTTTCTCCGCTCCATCTCTCCATCATGGTCACACGAATCAAAGAAGCTCTGTCTGGTGTATTGCCAAATATTTGATAAGGCCTCACATTGCCCAGATAGACCCTGGACCCGTGGACAAATTCCTCAGCTAACAAAAGGGGATTTCATTACATGAACAGGATTTGCTGTGCGTGTGTGTGTGATCCGTAGAGCGAGGGACTGAATCGAGCCAAGAGTGGTCCAGTTAATTCAGTGTGTTCTCATCAACGCTGCTCTCTACTCTCACCATGTCTGCCTCTGCTGTTTAAATTTTCATGCTCTGTGTTTGAGACATCATCGGCTTCAGAAGTTTGTTCACAGCCAGCGTCATACTGTGCTCTTACTATCTCAGTGTTTCTGTCTTTGTTACACATAGATTTAATGGCCTTTCTGTTCTCTGTTTACAATCTTCTTCAGCTCCCCTGCATTATACAGTATAGTTGTAATTATGACAGCAGTCCCATGCTCATTTGGATTGTGTCTCTATGCCTTAAGTGTCTGTCGTAGCTTTGGACATTCAAAAGAAGAACCTCTCACCCCACTCGTAAGGAAACAAACACCGGCATTTATTGTGGCGTGAAGATAAACAAAACATCCTTTCGACGCTCACCACTGCTTAAAGACTGAAAAATCGCCCACCAGCATGATGTATGGAAGCTGTGAATGGTTTAAAGCGATAGTGCAGGAATTTGGAAATTAAGTTCTATTAAGTATTAAGTCTGGTAGAATCTCTTGAAGAATGAGACAGCCTGATGGCTCTAGGAGCGAAGGATCTTTTGAATCTTTCTGTCCTGCAACAGAGAGAGAGGAGCCGTTCACTGCTGTTTTTTTGGTCCATAAAGGTTTTGTGTAGCAGATGATCCGGGTATTTCAGGATGGCCTCGAACATCTTGACAGGTCATCTCTCCACCACCTCCTCCAGTGTGTCCAACCAGGCTCCAACCACAGAACCAGCATTTTTGACCAGTCTGTCCAACTGCCTTGCTACTCTGTGTCTGATGCTGCCTCCCCAGCAGACTGCAGCATAAAACAACACACTTGCCACCACAGACTGATAAAAGATCTGCAGCATCTTACTACAGATGTCAAGAAATTTGAGCTTCCTTAAGAAAAAGAGGCTGCTCTGCCCCTTTTTGTAGAGTGTGTTTAGGGACCAGTCCAACTTATTATCCAGGTATACGCCTAGATACTTATAACTTGGCATTTCCTTAGTCTTTGAGGTGTTCAGTAGGAGATAGTTCTTGTGACTCCAGTCACTGAAGGCTTTTATCAGATCCCTATATTCTGATTCCTGTCCATTCCTGATACATGCCAAGTGTCGTCAGAGTACTTCTGGATGTAGCAGGTGGATGCTGCTTTGGAGATGTACACATGTTGAAGAGGAGGAGGAGGAGGAGGAGCAGCAGCATTGGGCAAGACCTCTGTATTGAATCTATTGAAGAACTGGTTGAGTTTATCAGCTCTTTCTACATCACCCACCAATGGCTGTCTTTTCTTGTTGTTGTAGCCAGAGATGGTGTTGATTCCTCTCCACATTTCACGGATGTTGCTGTTCTGTAGATTTCTCTACAGTTTCTTCTTGTATTCCACCTTTGCCATCTTTAATCTCTTCTTCAACTTATATTGTACTAGTTTGAGCCGTGCTTTGTCACCATCTCTAAAAGCTGCCTTCTTCTCATTGAGGATTGCCTTTAAATCACTAGTAATCCAAGGTTTGTTATTGTGGAAACAGCGTACAGTCCTAGTGGGTATGGCTGTGTCTCTACAGAAGTTGATGTAATCAGTAAAGCAGTCAACCTGTCTGTCAATGTCCATACTGTTCTCCTCTGTTTCCAGCAACACATTCAAGTCTGTACATTCAAAGCAGTCTTTTAGAGCCTCAGTTGTCTCTGGTGTCCATTTCCTGACTGTGAGTTTAGTTGGAGGCTGCCTCCACACATAGGGTTTGTAACAAGTCTCCAGAAGAACTAAGTTGTGGTCCGATCTTCCTATCGGGGGCATGGCAGTAGCTCTGTAAGCTTGTTTGACATTAGCATACAGCAGATCAAGGGTTTTATTTTCTCTGGTGGGACAATTAACGAACTGTGCAAATGTCTTTATGCTCGCTTGAGGTGGTTGTTTTTTTCCCGAAAAAAAATAGTTAATGTCCTAAACAGGAGATGAGAAGACGGGCTGACATAAAAGAACAATTATAAGTTGCCCAATTGAATCCAATTCCTGAAGACTTCTCTCCATTTTCTCTGATGGTTGGCCAAACAGTTCCGATTAGCAACCTCTTTTTTGTTGTTGTTTTTCTCTGTCGCGCAATCTCTACTTTGTCTCCTGTTTACTGATGGATTAGCGTACAGAAATACATTACACTGCCATCTTCTGACCAAAGTACGTTTATGCAGCTATATTTATTCGCTCTAAACCAGTTGATGGAAACGTCCCTAATTTGCATTTTCTTTAATGTGACATTTCAAAAGTTTACTTCAAATTTATTGGAAACACAGCTATTGTTTTTACTGGATCTTTCAAGACTTTCAACTTAATGTTGGCAAGGGAAGTTGGCTTCTGATATTCACAAGTGTACATATAGGTTTGTGGAGTAAAACCTTGTTGTTTCAATCGAAACCAGCCAGAACTCAGACCCTGGAGCTCAGAAAGTAAGCCAACAGCTTCACATCCACTACACTACTGGAAAGTATTTCATACAACTTAATGTCCAAGATCCTGAACTATAACATTTATGCAACCTGGAGACAACCGATCACACTTGTTAGTCTAAACAAAGTCTCTTCTACTTTAATTAATTGATGTGAGTGTGCACCTTCAGTTGCATTTGCAAAATCAGCCTGTGCACCATTAGGTAAATCAGGATTGTTACTTTTAAGCGCTTAATAAATGCCACCGCAAACCAGTGCCCAGGTGTAGGTGTAGTTGGACTAGAGCATCATCCATCAGTCCGTCCCTCGCTAGAAACTGGGTCTTATCTGTACAGCCAGTTTATGCTACTACACAGTCGCCATCATCCATCGACTCACATGTTTACTCACATATTTCTAAGAACAAAGAACTGCCATCACAGTTTAACAAGGAAACAACATTTTCACAACTGAACCCAGTCTCTGAACACAGATGACGTTAACATTACATTTCTCCATCATAAACAGCACAATTGTATTGGACGCATCATTTTCACCTATTCATCAGGGGAATAATTAAGCTATTGATTCACGTCAGTAAAACACCTTTTCCTTTAAGCAGCGCCCTGACAAGCGATCTGTCTGTTTGCCGTCTTACTGGGAGTCCGACCAGAGGATCAATATCAATTTCATCTCTGTGCAGAAACAGGTCTCAGACATGTTTAGCCTAGCTTAGCTTAAAGAGGGGAAGCAGTTTAAGGTGCCTTCTAAAGCTCAGTTTTCATCTCTGTGGTTTTTCTACTCAATAAAGGGATTTAAATCAAATACAGGGAGTTATTTGATTGAACGTTGATGTGAAAACTATTCCTAACTGGAGCTTTACGATATAAAACAAAGATCCGACCAGTCCAAGTCTTGATTCCTCTATACATCTTTTGGGATATTTCAATACTTTTGTTAATGTTTTTCTTGTTGCAGTAGACTTGTGCATTTATCTTATTTGGCTTTCCAATAAAATGTCTATTTTCCTGTAATGTGAGAGCCTGCACTAAGTAGCAGTGGCAGAAAGCTGGAATGAAAAACATTTTCTCAGGCTCTTTGCAGAGGGAGACCTACACATCATCGCCCGTATAAAGCTTGTCAGAACACTTTTCTCTCCGTCTGTGATTGTTCTCAATAACCCCTGTTGCCCAGATGAATGATGGCAGGTACTGGATAAAAGCCAGCATCTGCTTCACTTCAGCTAAAAAGTCTTTCTCCAACGTTTCATTCAGTACCATTCAATATCAAGCATCAATACACAAACCGAAAAGTGACGTGTAATAGAGAGATAAAATGATTAAAGATGAAAGAGCACGCAGTTGCTCACGTATGATTAGCTCCATCGAGTGTGACCGAGGCAATCTAAAGTGAGCCGTTTGTCAATATGCTGTTCAAAAGCAGACAAAAAGACTTTGAGAGTGTGAGGCAACTTTTTATGTGAGCTTTTGAAAGCAGTCTCATTGTGATTCAACCACTTATCTTGAACAATGATCAAAAAGAACGATTTTCAAATTTTAACTAAATCTATCAATGCAGAACTTGCAAAAAGAACTTCTTGATTTTTACCCTTTTACCACCAAAATTAGCATGTGTGGACAGGTTTTTTTTTTCAAATATTGGAAAACCAACCAAAAAATATTGATATATTAGGGTTAGGCGACTGTGTTTATTTACAGGTCAACCAACTGTGGTACTTGAGATCGCAATCGGTGATCAGGTCATCATTCTGACACATGGACAGTGCACCGGTCAGCTGTTGCAAAATTCAACTTCCACTCACTGGCCCTCATTTATTAAACGAACGTAGAAACAAGCGCAAATCTAAGCATACATTTCGTCTTACGACCGGGTTCAATGTGTGATTTATCAAAAGTTTGTATCCTGCCAATCACAGCATAAGATCGGACGTTGATAAATGAGGCAGCTGAAAACAAGCGTCATTTGAATGTCACGCCCTAAAGATTATGACACCGAAGGACGCAATATGGCCAAAAAGAGGATTTTTTAAATTTTCTTTTTTTTAAACTCACCTTTATTAGCAAAGTGCACCGTTACAAATAACAACAGGAGCGATATAGACATTTTACAGAAATACGCAGCGAAAAAAGAAAACACAGCAGAGTTTTATCCGCTCCAGACATCAATACAATAGTTTAAGAGCAATTCTCTGACTCAGACGTGTGGAATTCACGCTGACTCAAATTTGCGTACACATCTGATCGTACCCTCCGCTCACGTTCAAATTGATAAATGCAGAGCCTTGTGTAGAGATGATCGTACGACCACTTTAAGCTCATTTCTGGTTTCTGATGCTTCTGGTTACTGTCTGATATCGTATCCTCACTGCTCTTACTGAACCCAGCTCGCCTTATTTCAGCATCTTTCATGCTAATGTTTACATGTTAGTCAGTTACAACAGTTGCTTCAGCTCACCCGATCACCGGGTGCTCACTCTTCTTTCTAGTAAGTTGTTATCAGCCCTGTGTCGATATATCTTCAGAACAACATTCGAGCGTTGCTTGAACAGAGAAGGCCCAAATTTGTGGCTGAGATGACAAAGAATCGCAGAAGTTACTGAAAAAATAGTAAAAGAGCTGAAAATGACTGGCCACCTGTTTCCATCACTACCAGTAGCTGCTAAAGCCTATAAATACCTGAGACTACTGCAGAGTTATTTGTCCAGGGAATTATTGCAGATTGTAACCTTTTCTACTAAAGACAAAAGCCAGATGTTAGTGGGTGTTAGTGGGTTTTCTGTCCAGTGGAAAAGGAGCTTAAGCTACTGTACAGTTGTACAGAAGCATAGTGTTTCCTCAGAAATCAGGCTATTCTCCTGTGATTTAATATAAGAAACTTTGGGGAAACGTATCTATTTATTCTGCTGATAACGTAGCTTAATATCCAGCACAATATCCCTATCTGCCTGTGTAGCACGGAGCATACAGCACAACTAAATCAAACTGTCTTTTTCTTTCTTTGGTATCTCATTTTGACAAACAGTCTCTGCCTGGTGGTCGTTTTTTCTTCCCTATCTTGATCTTCTTTCTGCCAGTGTGTCTCTATTGGCCCCAGTGTGTTTGTTTGGAGAGAACAGCTCGCCCAGTACGACATGGAAGTACGTCAGCGTTTTTGGCTCGTGCTTAGAAAAAGGCAACAGGAAGAGACCACTCAGAGAGAAAGGAGACAGGAGGGGAGGTGAAGGAGAGAGGGGTGAGGTGAGGGAGACTGAGAGGTGATGCACAGTACAGGACATGATAACCTATTACATCTTAAAGATTTTTCTCTTGTGTCTACTGAGTGCTCCTTCAGGCTTCTCTTGAAGACATTAATTGCTCTGACCATCATCATAAACAACAGTGGATGTATATGTGAGTCAATTTCTAAAAGGGTTGGTTCACCCAAATGACAGAAATGTGCCGTTTTGGCCTGAAAATTAGGTTAAATAAAGTCTTTGGGAGGTGAAGTATACCAATATCTTTGAGCTGGATGGAGAATTAGGATAGAAAAACTAAACATGGCAACCATATCTTCAGTTTTGGCAGCCAAAAGCTGCTGCCTGGTTGCCTGCCTGGCAAGCATATTTAAAAGTTAGTGTTGATCCCTGCTCTATTCAAGTCAGGAACGTTTTTCTGAGAGGAGAAGAGAGTCTGCATCCTTGAGATCTTTTCTTCTTTTAAGTGCAACATACTCACATGTCTTTCTCAAATGAGACCCTCCTCACTCCGTCTGCATGTAACTGGACTAAAACGCAGTGTGAAAAGGGCTTATGACAATATCAAATTTAAAATTTATTTAAGTTTGAGCAGTTTGTACGGGTAGTTCGTGTTTCATGACGAACACAACATGAGCGTTGCACATGGTCAGAAAGACTGCAGCGATGCAGGCTCTCTGTTGGAGGGATTTAAAATCCACTTTCCTGCTAATTTGGGATTGGGGACAACACTTAAAGTGGTAGACCCTGCCTTGCAAAAAAAGTAAACAGGGTGGTGGACTTGGGTAAGGAGAGGGAGTAGGGGGTCGTTTGAGAAAGGCTCTAAAGAACACATTATTAACAGACTTTGAAACTCGCTGATCTAGCAACATTAAGGCTACAAACAACCCATTATACAACCCTCTCTTTCGGAGCCAGAGCAATATCTGCTTTTATGAATGCATAAATGTCTAGTACTCCAATATAATACAACCCAGACATAAATGTAGTTTCCAGAATATATCTTACATACAGGGCATTACAGCATTTAATTATATGGTCCTGCAGATAGTTTTGGTTTTCAGAAATGTGTCCCTGAGATTTCTTACTCCGCCCAAATCATACAATGGAGCTGAATGTAATGTTGAAGCACTGAACCCTTTTAATATTTAATTTAAAAATGAAACCAGTTTTAAAAACTGTCACCCAGGGTGATCTACAGAAATCGCTAATAGTTTTCTAAGTAACCCCTTTTTTCCCCCCCACATAAAGCTGTTCATGGCGATGTCTGTGGATTATCTGAAGTATCAAGGACGCCGTTTCTGGAAAGAGATGTTGCCTTTGAATTCATTAACTGTTAAGTGTCAAGCATGTGAGTGCCTCAAAAGAAAAACTCTCCTTTGTATGAGCTGGAGGCATAGAGGTTAAAACCCAAACTTTCTCCATGCCTAACCATAGAGGTGCATGTCTGTATTGTGAGTATAATGAGTCAGACGCACTGAAAGTCAGTGAAGCTGGATCTTTACCAAGCTCTCAGTCAAGTGTTAAGGACGAATAGAGTGCGCTACTTGTGTTCTTCTGGCATTGAGGGAGGAGATAATTAGAGTAAAAGCAGGAGTTATAGAGGTCTCTGCATTAATCCCAGGATGTTCATTCTTTCTCTCTCTCTCTCTTGTATCTCTTTTTCTCTTTATCTTTTCCTCCTGCCTGGATCAGCACTCCTGCTTTGATCTTGCTCTTCACATAACAAGCCCCCAGGGTCTACTGTACAAGACAGTAAGAAAAAGTCCTAACTACAGTGTGTGTGTGTGTGTGTGTGTGTGTGTGTGTGCGTGCGTGCACGCACACGCACACGCACACGCACACATGTGTATCAGTATACATACTTAAAGTATGTGTTGAATATCTTCTTGCTTGTGTCAGACACTCACCAAAGCTTTCCTCAGGGATTAATTCTTCTCAAGGTTTTTTTTTTTCTTTCTTAAACGCTCACTACACTTTTATTAGTGGTGGGTATCTCAGTCTATTAGTGAGGCTGCTTGGGTGATTTTTTTCCCCGTCAGTTCAGTTCTGTGGAAGCTTAATTGGCATGAAAGTGGGATTCTCTAAATTGCCATTACAGAAAGTGATAAATTGAATATCATTATGTTTCCCTACATTAACTGTAGAAACGTAACCGTAATATTCGGGCAGGGTTGATCATAAAAAGTGGTTATTGTGTTTATTGATCATTTTCATTCCTTTGCTGCCATAATCTGCACATTTTATAACTACACAGGCTGTTCTCTGCAAACAAAAATCATCATTTCAAGATTTAGGAAATTTAAAGTTTGGGCTTTTGTAGGAGAAAGCAGAACAAGGACAGTATGTTCTCCAGCAGTTAAAGAGCCAGAACTATTTCTGTTCACATTTTTTGTTCCTCTTTTCTGTTGCAAATAACATCATATACCCCATCTTGTTTGTATCTCTCTCTCTCTGGTCAGACAGGATGTTTTGAGGAGGAAGACAGCGGGGTCACGGTCTGATCCAGAGAGTATGATAAAGATCAACCATTTCCTTTGCATCATATGTGTGTGTGTTGTGTGTTCCTGTGTGTATATCCTCCTCCATCACAACCCAAATGTTTGGGGTTTTTTTTATGTAAAAGGCTTATTACTGATCTATAAAGCATTGATAATTGATAAATAAACCATAGAAGAAATTGTTGCAGCCCTAAAGGCCTCATTAGCAAGTGGTACTGCCTCATCTAAATGTGATTTTTAGTTGACTTCAGCGCAACCATGCAGTTGAAATTAGGCGTTAAGAGGCATTTTCTGCCCAAGTCAATGAGAAGTACCACGTAGGGCTACAACTTATGGATATTTTCATAATCGATTACTTTCTATATGTTCTGGTTATCATGTGCCCTAAACAATATCAAATAATCATGTGAAAAAAACTCAACTAACAACTTCCAAAAGTCCAAGAACAGTCCAAACCCCAGAAATATTCAGTTTACTTTCACATAAGGAGTAAAAGGGATGGGTAAAAAATATTCTACTGAAAAGTAACCAAAGTACCCATCTACTTCACTCCAAATGTGGTCACAGTAGCAACCAACAGAATTAAATCAGAAGAAGATGTTACAATAACTTTTTTGTTCAGCTTGTATAACATGCAGCTTAATCAACAGGTCTCTGAGCTGCTCACTTGTGCTTCTGCACTTTAATATTAAATTTCATTTTACTGTTGTGGATCAACAGCTTTTATTTGACTCACTGTTTATTCACTCACTGTGATCAAATGTGTTTTGGGATTTTATGATTATATTGTGGTCTTATTGTGTACGCTATTCTTTTGTTTTTATTGTGGATTTCATGGTGCCCTTATGTCTGTAACACTGGACTAAACAAAATGTCCCTGTGTGGGATAATAAAGTTGATCTAAATCTGGCAATAGACTTTCTGAAAACTGCATAATTAAGAGGCTGTAATCTGGGAATTGTTTGTTATTTTTGCTTGAAAAAATGACCTTAAAAATTAACTGTTTGTCAAAATAGTTGCAGACTGAGTTTCATTTAAGCCAATAATAAATTAATTGCTGACAGATTCAGCTTTAAAGTAGCATTAGTAGCATTCGTGCAACCACATGTGCATGTTAGGGTCAGTAAACACAATACACAAACAAGGACAAGAACACAGAAATGTGTCTTTTAGAGTGGGGGGCGGGAGGCTGGACACTAAGGGCCAGGTCTGGGTTAAAGAAGGGGGGGGGTTAAGGTCCCAGCCAAAGTGTCTCCTGCAGGAGGTGGTGTGTCGGCACGGAGGGATTCCCGCTCCTCTGAAGTCTGGCAGACGGTATCTGGTTACTCCTGTAGGTCTGCCATGATTACCCTCCACTCACATTCCACAGCCCTCATTTACTCCAATCCACACAGGAATCTTACAGAGTCTGCAGTACACACAGAACAAACACACACACCCATAAACACAGGGACCAATAACAGATCTCCAGTCAAATGTTAAAACCAACTTTTAACTCAAAACATTCATCTCATATCTCATATTACCTCTACCTATCACAAACTCTTTGTCAGTCAAGAAATGCAATGATGAGTTCAGACAACGACTTGGACTGTGGCTGAGGTTTGTATTGCCGCTGTAGTGCTAACCTGGTTGTAAAATGCCAGAAATACTGTAATCCACATTGAGGCGTTTGTCACCTCACACCAAACTGTGAGGGGAGCAGCGGTGATGTGGTGGTTTAGCCCTCGACCTCGTCTGTTACCCTCCTGCTGGAAGGAATGCCGGTACACACGGCGCCCAATCAGCTGCTCATATGACCGCACGTTGCAAACTTCTTCTGTGATACTGCAGCAGGACGTTATGTTCTCTCACACGCAGCATCCAGCGTATGACATCAGTGTTTGTACACATATCTGTGTGTGAATAGCAGCGCCGTATCTCTGTTGCATCCGGCCTCGTGCCTACAGCCTCGTATTTGAGAGCCTTGTTGTCTCCACACGCCGCTTCCTTCCTTTGAAAATGAATTTCCCATTGCTTTATTAAAGTCAGCTCTCTGTCAGTGAGTCTGACATCAACATTGTTCCTCTGTGGGGGTTTTTGGCCTCTGGGAGGAAAGCCCAATAGGACAGAGGACAGTGCAATTCATAATCAAGAGGAAGGCAAGGAAATGGCTCTTCTTGTGTAACGTAATTGAAAAAGAAAAGCGAAAGGATATTGTAGTAATCTCGAGCTTGTCTCATGCTGATATTGCACCTATCAATCATATTTCATAGGGTATGTTCTGTGTGTTCACTGACATTTCTCTTGATTTATCATAGTAATAATACGCTCATTCTGTGTGTATAAATATACAGAAAGAAAAGGGGCAGCGCAGAAGGAGCTGTTTGTGATTTAATGTGATGTGATGTGTGTGGGGAGGGGCGTCGAGGGTAGAATATATATAAGTAAGGGTGTCTATGGAAAAATAAAGACATCCGAACATCATGTTTTAATCAAAATGCATCTAAAGACAAAGCTCCCTCCGGATTTGAGCCTGTGAAACCTTCAAGCATTTGATATTTAGGTGTCGGCATCGGTTAACAAAATATTAACTGAAGAGTTGTTCTCTCTTCGATTGCTTAAATAAATCACAAATCACTGAGCTGGATGGGATTGTTTACAGATTGGGTTCTATGACTTCAGTAGCTCTACAGACTTTAAAGTCAATACTGAGACGCTGCAGCGGCTTCAATTAACAGTGAATTTTAGATACTGCACAAGGTCTTATCCTCAGAGTGATAAACATCTGATGAAGACAGAACATCTTGTTTCTTTCAGCAGAGGTTTGTGGTGGAGATTGTCCACATTACAGTCTATTGTCCAGAGCAAAAAAACATCCTTTTTTCACAGTTTTTGACTGGTGTTCATGCTGCATAAAATCCATATAGAATTCACCTTTTTTCACTAAAGACATAAAGCTGAAATAATTAGTTGATTAATTGATCGACAAAACAATCTGCAACTATCCTGATAACTGATTATGGCTGCAACTGACTGCTGTCATCGACATTTAATCCGTTGAATATTTTCTCGACTAATCAATTACTTGTTTGGCCTATAAAATGTAAAAAATAATGAATTAATTAAATAAATCATTTAAAAGCAGTGAAAAGTGTAGTTCAAAATGATTAAGATTTTAAGATATGAAAAAAATATTCACATTCAGTCAGCTAAAATCAAAGAGTTTTGACTTTTATGGATTATCAAATTAGTTTATGATCTAATTGCTGACAACTAATTGATTCATCTTTGCACCTCTACAGCCCCGACTTCAAAAAAAGTTGGGAAATTGTTTAAAACGTAAATAAAACTGATGATTTCATCATCCTTTTTATCATATAGTCAATTGAAAACAATACAAAATACTTTATAGTTTCACACTGTCAATTATTTGACTGCAACCCCCCCAAATGGTTTTGCATCTTAAAAGAGGCCTTCTTCCTGAATGTTGTCATTCTGGTTTCAATAGCTGACAAAGTTGGCAGGACGCAGTAAAACAAACTTTAAGCCTCAGAACATATCAGCGATGCTGCGTCCGTGATTTTCCACGCTGTATGTGCAAACACGTGCGGTGGCTCAGTAGCAGTTGGCATGGAGATGAATAAGTACTGGCATCTAAACTCACAAACTCTAATTACAACTGCAAACAGTGCACAGAGACGCTGTTCCAAGCTACAGATCAATATTGGCTCCAAATTCATCACATGGAAAATGCACGACTTGAAACATTTTCCTAATGACGATCCGCCAGCCGTGTTCCTGCCACTGTCAGCTAATCCTGATGACATCGGATGATATAAAATCAGAATATTTCTAATTAACCGCAATGCAGTTTTCACTAACTACCTATAGAAACTTAGCAGAGATCAAAGACAATCTAACGTACCTACTTTGTGCATATTAAAGCCACTGAGTGTGTATGTTGTGTTTGAATTTTACTGGGATCCATTGAGGATATAGGAAAAATGACTGCAGGCCATGCTGGGGCTAAATAAGCATAAGAATGCCAGAAGTGACTGTCCCCTTCTTTCAAACCCCCAACCGACACATCTAGCCAGTAAACACGGCTAGACTGTCCCCACCCCACCACCTCCATAATCTCCCATCCTGGGCCCCAGCCCCCCTCCTGCTGGGAGCCAGCAGATAGACAGACTGTCTTATCTCCCCCCCAGGGTAGAGGAAGAGGGGGATGGGGGGGTCTGGCTTTGTGTCTACCGGCACGGACGAGGACTTTGTGTTGCATCCTACATGCATGCATGCAGGCACGTGTGCAGGAATACATGGACATATATACACATGAGCAAACACCCACGGAGGCGAGCAAATAATATATGACACACAGCATGCAAATGCAAGGACAAATCATACAGCCCCCTGTGATCTATATATACTGCATATATAGGATGTCTCGAACAATAATGCAGTTTAAGATGACTCACATTCCATGCAAGTATACAACACATTATTAAAACAATCAGGAGGATGTTTACATCAGATCCTATGTCAGACAACATTGTAATTAGGAAAAAAATTATTCCTGAAGTGAAAAGGTCAGAGAACATTCCCACACAAAGAACAGGCCGACACAACCCCCCAGATACCCCACCTAGACAGGCTCCACCTACACACCACAGCCCTGAGCATCGCCCCAACCCCCTAGGTTTGCACACACAAACACACACACACACACACACATAAATATACATACAAACACACACGCACAGCGGCTAACCTGCTATAGAGAGCATGGGTGTGTTTACCACAGACAAACCACATGTAGGTTAGATTTTTACAGACTGTCCAGTAAGCAGAGGCTGTTAGGAAATCATTATCTCACGGAAAAAGAGATTGGAACAAACGTGGCATATTTAGTCAACATGATGTGGAAAAAGTGTAATGTGTAGTACACTGTCAGTTTTGAAGAACAGCAGGACCTGTACTTTAGAGGATAGTCAACTGGTTCATCCAACTCAAACTGCTGAACCCCCGTTAGCTTTTACTGGACTTTAAATTGGTATGAAACTAGAGCCTGAGACATTTTTTTACGCAGCATAATTCAGAAAATGATGGTTTTATTCATTTATTTCATGGTTCAGTATTTGACTAATTACTTGACATAACACTGATGCTTATTTAGGTGTTTGTATTCTTTATTATTTATTTTCCAAGATTTAATTTCTAGAAACAGTTGACAATGTAATAGATACATATACAATACATGTATAAGGTATACTTATACATTATGTATTTCCGTTTCAGTTCAAAAATTCACTATATCAGCAGGCATATTGGTAATGTTGGGCTCCAGATTAAACATGACCTCAAGCTCCATATCAATGATTCTGTCCTCCATCTCCTAAACAATGCCACAGAGTTATGCATAGGAGGCAATGGAGGCATCCAATAACTTTTAAGTGTGTGTATGTATGTGTATGGTCATGTGTAGATTTCTTTGTTCCACTTAAATTTAATCTTTATCTACAACTATTTGAATAATAAGAGGGAAAAAACCCAAAAAGATTCCTCCAATCTGAATATTTGTTGATGTTGATTACTTGTTTTGAATATTTGAGGGTTGTGGCCTGTTTGTTGGCCAAAACAAGCAGTTTGAATAGATCAGTGATGGCCTTGGGGACTTGTGATGGGCATTTTTCACATTTTTCTTACATTTAATAGACCAAACAACCAGCCCGGATCATGTGGGTATTCTATTAAGTCAGAATAGACTTGACAAACCACTGCAGCCAGGCATTCCCCTAAAATATCACAACATTTCTTATTGAAGTCAGTTATGCAATATAAAACAACACTTAAGGACAAAACAAGGAGGGGTTGAATGTCACAAGCATTGGCCAGGACATATGCACTGAGAACCAACAACACACAACAGGTGACTGGACAGCCAATACATGCATGCAAACTCCTGCTCAAACACACAGTTGAGGCACAATGCATTAAACCAAACAAGCTTCATAACATAGACAACCACACAGCAAGAGGATAAATACATGTGCAGACATTTAAGAATAAAAATAAAGCCTGCAGTGAGCAATGACAGAGACCCACAGACATGGAGGGTGAATTTGACTCACCTCACCTGACAGCGATGCCCATTCCTGCAGATGCCATTAAGGTGAGGTGGTCAGTATCCAGGTGATAGCCACGTCCCGCTGCACATGATGTTGCACACCTCCTCCATCGGTGTACGGAGGCTGATATCCACGGCAACCCTAGGATTTTTTTTCTGATCGTCACATTTAAATGTTGCTTAAAGTATAAAATTGTTCTGGTGTGAGGCCTAAGAGCGGCTGCTTCAACGTTCACTTAATTTTCCAGACAAAACAACTTTTTTTTCATTGAAGGAAGCCAGCTTCACCTAGTGTGTCATACCCCCTTTTCACCACACACTCCGAATAACATGGGGCAGCCGTTGGAATCCAGAGGGGCGCTGTTTCCCCAACTTGAGGAAACTCACATTTGTGTCCAAAAACGATTTGGAAGGAAAAAAGCCACATTTGTTCCGATTGGTCTAAAGTCTTAAAATCTGGTATGGACTCACTTTGAACAAGTATCTAAAAGTGCAACTTTGGAACTTTTAGATCGCATAAAAATAACAATTTAATAATTATTAGTCAAAGTCAGGATTTTTGTGAAAAATATAAATAAAGAAAAATGTAAAGAAAAAAAATCATGTTTAGACTGCATATGTGTACATATCTTTAATATCCAACTTGTTATGTGTTTATAATGCTAAATACTTGATTGTGCTCATTGCAGTTTCTGGGATTTTCTGCCATTTACACATCAGACTACTGTTTTTTCCTTAAAAAACAAACAAACAACCAAATGGTTTTACCGATTCTAAAAGCACAGAGCACACATAAAAGGAAATAAACATTTCAGCTACAGGCACAAATGGGTTAAAACAGATAGACAAGATAATGAAATAATAATTAGTATATATTTAATTAAAATGACCATGATATGTTAAATAATAAAGGAGTCTTAGTTCTGGAGAGAAAATGCTATTGCATAAAATTGAGCATAGGATCTAAGTTTTTTTCATTATACCTCAGTTTTTCATATTTTATTTATGAACGTAAGTGTTAAATTATCATTTCTGTGCATCAAAACAGTGATTCAAGGCCTTTTTTCACACAAACAATTAATTATTTATTTATTTATTTTCTCGGCCTAGAAATAAGCAAATTTAATAGTCTAATGACACTGGGAAGAGCGTATTAAAAATTCTCCAGTGTTTTCTTAGAAGCTTCTCACTAAAACAGCTTTCCTGTGTAATATGCATGTTCGTGCCGACTAGAGACGCTGGTGAAATCTGTAATAGTTTTAATGGAATTATTACTGGGCAGAATCAGGGTCACCCTGTCTGAGGGAAGTCATGGATATTACGCCATCCCTCTCTCTCTCTCTCTAACGCACACACACACACACACACACACACACACACACACAAAGCTTCGAGCAGCTTTAGTTGTATTAGCAGGGTTGGGGATTATTGTTGTGAGGCCATCCAGGCAGCCATGACTTTAAAGTCCATGATGTCAAGGAACAGGGTCCCACCATGTGGCTCCTCCCCCCTGTGGTCTATATTCTAATGGGCTTTATTATAATCTATCTTTTATCATCCATAAAGTTTTCGTTCTGGGTTTTATAGTAAATACAGTGATAGATACAGTAACGTATGAGCTGGGCACAGTCATTAATAAAACAGAAGGTAGAGAATATGAAGTATCCTTGGACAAGCTTTTACTCAAGGAGGTTAGCCACAAATAGCGGCCGCAGAATTCCTAAAAGTGGATTTATGGTCATTATTTTAAGTTTGTTTTATTATATATGTCAGCTAATACCACACAAATGTCTTATTCTTACATATTGTGTTTTTCTGTCATGATTTTGAAAATTTTAATATATATGTATACAAGCAATTGGAATTATGCTGGGTATTATCTATTTCAGGTGCAAGAATTTATTTTTTTATTCATCTCTTTAATAAAAAGGGTTAACGAGACAGGGATTGTTACTACATTTGTTGTTTTGGCGCTATAGTCTAAATAAATTCATGTTTTTTTCAAAGAGCTGTTGAACAGAGCGGAGGATGGGGGTTGGATGCCGTGGAAAGTGGGTCTTGTGAATGTAGGTCTTTGAGACAGTGTGTGTGGGTAAAGCAGGCTTACAGTAGTAATCCTCTTCACAGACACCCATCTGACTAGCAACAGGACGCGGTCCAGACAGACACATGCACGCACATACACACACACACAGAAAGGTTTTGTTAGAAGGAAATCTATTTTGTTTTTAGTCTACCGTCTCTAATCGCATATTCATCAGATATCTAAGATGTCTAATTGAAATCTTCCACTGGATTTTCCAGTACGTGTTCATTTCCTCAGGTGTGGCACTGAATTCTTTGCGTGATTGTTTGATTCGTAACATTCCCTTTGTTTGCTTTTTTTTTTTAAATCAACAATTAAAGTAAAGGGAGCTCCTCCAGGAAGCTGGACCCTCTGTTGACTTTATTGGTTCCTGAAATTTGTCATTACTGCTTCCTGGCTGTGATGTCATGAGCCGGTTAATGACAGAGAGGAAGAGGGACACTAGTCTGAAAATAACTCTGAAAAAACAGACAATTTTGAGGGACGTAATGAGCCTGTGAGGACAGGGACAATGAGTTATGACTCTGTCACCGTCTGACTCATTTTGTCTGAGGGAAATGCTTTTACGAACCACAGCATCAAAGTCTTTCAGTGCCACAAAGTTAAGCCAATGTTGACTTTGGTAATAATGAAGAGACGTTATTCTTCACCACAACCAAATTAGAAGGGTTTGAGAGGAATAATCCGATTTGGATTATGCACAAAAAACCCTAAAAATATTGACATTTTCTTTTAAAAAACACCACAAACCTAAAGATAAAACAAAGACCGGGCAATGAATTTTATTTGTATTTTTATTTTTATTTTGGCATTTCTTCGTTTTGCATTTATATTAAGCAAAGTGCATCTTATTTTCTTTTTCTCATCAACACATTGCACAATACATAAATAATGATGCATATAAAACGTCTTCATATTTACAATTAATAATATATTTATATATAACATAAAATACATTTTTTCGCTTCTTATTTTATTTAATTAAATCTTATTCATTTATTAAACAAAGTCTTTCAGAATTTTATACTTTCTTCTTCTTCTTCTTCTTCTTTTAAACCTTTTTTTTCTCTGTTTGAACCTCTGGAACAAAAAGGAAAAGTGGGTGAAGTCTGTTTGTGAGGGGGCAAAGAGGCATGGAGGGTGAAGAAGAGGAAAGCTGCTGCTATCGGGTGTTGAAGATGACTTCCAACCAACACGGGCAGCTACTGATGAATTGTCTGGTGTAGCACTGTCCCCAGCCTTTCACAAAGCTTATCTGCACCGTGAAGCCCGTGCGAGGCTGCTGCGTGAACTCATGGTCGTTCGGCCTCTGCAGGCTGCCGGCTTTGTCATAGTCAAAAGCTTTGATGGAGAAACCGGGGAACACCTTGTGCACCAGCAGCGTGCGCGAGTCCGGGTTGTCCAGTGTGGCCGACTTAATGAAGATGGGGTAGCAGCTGCGGTTGTAGACCCACACCCCGTCTGGCTCACGCGTTAGCTGGATGCCATAGCCGATCTTGGCCCGCACCATTTGCACCAGCTGGGACTTGTTGTCGGAGCAGAGCTGGCCCAGGCAGAAGCCGTTCCCCTGAGGTAGATCATAGAAGATGTCCAGAGAAGGCTCCTGGACTGAGTAGAGGCGCCCGACGCGTGTCTTCTCCTCCCAGTATGCCACCACGCACCAATGGGCCCGATCGCCAGACTCCTGCAACGCCAGGGAATCTGAAGGAGACACAGAGAGAAGGAGATGGTCAGACCTACGTGAAGCTGTATAGTAAAGACGTGATGACACTGAAACATTAGACAGGAAAACACAAAGATCAAGCATTAAAGGAAATGAGAGGAAAGGATGATGAGGCTTTCAAATGAACAGAAAAAGCAGGGTTCCTACAGCTTTTTAAAAGTTACATTCAAACACTTTTCAAGGGGCCTAAACCAAAGAAATCCAAACTTTCTTCTCATCACATCTGAGCTGTTACTATAAATGCAATTGCAATTTATTGAAAACAAACCATTTTTCAAGGAGTACACGTGCACATTCCTAACCTTGAGAACATGAGACCTAGACAGTTAAATGCAAAGATCAAGAGCTAAAGAAAATGAGAACAGAAGAAAGGCAACATGATGAGGCTTTCATATAAAAAGCAAATGCGGCACCAAATGTCTCACACATTGCTACTTCTTTACAGCGTCTTCCTTATCCCCGCTTTGGGAATCAGAGAATTTGCTTTAGTCGAGAGCCAAAACTAAACTGTCATCCTCAATTTCTGCCACACAGGAAAACCATGTTGGAATTCCTGGACTTCAGACAAGAGAAGCAACTCAGAGATGCTGGCAGGCAAGTGTCCACACGCAGTACAGTATTTGTCTAAGCATTAAATGCTTATCTTCTGTCTGGCTTGCTGTATTTTTGTAGCGGCGTGGGCCAACAATGTTGTGACGTCAGCGGACCGTCGTCTCCCTACAGCGACGTGCTTCACCCAATGCTAAAAGAAATCTTTGAATTCATGCAGTCAAGTGATTTTCACATAAACACATAAACCATTCCCTGTCCACGGTGGAGCACATGGTGTTTAGCTGACGAGGAAGGCAGGCCGTTAACTCTCAAACCCTGGTGTCTGAATCGTTGACAAGCTAGGCCTCTCCGGTCTAAAGTTTCCCCTGAGCGTAAAAGAAGTGTAGCATTGGCCATGCTCCAGTTTCCAAACCCCCCTCCTCCCTCTGCCGTCTCCCTTTAGTGTGCCTCCTGCGCCGTCCCTCTCCCCCTTCATATCTCTATTCCACAGAAATCTGGCTCCCAGCTACTCCCAGCTAGAAAAGTGGGAGCCAGTCAGGCGCAAGGGAAATAGAGGGAGACAGAGCGAGCGCGAGAGGAAAGAAAGAGGGGGCGGGGTGGGGAAGAGAAGGAATGCTTTTCACATATTTTGACTGTTACTTTTGCAACTTTGCTTCCTCTCCTGCGTCTCTTGTGCTTTTAGGGTCGTCACCTAATTGCTGTGACTCCTATCAACTGCTCAACAATCTCTTACGCTTCCTCTCTTCTCACACACTCAAATCCAACCTCGATGAAAGACACATTCAAGGGTTAAGAAAGCTTGAAATATATGTGAGGGAAAAAATTAACAGAGCCCCTCTCAGAACCATTTCAGTCGCCCCCGTCCTTCCCAGACTCCCCCCCCCCCCCTTCCTCGTTTCATCTGGTGGTAGCTGTGAATGTAACCGGTAATTTGGAAGGTCCCGTCTGAGACAAACTGCAATGTTAATGCGGCAGGATCTCTGCCGGCCTGAGCGGACTCACCGCGGCCTGTCATTAGCCTTCATTAGACATAGGGAAAAGAAGGAGGGGGGGTAAAAAGGGAGGAAAAAGACAACAGACAACTGGGAGAAGAGAGACAGAAACAGAGAGGAGGGGAGGGAAGGGGGAGAAAAACTGAAAGCATGCCTTCCATAAAACAAGAGGGGCTGTGTTCTTTGAAGTTGGTCAGAGCCGAGCCTCGGGAGTTTATCGTAAATCCGTCCTCATGTGGTGCCGGGGGAAACTAAGTACCCAGCTATCTACCTTAGACTAAATGCAGGGAAAAAGGCATTTATCTTCAAGATAAGAGACCAGAAAGTGTCCTCCGTGTCTCAGGCTGATGTCAGACAGAGTCTCGGATCCTGGCCGAGCTTTGCACTCAGGTCTGTTTTACATGCGTGTACAGGAACAGCCGCGGTTGATAAGGAGAAGGATGCGTCGGACTTTCTTAACAGCTGACAGAGGGCCTGCTAGCGGAGCTCACCTGTGGGGCCCTGTGTGTGTGTGTGTGTGTGTGTGTGTGTTTGTTATTGCTGGGAGAGACAGGGCCTGGCGTCAGAGGTCATTAGAGCGGCTGCCTGTCTGAGCCTGTCATTGCAGCCTGAAAACACCCTGCTATTCAGGACTACACTAACTGCCCCGCTTCCCCTCCCTCGTCGCCTCTCCTCTCCTCTCTTCTCTTCTCTTCTCTTCTCTTCTCAGGAACTCTGACTCGGAGTAAGTGAGAACCGCAGAGGAGAGGAAAACAAGGGAAGGATTAAAAGCAGTAAAACAACAGAGGGGGAATATGAAGGGCAACAGAAAGGGTCAGCTAGTACAGCAGTGGAGTAAGAAGTATTGTTATGTAAAAGCTGCAATACAACAATGTAGAAATAATCCATCACAAGTCCCGTCTTGCCGGAGACAGATTAAAAAGAATGACTAAAGTCGATAATCTACCAAGATATCCTGTTCCTACTGTGGGCCAAGCTCCAAAAAACAATACACTACACTTCCCACAATGCAACTCAATAGCCTACTTCGCGAAGACCTTACATGACTGATAAATGATCACGTCAAACGCTGTGACCCTTTGGGCACTCAAAAATATTCAATACTGGTACTAATACCTTGACTTCCATACCAGTTCCTTAATGATCAACAACACACAAGCCCCGTTTCTCTGCGTAACATAGTGGTTTTCCTTGCGTGCCTCGACGACATTTAACAGCCAATCAGAAGCCTTACTAGCTCTTGGTACAAACATCCTGCATGATCATTGGTTCACTGACACATTTACTCCTTAGGTGCTGAAATTTGGTGCTGAATGACAAAGCCTTTTTTCCAAAACTGGATAAGTAATTTAGTCAGTTCCTCAAAGTATCATAGTTCGGTACCCTGTGACATCACTATGACATCACCAAGACTTTGGAAAACTTTCTCCGGAGCCACAAATTACATTTTAAGGCTCTTTTTCACATGCTGAGTGGAGAAAAAGTTCAATATTTCCCTTTTAATGTAGTGGGATAAAGGTTTAAAGCACAACAGTTCAGATAAGCTAGTTTGAGAGAGAGAGAGACAATAGACACAGAAATAAATATGCAGAATTTGTCTAACCTAAACTATGCTAACAGGTAAACCACACTAAACTTTTGTATGTTCTATATATCAGCAGAGAGAAAGCCAGACAGGCAGACTCCTCCATCTGTGGGGCGCAGCCTTGTGAAGACCATGTTCACAGCTTGTCCTGACAGCAGATGAGCTTACACCTCATGAGTAATGCTGCTGAACACAGAGCCTCATACAAATTATATATATATATATATATATATATATATATATATATATAGATGTGTGTGTATGTAAACACACACACTAATGTAAGTGGCCCTGTATCGACACACCTTGTTCCAAGTGCAAGGCTCATTTAACTGAATTTTAATTTTTAACACATCGTGTGTTTGTGTCTGTGTTTTCGTGTGAGCCGTCTGCCGGTCTCACTCCTCGTGTTACAGTCCGACACTATTTCAGGTGCTTCTCACATAGGTGTGTATGTGTGTCAGACGGTGTCGTCAGAGTGTCTGCGCCGAGTCCGTCTGTCCTTGGAGCGCTGTGTTTCCATCAGCTCCAGCTCCCTGAACACTTACAGAGCTGTCTGTAGCCCCTGTCTGTACATCTGTCTGTGTGCTTTCTGGACGTCTGCCTATCGAAGCATTAGTCCGTCTATCTGTCTGCCGCCCCCACCTGCTCGTCTGCTCTGCGGCCTTTCAGCCTGTGTGTCTCAAGCTTCTCCTCGCTGGAGATAAGCGGGCTAGCTGGCAGCCTGAGGCCATCTGTCACCCCGGCCCTTTCTGTTCTGCTCCAGTCAGATGTCTGCTGCTGGTCTGTCCCCGTCTGGTTTGTCCCATGGGGCCCCCACACATTCAAACCCAGCCAACAAAAAAAAAAACTTTCCCTGCTGGTCTTCTATGACGCAAGACTAGAACTAAAATGTTGCTGAAAGATACTGGAGCAGATCGGCATGCATCATGTCATCATGGATGATAAAAATGGGCCTGGTTAATTTTGCAATGTTAGAAACTGCAACAAGCAGCTGAGGTGAGAGCTAATGTGGATGTTAGCCATTAGCAACACTGTGCAAACAACAACAGCATATTGCTCCCATGTTTTCTAAGTATTTAATGGATGATCAGCTTATGGTCTGCAGGGTAGGGGGGCAGGGGGGGGGGGGGGAGACACTGTAAATATCTGTGATTAAATAAACCCCCTGTGCAATGCAAAATATTTAAAGCGCAGCACACGGCGGATAGACACACACTGCTAGCTCCCCTGTGGATTTTAATGGTCTGAGGTCTTAAAGAGTGGACGCCACGCTAGCTGAGACAATTGGACTTGGTGGAAGGAGGAGGGACGGCTGAGAGAGGGGGGTGGGGAGGGGGGACGACAGACTGGGTGCTTCTCTCAGGGCCAGTCTGGAAAGGTTAATCATTACCTCTGTCTGACTCCACACACACACACACACACACACACACACCAGGTCGCTTCTAACTTAGAAGTCAACACAGTCACACGCCTAGACTCTCATGCACACACACAGTTTTCAACCTTCACTCCTGGACACAACACTATCAACGGTAAACAGTGAGGAGGCTCCCGCAAAAATGTTGTGTATCGATCCCTGAGAGATCCCTACATCTGTGTGTGTGTGTGTGTGTGTGTGTGTGTGTGTGTGTTTGTGACTCACTCGCTGCAGACATGTAATGACCCTGTCGTCATCAGACACACACATCGGCTGACGAGAGGAATGGGGAAGACATGAAGGAAACAGCTCCAGGGGGAAGGAAGGACTCTTCATGGTGCCTTATTTTCTAAGTCAACACCCTCTCTCGAGCTGGGGAAAGTCTATTCCAAAGGTCAAGGGTCACCCTGGAGGCATTCCTTTTGTTCTCTCTGCCACGCCGTATATGTTCAGCCCTGTGTGTGTGTGTCTGTCTGCCTGTAATGAAAGCCTGTGCATTTCTAGTTCTTTTCATTCGCAAAAGTATTTGGTCTGATTGATTTTTTTTCTTGTTGCCTGTTGTGTGCATTTTCTTCCTTTTCAATGACAGGTGACCTCTTGAGAAAGAGAAAGGTCTGCCGTTCAGTGCAGTGAAGAAAACAGAGGAGTGTCCTTGTCTTACATCAGTGCAACACCAAAGCATTTTAAGTTTTAGACTTTACACAGTCTGCCTTGGGTTTTTTAGTTACTGTTTAAAAGGCACTCAGTCTGCTCTTTTGTGACCGTGTCTGGTTACTTATTGTGCTGAAGAGCAGGCACCCTGCAAGCAAAATGTCACTAAAAGTCAAGCTAAACTGTTATTTATCAGCTGCAGTTTGTCTTTAAAGAGTACTCATCAAAGCGCCTACATTACCCACAATGCAACTTAACCACCAACAGTGTAGATGGAAATCCAGGTCAGAGATAAGTGAGCGGAGAGGACTCATAACCTCACTTCTGTGTCTCTCTCTCTGTGTCTCTCTCTCTGTCTCTCTCTCTCTCTCTCTCTCTCTCTCTCTCTCTCTCTCTCTCTCTCTCTCTCTCTCTCTCTCTCTCTCCTCTCTCTCTCTCTCTCTCTCTCCTCTCTCTCTCTCTCTCTCTCTCTCTCTCTCTCTCTCTCTCTCTCTCCTCTCTCCTCTCTCTCTCTCTCTCTCTCTCTCTCTCTCTCTCTCTCTCTCTCTCTCTCTCTCTCTCTCTCTCTCTCTCTCTCTCTCCACAATGATCTAAAAAAAACAAATCCAAAGCCAAATTCAAGCACTTTTAAGGAGCTTTATTTCTCTTCTTCATCACATTAAATTAGATTTTATTGTGCGATAAACAACCAAAATTATGTTTCACTAAAAGTTCCATGTTTCAAAATCTGTCACCTGTTTATAAGTAGATTTGGCTTCTTATATTACCTAGATTTCAAGCAGTTTCAAGCACTTACTGAATAATCCAAGCACCTTTTAAATTCAAGTGTTTTCAGGTATTTCCAGCACTTATAGGAAACCTTGAAAATGTGTTGCAAAGCGACAACTTTAAAGTTGTTCAGCCCAAGCAGCTATAGGCTGACAGATAGTAGTAGTAGCCGACAGAGGAAGTGCCTCTTTAAGGTGGCATGTTACATAAGTAAAGTCCTTCCCCCCACTTCAGGAAACCTAAATAAGCCCTGATGGCAGGAAAACCACACAGGGGAGTGGCAGAGTTTCGCTATCTACAGATCTGACTCCTCGCAGAAACACAGATAGTGAGAATGACTTGTAGACACGCCATCTCTAACATGAACCATCCGGCGGCCGCGACCGGGAGGAGATAAGGAGAAGAAATGGTGCATGTTTTTCCTAAAGCCTCCTTCTACAGTATAATTTTCTCTGAGTGGAAGTTTCTGTTGTAATTACATGATGCACATATCTTGATGCGGCTCGAGCACGCTGTTTATCTCAGTTTGAGATTGAAAAAAAAAATAGGAGCGTTTCATAATTAATTGAGCAGCATCTTCAATTTGGATCTACATTATTATAAAACTACAGAAAGATACTTTTTTTTCCACTGAAGGACATTTTATTCCCCTGTAACACCTCCTTCCCACTCCTGTGGAGTTATTATTCCAACACTTCATCATGCTCTCTCTCTCTCTCTCTCACACACACACACACACACACACACACCACAGCCCAGACAAATAAACACTAACTAGTTGGACACGAGGTGCCAGGCAGGCCTGTAATGATGTCATCAGCTCACTTTTGCAAACACAAAAGTCAGAGGATCACTTGCTACAGACAGATGGACAGACAAGCTGAACAATCACCCACATTGTTGTAGCGCTAAAACACCGTGGGAACTTTTAAAAAAAAGGCAAACACAGAGGCAGACAACCAGCAGAGCCAGTTGTGTTTGCGGTCTGAGCTGTTGTTGTGTTGCTCTGTTATCATTAATTATGCACCTCTGTATGTCTGTGAATGTGTGTATGTGTGTTTGTGTCAGCAGCGTGGTCTGTTATCAGGGTTCTTACCATTTTCAAAGTCAGGTTCAAGCACTTACAGGTATTTCAGCTCTTTACAGCTGTGACAAATGACAGATCTATATACAGTACATACTGTAGATGCTGTATACACTTTTTTTAAAACAATCAATTTTGTTTTGTGGCATCATTATACAGACAAAAGTCAAGGAAAATTTTTGTCAATAAACTTGGCACCCTATACAATCTAAATATCAAGCACTTCATTCAGGATCCAAGCACTTTTCAAATCTTGAAACCATTTAGATTCAAGGATTTCAAGCACCCATGGGAACTGTGTGTGACAGAGATGTGACTACTGTCAGGGCTGTCTGACGTCTGCAGCCGAGATAAAGACACACACGCACCCCTCCAGTCTGAGTACACAAAGACAAACTGACTACATGAATGAGCAGGCGGGGAGGGTGGAGACAGCAGGACTGTGTGTCACACTGGAAATCCGACACACACACACACACATACACACACACACACACACACACACACACACACACACACACACACACACACACACACACACACACACACACACACACACACACACACACACACACACACACACACACACACACACACACACACACACACACACACACACACACACACACACACACACACACACACACACACACACACACACACACACACAGGTTTACAGGAATGTGTCTCCACTTATTTCCATTTCCGTCTTTATCCTGCTAAAAGGGGGCTTCTCTCCCTCCCTTCCTCTTCCTCGTTCACACACTCAGTCTCTCTTTCATATCTTTGTACATTGAGGTAATGTCAAAATCCACTTCCACAGAGTGACTGCGAACCAAAACAATGTTCATCTTGTTCTGGGCTTCCCTCCAGCTCTGGCTTCGAGCCAAATCTGCATAGCCCACCTTTCAATCAACTGGTATGCTAAGGTAGGCTAAAGTTTCCAACTGCTGTCTTGATGCTACGCTGAGAACAACGCGGCACAAAGCGTCTCAATCTGAGAAAATCTCCAGCACAAACACAAAACAAGCTAGGCACACTTTTCCTCTCTGCTCTCTTCTCTTTTTCCCCTCTCTCCATCCTCCACTGTCTCCGTGTGCTGTTTTTTCGATTTGTGCAGCATAATGACACAGGGTGGGGAACAGAGGACGGCCAAAACCAAAATTAAGTCCCTTGCCAAGAGGCGGCTTGGCTGCCGCGCAAGGAGAGGAAGTGGGGAGTAATGAGAGATCCTGGCCCCGGCACGGAGCGGCCCGGCTCTGCTCTGCTCAACTCGCTGGCTGAACACACAGCCTCCAAATTACAGAGAACAGAGCAGAGCTGCCGGCCATCTCTCCCTCCACCCAAAGCCGCCATCTTCTCTCCCTACTTCATTCCTTCCTCTTACTGTTCAAGGAAAAGGAGAAATCAAGATTGTACCAAATCAGAAACTGTTCATTTTCTCTAAGCAGGCTGCAACTGGATGCATATACATTTCTATCTTTACAGAAACACATTTCTTTCTTTCTTTGTTTTGCTCCCTCTTTCTTTCTGGTTGGTGCACTCCAGTGTTTGTTTTCCGTCAAGAAGAGGCCTCGGCTGCCTCCCTGTCCGCTCCCCTTTTCCTCAAAGACATGAGGTCATATCCTGCGCAGCCCTTTCCTTTTGCCTGCTAACCCAAACAAGGCAGGAATGCAGAGAGAGAGAGAGAGGAGAGAGAGAAGCATAGAGAGAGAGACCGTTTCTGACTTTAGCTGCTGATTGCTAGACATTAGCTTCTTAAAAGATTGTGTCTTAGGCTGCTGATACGCAATTCAAACCTCAACTCATAAAACACCCATTCAAAACAACATTCAGACCTTTTTTTCCCACTGCGTTTGCACCAAAAATGGGCCGTTTCTTCAGGGCCCTCCATATGACAGCAGAACTAGTTTGATTTAATGAGCCGAGGTGCCAAGACTAAATTTAATCTCTGTCAGAGCCCCTGATGAAGGTTATACCTCCAGCCGATTCACTGGATGACTAATTGACTGACTGAAGGGCTGGCCGACTGTCTGTCGAGCGAGGTGACTGGCTGGTGGTATAAGAATACAACTCGGCCTAAATTTAACCTGCAGTGGGAGGAAGCGCCTGTGTGACAGTCGGCCGTGCGCCAGGGCTTGCACCAGGTCATTCTATCTGCCTGTCTGTGTGTATGTGTGAAAATGTGTGTGTGTGCGTACATGTCACCGCAGCCCAACTGGATCCTCTTACACACAGGCACTCCGGGTCAGTCCCCGATGGCACCAGCAGGCACGCCACTGACACACACACACGAACACACACACTGATGCTACACATCCAATAAGAGCTTGGCACGAACTCTTTAAAGAAGAGAGAAAACACTTTGGCTGGGTATTTACCCTCAACTCTTCTAACTATCAGAAAAAGTACAGAAAGCTGGCACTGACTGACTCCTCAGATTTATAATTCCATTTATTTACTCTGTGGTCAGATTGTACCAAACTCAATTCAAAAATTGCAAAATTAAGACAACTCTGTTAAGGCAAAGTCCTTTTATAGCTGCTTTTTTTAAAAGACAGGGTTACTACACCTATTCCAAAGTAAAACTCAACCACTTTTCAAGTATTTTCAAGCTATTTCACCTCCTTACAGCGGTGGTAAATTACATCTTTACATACAGTACACACAATACACTGTTTATTTCATGATTATTCATTATTAAATGTAATGTTATTGTGCTATAAACAACCAAAAACGACAGCATTCTATGAAGGGTGACACATTAAAACAGTTTCATGGTTCAAAATGTGTCACCTGTTTGTAAGCAGACAATATAACCTAAACATCAAGCACTTTATTCAAAATCCACATTGAAATGAAACTGTTAAACACGCTTTTTTCAAGGACTTTATCCAAATTCAAGCATATTCCTGACCATGAAGCCTTAAAATTAAGCATTAGCCAAACTTTCAAGGCTTTTTAAGAACTTAAGTATCGTAGCAGCAGTGTTTTTAAATGATACCAGGCTTGACACATCCACACTTTGTCCCACAGCCAAAACCTCAGTCTTCTCAAACTCACAGAGTTTTATTGAAGACAACATGTTCCAGACAACATGGACGTCTGGTGCCACCAGAGCTGCTCATAACCGATCTAGTCTCCGACAAGTTTAAATATTACTTAACACTCCACAGATTCATAACCAACAATCCAGCCTCCTCTTAACCCTGACCCGATCTCCCATTTCCAAATCTCTCTTCTGATCTCTCCCTTCAGTTCCTGGGTGAATCTAAACCTCTGAGCTAAGCCCTCACGCCAGCTCAAACCAAGATCAGCACCCTGACTCCTAGCTCCAGGCCTCCAGCAATCGACTCCCCCTCCCCTCCTCTCTCCTCTCCTACTCCTCTTCCCTCCACTCTTCCCTCCTCTCTGCTCTGTTCCAAGCTGATGACGTGAGCCAGCGAGAGGAGCTTTGGAGCTGGTAGCCTGGCAGGCAGCCTAGTTTGCATTTGTGCTTGTCGCTGTCGCAGCTCGTTTAACTCCTTCCAGCCTGGATGTGCCTGGCTTTTTCCCCCAAGATGGATAAACAAGGACAATAAAAAGGAAAGATGTGAGAGGATGATGTTTTCTTTACCCTCATCTCATCAGCTTTGCCTGTACTGCGTTTTGTTGCATGCATGAGGATCTCTTTTGGGTCATTTCTTGCTCTTGCTAACTCCATAGCCGGCTACAGCTGCTTCACCGAGTTAATTATTCTTCTACGATGCAAAGAAACCGACGACTTCAAGTCTTTGCCACCCTCCTTCCCTCAAAGTCACCCTCATCTCTTTTCCTTCTTCCTCTCTGTAAATATGTCTGGAGAAGAACATAAAAAGGGCAGAGTGAGTGAATTAGAAGGTCAGCAGCGGGCCTCTGGGAGAGCCATGTTTCTTTTGTCAGGGCCCCAGAGGGAGGGAGCAAAGGAGGGAGTATGAGGGGAGGAGGAGGGGGAAAGGAGGAATGGAGCAGAGTTTCTGTTTTTTTTCTTGGCTTGCCAGCGAAATCATGAGGGCAGAGCGCATCGGCCATCCCGCCCTGGCCTTTCTACCTCTGCTGCTTTCTACTGAGGAGGCCCATTCACTGGAGCACTCGCTGCCGCTGCCATGTCATCCTCGCCAGGAAGGAAAACAGGGGAGGAGAAGGAGGAGGAGGAGGAGGAGGGTACGCCTTGTGGAGGGAGGGAAGGAGGGAGCATGGGGGCGCCTGTTAAGATTCCAGTTCTAGGGTTTCACAGTTTGAACTGGGTCTAAAATGTGTCTTTAGTTAATGCACACAGGGAGGACTTTAATGTCCATCTGAAGGCGTGGAGGAGATGAGAGGAAGGAGAGGAGATTTTTTAGTTGCTCTGTTCTTGTAAGCACTGCTCCAATCTCTTCCCCCATCTAAGGACACACACACATGCAGGCAGTCAAGCTAACCCCCCCTACCGCCAAACAAAGGAGGGGGGAAAATGGGCAGCGAACACCAACTGACATAAAACAGGCTTTTAAGGCCCAGTAATGAGAACCATCTGAGGCAGAGGGAAGCAGAGAAACAGCACAGAGCAATTTCAGGCAGTGGAGAGCAAACTCTCTCTTTCTCTCTCTCACTCCTGAACACCATCTTATTCTGTAGCCTGCGGACAGGGTAAGGAAGGCATTGCTGCCAAAGGGGATTATGGGAGAAAAGCTGAGGAAGCCCGAAACACGTCCTGCATGAGAGATGGAAGAAAGAAAGGCGCCTGTGTCTCGCTCTTATCCACACACAGAGCCCAGAGGAGAGTTAACTGTCCACAAAGACATCCCCTGTACGCACAAACACACCCAAACAAACACTCGCATGTCAGTCGAAAGCCTCTTTCTGCTGCTATTTTTTCCTCACAATACCGCACGCACAGAGCGTATTCTTCTACAAACAATGTTTCAGCGTGTTTGTCTTCCATTACAACATAACACGGAGAGGAAGAAGAGGAAGAGGAGAAGAGGAAGAGGAGAAGAGAGGAGCGTTGTTCAAAAGGGCCAGGAGGGAGGAATTTATGTGGATGTGGGAGAAATACACCACCCTCCTTCACTGGCTTTTTTTTTTATTACAGAGGGGAAGCAGGGGCCCCCACAATCACTGCCTCATCATCACAAGTATGGAGGGGAGATGAGTGTGTGTGTTGAGAGGAATGCACAGGAGAAGGAAAAGAAAACAGAAGAAGAAAATAATATGGCTTTCAAAAAGGGAGGAACGGTAGAAAATCTATTTGTAGGAATATTTACCTGAAAGCCCCACAGGGGCCGAGTATGTCGTTCCCCCAGTATCACTGGATGAAGGTCCAGAGTCTGGAGAATCTAATGGAGAGAGAGAAAGAGAGGCTTTGAATTAGCACTGTGTGTGTTCCTGTGTGTGTGTGTGTGTGTGTGTGTGTGTGTGTGTGTGTGTGTGAGTATGTGTGTGAGGGGAGAAGGCAAAGCAGCAGCTGTGAGACCGTCAATCACTCCGGTGAAATCAATGCCTAATGAAGACGCTGACGACGAAGCTCACACTCTCACACACACAGAGAAGACTTACAGAGGAGAGTTTCTTACACCCCTGATAATCCCCCATAATCCACTGCTTCAGGAGGAACGTTAGCCCTGCATCTCTGCCTAGACGAGCTGCTGATCTGGAAGGAGCCGTATACTTTCCTGCTAACGACTGAGGCGAGGGCTGGGGCTGGAGACTTCTGATCCCTGCTCAATAATCAAGTGTGTTCACGGTCTCGTCTTTTAATAGAGATCCAAAACTGGGCTGATCTCTTCATATTAATCCCCCCCCCCCCCTGCTGTTCTCTCCAAGGACCGAGGAACACCAACAGCAAAAAAAACATTTCTAGATCAAGATATATAGATTTGTTTGCAGCTGCCTCGGCACACAGAGCTTAGAAAGGCCATGAAAGCTGTTCACCGTAAATGTAAAACGTCGCACTCGCAGCCAGACAAGAGAAGAAAAAACTACTCATTCTCCTTCACTCTCCCTCTCTTTGCATTTGAATGCTTAACTCCCACTAAGACTTGTAATGTAGACTAGTTTCGACATGACAAATGAATGGAACTTTAACAAAAAAACGGTGTGTGTGTTGAGTGGAGCAGCACACCGCTGGGAGCAGGCTAGCTCTGCTGCAGAGCTGCTGCTGGTAGCTCGGTATTCACTAATGATACATTCCTCTTGCTACACGTCAACGCATCGCTACACCTTCTATCCATTGAAACATGGTGTGTGGTGGTGATGCACATTAAAGCGGGATCTATTAACCTGTATTTTATGTTTCTATTAGAACACATTTACATGTTTTTTATTTTGAAAACACACATCTTTTTCTCATATTGTCCATAGCTATTCACCCTCTTTCTGAGAGTTTCTGTTTTTTATCGCCTGTCTCTTTAAGCCCAATCCGCTCTGATTGGACAGTGTTTGAGTCTTTCGCAGCACTTTTTACAGCAAAAATTACCAATATAAGCTTATTAACCATATAATGTAAACACTGCAGTAAAGTGACCGTATACTAAAATCCATTGCTGGCATCAGCTTGAACCGAGCATAGAAAAAAAACTATTTGAATGGTTCGAAACTGCTGTTTCTTTCTGCTCAAAAGAATTACCTTACTGCATTATATTAAGCTTTGGCCATGCTTTGATACAAACATTAAACACTGTATCATTATATATATAGGACAGAAAATAAGAAAAAGTTAGGTCCCCTTTAAAGTACGCAAAAATAAGCATGAAGTTATTCTAATCTGAAGTGTTTTGCAACAACTGCAGTGGATGCAAACTGAAAACAAACACTGAGTAGTGGTTCAGTATGGTACTTCTGTGGAATACTTTCACTTTCCAGCTATCAGATCGTCTAATTGCCCTGCTGTTTGACCGAGTGGTTGCTAAAAGGTAATAAAAAAACGGCGACCTGAGTGGTTTGACTGCGAGCCCTCCTCCCTGCCACCCTGCCCTGTCCAGACACTGCCCGTGCTGCTTGTGGTGACAGTAACTAGATGCACGGGCATAGCCCAAAACTCGCCTCGCTTTCATTGGCTGCCAGCAGCCTTTGCCCTGGTCTCCCGGGCAACAGTTCACAGCTGACCACAGGGCTGAGGGGGCATCAGAGAGAAAGAGCTAAACAGTGTGTGATTTATATTCCCCAGAGCTGAAACAAGGTAGCGTTTTTACGTCTCAGCTGCTTTCATACACACCGACTGCCGTTGCCACCACCGCTGCTGGAGCGGACAGGCACCCTGACACATATAACCCCACTTCCTGCTCACTGGAATCATAAAACCATCATCATAAAATCCAGGCTTTTTCCGCTTCATGCAGATTCTTTACAACGTCTGATTGCCTTCTAAAAGTTATCTATGCAGATTTTGTGAATGTCACCATGACTTAACACAGCCTAATATAAAGCAAATATAGAGAAGAGAGTATAGAAAATTGTAATAGCCCCCAGTAATGAGAAGGAGTTGATGATTGACAGCTCCCTTAGGCCACTGGGGGAAAAAACTCCGTCTTTCTGCATGATAAGCTCGTCTGTCCTCTGTGTGTGTGTGTGTGTGTGTGTGTGTGTGTGTGTGTGTGTGTGTGTGTGTGTGTGTGTCTGTACCCTCCAGCCTGCTCTATTGTCCCATTAATATGTTGTCTTTCACCCTGCCTCGCCAATACAGAGACGCTGAGACAGACAGACAGACAGACAGACAGACAGACAAACAGAGTCTCCTTTGATTAACCACAACTGCAGCTGCACAGACTGAATGAGAAAAATGGCCTGACAGGTGACACTGCTGCACATTTTCCCCTAAATCCTGACAAAAGTGACTGTAAAGAAAGGCATATTAAAACTTTTTTTAAAAGTACTCTACTTGATTCTATGTCCCTCGCCGTGTTCTGCAACATTTAATTCCCACAGAGTCGAACCAATCCAAGTCGCTCAGGGAGGGGGAACAGGGTGGTTACATGGGTTGTATAATAATTTCCTTTGTCTGCATCCAGCTTGCATTTCCTATTTACCTTCTTGTTTCCTTTCATCACTGGAATGTTTCCAACTGAACTCTTTGCAAAGAGGCTTTGCTAACTGTACTGAGACAAACATCATGTCAACATGGAGAGGATTTCAATAATAATAATTTTTTAGATAAATTCTGCTTGTATTTAAGGTTGTTTTAAATGCTTTTCAGGTACAGCAATATCACGAAAGCCTGGTCAATAATGGCAGAGAAAAGGGGGGCTTTGAAGAACCACAGCTGCAGCTGCAATGACTTCCTATTGTTTCCACTCACTGAAAGCCACTTTCTCCTTCTCCTGACTAACTGGCCGGCCGCTCGGCTGACGGGTCATTGTTCAACTGATCTTTTCCTGCACTGACAGACGGCCAGACGGACGCATATATATGAGCAAAGAAGCAAGAAAATTCTCAAAATGCCTCATCGTATTCTCTTCCCACCCAATCTGGCACTATTCTGGTTAAAGCTTGAAATCTTACACACTTCAAAACTGACTTAATAGGCGATGACACAACCTGATGCCACTTTCCAGCACTGGGGAATAGGATGACAACCACAGCAGCATGTGGAGTCCAGCACAGGTGGGGGGAGAAAACAATTAAGTAACACCAAAAAAATCTTGTTAAGGGAGGAAAAAACAGCTGAAAGACCAGTGGAGGAAATTAAACGGCACACTAACACACTCCTAATCCCTAAAACAAAAACACACCCAAACAGATATGTGGGAGGACGACACACACCCACACAAACAAGTCCTAAACCTTAATCTGATGATTAATTTGGCTGATAAAGGCAGGCTGGCTCCAGAGACGCCACTGTCTGTGCAACTGCAATTCACAATAGATAGATGGACACACAAACAAACATCCATACAACTGCCCCTCCCCCTCATCAGACACACACACACACACACACACACACACACACACACACACACTGTGCCCCTGGTGACATGCCAGTCAGTCTATAGCTGGTATCTCAACTTTGTGCTGCTTTGCCCTGGCTGCCAGCCATGCTAGAACTGCCCAGCCAGCCAGGCGTGCCACTCCACTGCTATCATAAATCACAACATAACATGGAGCTGTTTCCTACACACACACACACACACACACACACACACACACACACACACACACACACACACACACACACACACACACAGGAGCAGGGGAAGTGTGTGAAAGACCATATGCATATGTGATGTCAGAAAACACATAAACATTCATGAATACAAGATGGCCTCTTAGATGTGTATGTTTTGCATGAAATAGAAAAAGCATTCATGAGTAACAAGCTCACCTGGTGGTTTAAGATAGTCCATGGGATAGCGCGAATATGGAGGAGGAGGAGACTCTGCATGGAGTGGAAAAAAGAAGCAGAGCATGAGAAAAAAAAACAAGCGAGAGATCTAAACTTTATGATAAGAGTTGTCATTCTTCTGGGAAAAGGTTTTGTGTCTGTCAGCTCAGCCTGGAGAGGCAGGCGGTGAGGCCGGCCGGGCGGCTATTGCCTTTCATTGGCAGGCAGATAAACAGGGGGCCGCCTGGCGCCAGGAGGGCCACTATCAGCGTCTAGGACAAACTGAGATACGGGCCTCTTTTGGCCCGGGACGCCAAGCAAGCAAGCAAGCACACACACACACATGCACACATATACACAGGACCTGGAAACTTCACCGTGGAAAGACTGTAAAGCCCTGGATGAGTCGCTTTGCACTTTGGAAATGCCAATTGTGAAATGTTGAAATACCAGATGGGCTGTTTGTTTAAAAAGCGGGGCTTTGATGAAGTTAAAAAATATATCCTGATTTAACCGTGAATAAACAGCTTGTGAGTGCCAAAAAACATATTAAAGTGAGAATGTACCCTTATTCGGAAATCAACATATTTAGCATTTGACAGCAATAATTGGAGGGGAAATGGCTATTTGACTGTAAGAGGCCAAATTCACATTTAATGACACTATACTTTAAGAAAAGATGGAATAAAGGACCACTTGGCACGCTTTCCACATCGGTCAAGTTTGACCTTATGGAAACTCAAGACAATTGTGCCAAGAGAGGTGATGTCATTTGAATTAGGCTAATTATCCCTTTAAGAGTCTGGTAATTCTTTGACATAATGACACGGTGTCTGAATGTGTGCTTGATTTAAAATGAGGCCCGACCACCAGAGAATTAAACGCAATTTCAAAAGTTTTGTTGTGCGGATGAGGTTATTATAAAAGTAATAATAAAAAAAACATTAATCCAGCTCACCGAGTTCACAAAGTCTGCTCATGTGGTGCGGGTTGCAGCAAACGAGCTCTGGGTTGATTTTCCCGTAGGATTCACAGCAAGACAGCCTCTTCAGCTCCGAGGAATGCCTGAGGTCCGGCCACCTGAACACTTTGTAGAGCAGCATGGGGAGAGAGTAAGACTGTTGACCCACTTTGGCGTCCACTTTGCTGGGCAGGAGCAAGCAGGGGCTTCGGGCACCCCCCTTGGACTCCACCGCCTGCAAAAGCACCTCTAATTGTTTCTCTTTGATCTTTTTCAGTATCGAGTGGGTCAACGCCTTCAATTCAGCCTCCGACCCGGCGTTGGACTTGACCACCTTTGTCGTTTTGCCCATGCAGCAGCCCCCGGAGCCATGCGTCCCTCTATCCGCCTCCCCGTCGCCCTCCACGGGCGCACGGCTCCTCCAGAGTCGCCGGACGAGCCCCGATCGTTTGGTCCTAAACATGCGGGACGAAAAGAGGGTTCCCCGGCTAAAAAACGAGCATGGTGTCCGCAAATCATGAAGATTCCGGGATCCGAGTCCAGGCAATGACAAGCAGCCTGAGAAAATACGGTGGAAAAACCGGGAGCTGGATAAGCAGAGGAAATCTGTAGCATACGCCAGTCTATATTGCCTTCTCCTGCAGACTTGATCACCGAAATGCAGTCGAGGTTCCCGGGACAGTCAGCTCTTCCTCCGGGGATGAATAACCATCACCTCCAGGCGTTTAAGACTAGCCTATAAAAATGAATCTAGCAGCTTATACACCTCTGCTACAGCACATGTAGCCTGACTGTGCTGGGGATGTGCAGCCTTTATCGCTGTGAACTGACCCCTTTAAAACACACTCCGTGGCGATTTTTTTAGCATAAAAAACAATGTCAAAACATGTTTCTATCTGTGCGCATTTAGCTGCAGTGGAAATGAGACAAACTAGGGCCTAATTAAGCCTAAACTCGACCACAGTTATCCCATGAAAACCGAAGCTCGCCGCCGTGTCTTCAAGAGCATTAATCCACAAAATCCTTGATCCGACTGCACAGAGTAGGGCTCTCCAGCAGGCTCGCCGAGGCTTTTTTTTTATCCGTTATCGTCTAAATATGCCACTCGTCTGCAGAGGATGTGGTCTGCTGGCAAGAATGAGCCTCGTCCAAAGAGCCAGGGAGCAAATCCAGGACTGATTCTCTCACCCGAACTGAGTTGCGTTTGAAAGCCTGGGAGAAAAGCGAGAGAAAGACCCTCGGGTTACGTCCATGCACCGAGCCTCGTAACCTATTTTAGCAGCCGAATCCTTTAAGATTAAATAATCCAAACTCGTATCTCACACGAAGTTTCCGTGTCTGAGTGTGGAAGGAAGAAAGCGAGCCGACGAGTGATCTCGAGGGGGGCAGAAGGCTCTCTGTCTGTAAATGAGGCGGATGGTTTGGGTGCCCTTGCTCCGTCTCCAGTCTCCAGTGCGCATTGACGCGCCCGGTCACGTGTGTGTCTAGACACCCTGTCGCTTAAAAGAAATGTGATTGTGTTGCGCAAACAACAGATCAAGCAGAGCCCACAGCGCGCGCGCGCACACACATACACAGGCACGCACACACATAAACATGCACACATAAAAAAGTTAACATTTTCCCAGAAAAAGTTGACAAAGTGTAACGTTGAGAATTTGAAGACGAGGTTGGGAAACTAAAGCAGTTTGGCCAAAAGATACAAACCTCCATTTGAAGTAATTTCTGGTAAACTTCTCAAAGTGGTAAAATAATGGAAGATAAATCCAGTAAAGCCCCCAGGACCTTATTAACACTTCTTTTTTTATGTGTAAGTTTTTCCCACAACAAGTTTAAATTACATAAAAATTAAACAAAAGGGAAAAAACTAAGACTTAACAATGTCTGGGAATTTTAGAGCCATAAATGTCTAATTCCTCCTTCCTTGAGGCGTTTTATCAGTAATTTATTAGCAGTATATTTATATTAAAGAAAACACCTATGCAAAAAGAATGCATTAACGGAATTGGAGATAAATTAAATGTATATATGGACAGTAACAATACTTATAACATCATATAATTGATATAAAACATTTAGTTATTGTCATGTTGATCAGTCAGGATGGTTTCCCGGTTTATTAAATTTTCGTATTTTGCCCTGATCGTAGCTTCTCAGGCACATCTTGCGCCACCATTCAGCCTACTTTAGCAAATAGCTGCTCAGATTTTAGTTGGACCCTCATTTTTGGGTTTAAGGACTGTATCTGGGGTCTTCTGCCTCAAATGAAGGGTCCATGAGAGATAATTTGTGCCTGTGAGACTTTACTCAGGGTATGAAACACACGGCCCAAACCTGTCCGAAACTCAGATGAGAGCGCGCTGCTGCCGCCCTCTGGACGGTTTTCTTTCATATGGGGCAAACACACAACTCTTTGAGTTTGTCTATCTTAATTATCAACACAACAGTTTCCACCCTTCTTTATTTGACCAGTTAAACGGTCAGGGGGCCTACGGGTGCCGGACATCCTTGAAATATCCTACTTGTAGCCTATTGTAGACTATTGTGGTGTTCAAGATTTGAAAAGTACTTTAGTTTTGAATAAAGGGCTTACAACTGCTTAAAAAAGTAGGGTCAATATAGGATGCCAAGTCTACTTAAGAGCAGGAAACACATTTTGAAAGATTAACATTTGTTTTGTTTGTATGTATGTGTCCCTTCTGCCTTGTCATGAAACAAATGCCTACTTTTGGTTGTTTGTAGGACAATTTAAATAATGAGTAAACTGTATTTACTGTACAAATACCACAATTTTAAGGTGCTAGAAAAGGTTGAATGCACCTTGAATATGCCTGAAAATTGCTTGAATTTAGAGTGTAGGAAAAGCAAAACAATCCATCAGCCTAGGGACACTTAATTCACTATATTTATTAACATTTATTATCATTTTTATCATATTTATTCAGGTTTGATATGATACATTTACGGTTTTAGACATACACTAACACACAGTGGGGCAGTTTAGTTGTATTCATGTTTATACACATAAAACACTATAGGCTAATGAAAAAGATACATATTCAGCAATGAAGCTTATTGAAGTGGATGAACTATAAACCAGAAGCTATAAAACTCTGTAAATAATGTAATTTTTAAGCCACTGAAGAGAGCTACAACGTGTGTGGCTGCAGAGGAGCTCAGACACTTTTCAGTCACACTGAGCTGCATTAACATGAATGCCTTTTTCTAATGTGTATGCGTGTGTCTCCTCCGTAGTCTAATTGTGCTCCCTAGACAGACAGTAGTCCAGGGGAGGAGGTGCAGGCAGCAGTATGTTAATGTGTCAGTGAGCCAGTGTGGCTGCAGGGCAGGAGGGGAGCGGGGGAGGTGGTTGATAATGATGAGATGTGCGGGGTCGGACGACGCAGAGTGTGTGTGCGTGTGTGTGTGTGCGTGTGTGTGTGTGTGGTTGGGGGTAGTCAGTCAATAGCTCATCCCCACATTGTCCCAGGATCCCCCACTGGCGCCGCGCAAGAGCGCAACGCAAGAGCCCAAACGGTTCAGAGGACTGCGCCGCTTTTTAAGGTAGTCTGGAAGCAATCAGTCAGGGGAAAAGGTCTGTCAGAGGGTTTGTGGAAGTGGCTGCAGACCAGACACACATTGTCCCCTCCTCTCTCTCTCTCTCTCTCTCTCTCTCTCTCTCTCTCTCTCTCTCTCTCCATCTCCCTGCCCTTCCTTTTGTGTGTGTATGTGTGTGTGTGTGTGTGTGTGTGTGTGTGAGACTATTCTCCAGACTCCAGGAAGTAGCCAATTTTATCTAACCGTTTTCCATTTCAGTCTGGCTGCAGGAGTCTGTCTCCTTTCTGGCCTCAATAAACGGGCAGGATAGAGTTTTATTTAACATTTTGCATCACCATGTTTGAGCCCCAATACTTGTCTTATCACTTATTTCAAAGCGGAACCTCACATCAATTGAAATGAACAGAATGCCCCAATCAGTGTTTCCTAAAGGTCTCACAAAAAGCCTTGTGGACCCTTTATTTATGGGCCCTGGCATATATACTGTATACTGTATAGACATTATGTATAAGGGACATTATATGTCAACTCCTGATGGTTGTTATTGTTTCATTTGAACCTTCCTTCTTGAGTGAAGCTGCTTTAACACCTATTGTTCACAGGAATGGGTTTGATTAAGTTGCAACATTGTTGTATTTTTCATTTGGTTCGGTTAGTGTCCACACTGCACTGTGTGCATTGTAAACAAATGTTATGCAGTCGAAATGGTGGTTCGCTAATGGGACAGAATATCCAGGTGAAACTTGCCAACACTCTACGAACGAATGGCACAACACCAAATTTATGTGTTCTTTAGTTTTCCTGTTTTGCTTTGGTGTTTCTATTAATCAAATATTTTAGAAGAAGGCAAACAAAATGAGCAGCTGACAAGAGAGCCAGTTATCAACAAATTTGTTCTTCAAATAGCACAAAGGAGACAGCACCGAAGGAGAAGGCAAGGCAGGCCCTGTTGAGAGAGACATCATGATGTGTTATTCTTGACATACAGACGACAAGAGAGGCATAGTCATAGTAAGATATGAATTAGGTTGTTTGGATCAGATCGTGTCTCAGCTTAAGTGAACACTTAACTTGCACTTGGAAGCGAACAGAGACCCATGATTTCAGACAGATCAGAGTTTGGTTGCTTAGTCCGTACCAAGGTTTGAATAAGAACTCCAAACCAACTGGACTATCTGACAAAACGCTCCAGGGTTTGGTTAAAACAGAGCAAACAGCTCAGGCACCCTTAGAAAAACAAAAACGACAAAACTCTCCAAAATTTCAAAAAAATACAACACTGTGTTATAACCAGTACAAGTTGTTTAATCATCGACCCCAATTTAAACTATACAGTCTTAATGGAATTTCAAATTGTGTGCATTGAGAAACAATGATGCAGAGATGCCTCTGATCCCCTCTCCATTTCTAAAAATGTACATACAGTCCATTCAGGCTGGCCAGTATAATGATATCCTGTACGGTTTATATCACAGCATCTCTCCTTTTGATGTCTCTCCAGTTGTATAGAACATTATAGTTAATGTTGCAAATCAATGAGGCGCCCTGCTTCATGGCTTCATGGCTTAATTGGCTTTTTATATGATTTTTTTGCATCAAGGTGAAGAAGCAAATTGACTTGTCAGGTATTTAATTTGCTGGATTTGCAAAGGAAAGAAAAGGCATTCCTGTTCCGTCATTTTATCCATAAACCGTTTCCAAAATCATTTTTCTAGAAAATTGACTAACCTGTATTATATATTAATTGTATATATTAACCTGTATTAGCATATTATATGTGTTACTTGGACTTTTCTCCCCATTAAATAAATAATCTCACAAGGTTCCCTATTAGAGATTTTACTTTGAGTTTACTTATTTGAATATTTAGAGTAGCAATTTCAGTTTTGGGCTCCGGCATAAAATGTTTAATTTGCCCAGTTATCGTGAAGCGCACAGAGCTGATTCAGAAGAGGGCGTGTGATGTGGTAAAACAGCCTTATAGCAGAAGAAGGATGATTAATATTCTAGATAGCAGTCTTGGCCTTTACTATAATTTATTGACACAGTGACTGCCTCCAGACAAGGGGTCATGCAAATGCAATTAAAGAGGCTTATTCTGTCTGAACCACAGTGCTCCGAACTCGCTAAAGATGGCACACAGGGAGCTCCTCACTGCTAAGATAAGAACAATAAAAATAAGACAAGTATAATTAAAAAGATAGAGGAGACTTTCTTTCATCACTGGTACATCTGATATCTTGTCAGGAAAGCGCAAAAACGCCCACATTGGTAAATGTCACTGGGTAATTAAAAAAAAAAATCCTGGGGTGAAAAGCCATGAGCTAGA